>NC_137235.1:6420102-6772602 GCF_949987685.1 Ammodytes marinus | reverse complement strand
TCGATTCCGTAAAAATTTACTCTAGCTTTGTTTTAATGACCTAAAGCTGCAAAAAGAAAAACTTCCCTCTGGAATTAAATAGTTTGGAAATTTGTCAGATATATTTTAAAGTTTAAAGTTTGGATTGAATGGAAAAGGTCTACTAAAATGTTAATTTAATGTTTCAAACAGACAGATGTATGACTAAATAAGTTGGAACTTATCTTGTGATTAGACTGCCACAAATATAAAACAGTGATACACTGGAAGTTTCTTACTTCATATTTATTTATTATGATCAACCAATTTCACAGTTTTCACAGAATGTTTTTAGGATTTTGACTCAACTTTATGTCTTGTTTCTCTTCTGCATTGTGGCCTATAACAACTTATTAACTTATAATTGATTAATGTTACTGTCAGTTTACTTATTATTCAATCTCACAACTACAACATTTTGTTGCTGTAAACATCCCTACAACAGCAAAGTTACATTTTGTAGAGACATTCACAAGATGAATCACAATGACATTGGTTATCCTCTTACTTTTCATCTAATATAACGCCAGAATCTGGTAAAAAATTTAAATTTCCCCAAACCTTGGTTTATGACCAAATGCCTGCTAAATGAATGACATTCGCACGCATTTATGTAATGGTATTTCATAACAAAATTGTTTTTATACAAAGTAAAAATCATGACCTTTGGATCCATTTGTAAATATGGGAAATCCTAAGAGGAATTCCATGTGAAAATCCCACTGGAATCTCAGTTGTCTGTTTGTTCTCCATCACATTCGGCTACATGGTAACGGAAGGGCAGGAGGTCAATCTTCAGATTAAATTCTAAAGCTGTGCTAAGTGTCATACCCCAGAACTTTACAAGTGCCACCTACTTTGAAACAAAGTCAAGTACCAATAGTATATCATATTTGTGCTTATTTTATTATTTTATTGAGACATAGTATTTGGTGTTAGTTTGGGTTTCATTTGGTGTAGTTTAAAAGTGTTAAATAGAGGATTTAGAATTAAACAGTGTAATTTGGCAATAATTACAAAGCATTTTTAATAATACCCAGGCCCACACTCGTATCAATATTTCAGAAGTCAGTCCGTGACTATTTATTTTAAACGTGGACATATTTGTTAGTTGTAAATAGTATAAAAAGCCATGACTAGGATGACAGACAATAAAGCATACATATTCAGATATTCCCCAGAATGTTATTTTTAAGTCCAGTACACTCGCCTTCCTCTCAGTGTGTAAAGGAAAACCAATATAAAGATGCAGTATCAGAGGATATTGATATTGAAGAATCTGTAATGAAAGGAAATCTATATATATATAAGGGGTGTGTTTGGCAGCTGAGGGGCACAGATTGGGGCTCCAGATACCAGAGAGGCAAGGAGTGAAGATAAGACGCATTAGGATTTAGCCTAGCCAAAGGGTAGCCCTCGGACCGCTACACCCAAACACACACACACGCATACACACATTGTCCCTGTGTTTACAGTTAGGGTGATCTAGTGTGTGGTTGGGGGTTCTGTGTTCGCCTGGCACATTCCTACTCAGATCAGTGCGGTCAGGCACAACGCAAACCTAGCGACGCCTCGCAGCACCAACCTTATTCTAAAGCACAAGCATGCACATGCACACACACGCGCGCGCACACACACACACACACACACACACACACACACACACACACACTCACACTCCGACTGATGCAGAGTCAAGGTGCCATCAGTGAGTTCTTGAGAAGGAAAGAAAAATCAGTATATGAGGAGACAGAGAAGGAGAGATATAAAGCCTGCAGCTATGAAGTCCATAGAGGAAGGCCTCGTTCAACTTCTCTTTGAAGTGCATGCTGACTCTGTGTGTGTGTGTGTGTGTGTGTGTGTGTGTGTGTGTGT
The DNA here is from genome assembly GCF_949987685.1 of Ammodytes marinus. NCBI lineage: Eukaryota > Metazoa > Chordata > Actinopteri > Uranoscopiformes > Ammodytidae > Ammodytes > Ammodytes marinus. The sequence goes on along the minus strand of NC_137235.1, from coordinate 6,770,709 downwards.
GTGAGAGTGTGTCTTTGAGGTTTGCTGTATGTTTCTGCCTCTCTCATTTTAACATGAATACCCTCTCCTCTATAGACCTCTATGCACATCAAAGCCACATCTTGGCCTTCAAAGGCTTAACTTATATACATCTCTCTCCTCTCTCTCCTGGTCTCCTACATCTTAGCACTGGAGGGCAGAGGGCTAACGCACACACACACACACACACACACGCGCACTCACACACACACGGATACAGAAACAGATACCTACACTACATCCCTGTCACACTTAAACTGCAATGCAATGCACTTTACTGTACTGTATGACTGACAACGTCCATTTGAAAAAGACCATATTTTAAATCGCAAATACCTAGCTGTAATTTTTCACAGCTCCCATAGTAAATATTTTATATAAATAATAAATTGAAACATATGCAAAACATCCACTGTGTACAATGTGATCACCATGAAAATTGTTATTTTGTAACTTTGTTAGTGACGATAACTGATAACATTTCATCACCGTGGCTCAGGTGGTTAAGCGGGTTGGCCAATGATCCAAGGGTTGGTGGTTCGATCCCCGCTCTGCCACCTGTGTCATGGTTGTTGTGTCCTTGGGCAAGACACTTCACCCACCTTGCCTCGTGTGAATGTGTATGACTGCTGTATGTTTGAGGTGGTGGTCGGAGGGGCCGTAGGCGCTGAATGGCAGCCACGCTTCCGTCAGTCTGCCCCAGGGCAGCTGTGGCTACTATCGTAGTTTACCACCACCAGTATGACTGTGTGTGAATGAATGGAACCTGGAACCCTGTAAAGCGTCTTTGAGGGCCTTGAAAAGCGCTATATAAATCCAATCCATTATTATTATGAGTATTAAAAATCTTTAATTCATCCATATCACTTTACCAGACCCTAGATATATCCCTAATAGATTTGGGTCATTGTGATTTACAATACTATTGTGTAAATTATTTATTATTTTTTTCATTCGGACAATTTGCTCTGCTTGGAAAAACCTACCTTTTTAAGTGTGCTAAGGTAAATCCAGTAATCCTGTTTTATAGTTATTATAGAAAAACTCATATTTGAGGCGTGCCAAACCTGCACATAAACCACGTCCAGATCAGGATGAGAATAATGTATATTTTTAGCATCAAAAGCGTCTCAAATTTTGAAGCGTTCATTAACGGACACTTAAACATGGTCTTCTTTGTTGCCTATTTATAAACATTTCCTTGTCTGCGTGACCGCCCGGTTTCTCCTTGAAAAAAAAGGATTTCTTTACACCTTTTCCCACATCTACAACGGCACGTGACACACTTTCATGAGCAGGAAGTTATTGTTTCAGTAGACTGTAGACATGCATACTAATTCAAACTCCTGTGTTGCAACTAAAAGATGATCACACCGCTCTCTCTCCTCCTTCGTCTTGTGTCACCTCACGGTTGCCAAGATGAGATCCATTTCCTTCAGTGTCTTTGATTTTGTGATTCTAGGCCGTTCATAGCTGTGAGCCCTTGGTGTGGTACCATTAGCTGTTAGCACCTCTGCAGCCTCGCTATTATCACGTGGAAATGTGCACTGCTTCTTCTTAATGGGTGATAGAGGCTCAGACCAGTCGTAGTAGACCCGGTCTGAGCACTGTGTCTGTCCAGAGCGTGTGAGTGTGTGAGAGTCTCTAACAAGCATGTGTGAAATGTGTCACGTCCATCCATCAGTCCTGGTCTCTCTCCCTCTGTCTTTTTCTTGTCCCATGCTGTAATACTCAGTGTAAGACGTCATGCATATCTTTTATTTATTATTATTCTTCCGGACAATTACACACAACAATACACAATTTTCTCTTTGCATATTCATACATATTACTTTGTGTTATCGTCCAAAGGGTGGCAGGAGAAGCCAAAGGCTTATCAGGTCCCGCCCCCACTGCCATAAGATTCAGATACACAGATATCTTCATCACCCTTTGCATTAGTTCAGGGAATTTATAAGTTTCCTACAATGTATGCTGGTGGTGTAGTGGTTAGAGCGGTTTGACTAGAAAAGCACTATATAAGTACAGTCCAACTATTCTGCTTCGACATTTCTGAGGCATTCCTCATCATTTCTCTGCCTCTCTAGAATGTCTCTCTACGTCACACTTACCTGCTTACTTTTCTGTATTTACACACACACACACACACACACACACACACACACACACACACACACACACACACACACACACACACACACACACACACACACACACACACACACACAGATTTAGGGCCTCATTATGCAGGAATGTGCAGTATTTCTTTAGATTGTCTGTGAGTGTGGATGCTGAGATGCTGCGCTGTAGCAAAGTAAAGATAGCTCTCTTTAGAACCTCCCTGACAATTTCCTCCGGCTAATGACACTGGAGTCTTATCAATCCTCGGCCAGCTTCTCCCTGTCTGCCCTTCCTCATACACACTTGCCCCAGGAACCCCACACACACCTCGCAGCCTTATCTCGATGCAAACAGCACCAACATCTACCGTACTTCTGACCCGAGCTCCTCTTCTAGCTACTGGATGCTTAACACAACCACACCTTGCTGCTAACCCCTCCTCCTGAGTAAAGGTGTATGTTTAGGGTGAGAGAATTAGAGGTTTGAGTGCAGGATATGGCTGCCCATAAGGCCTAAGTGCAGGATATAACAGCCCGTGTGTGTTTAGGAGAGGGAGAGGAATGGAAAACAGTAAAAAGAACAAATGTGTGCCGTTTCTCACCCGAGTGATTCGTGTTTGTAGGGACAGCTCTCACTGCCCGGTAACGTCCGTGTGTCTTATTTTATGTGCAACAGACAACACACAACACTGGTTTGATGATGATGTCATGAGAAAAACAAAAATCTTGTTTGTGTTTTTTAGTGAAAGTGATGCAGTTCAACAGGGAGCGAGCTGCGCCAGACGTGAGCCATGAAGAGCATACGCACAACTTTAGTGTCACGAGCCTGCCGACCGAGACGGGCTTCAGGTACACAGCTGTCACACATAATGTTTAGTGCTTCCTTTAAACAGGAACAATGCTCTGTAAAAGTTCAGACATTTTTACGTGTCGGTCTCATGTTTGTATAAGGCTCCCAGCTGCATGTTTTTACTGCAGGCTGAATTAAATGGTTTCTCATCGACTCAAAGGCTCCAGCAGCACAAAGTTCAAGTACCTAAGAGAAATAATAAATGAGGGCCGCAGTCTGAGTTAAATACTCTGAACGGGTACATTTGTAAGTAAAGTCAAGGATTTCCTTCTCTAACTTTTTTTTTATTATTATTTTTTATTTATTTAATGATATTACCAACTGAGCTAAAGGCGCCCCCCTCTAACTTTTTATTAATGCAGGTATTGCATACTAGCTTTTTGCTTAAATATAATTTGTTACATGTTATAACGGTAAGTTGTCCACATAGAGTGACCTAGACTGGTTAGAAAAGTTATTCATTAGCTTTAGTATAGTATTTATTAACCCTTAATTACAAGTCAGGTATGTAAACTAAAGCAATATTTAAGTATTTATTAGCATTCAACCTGGATTAATAAATCAGGTGATGTTAAACTTGATGCTAATAAATCATTTTCAAACTAATATACTGTAGGTCACACTGTTAATAGCATCTAACGTTAAACATACCAACTTCTGACCTGGGAGTACGTGAACACGCAGAGACGGAAGAACAAATTCCCAACTCGGACCAGAGCACTACTAAGCATAAGTCTTTCTATAGGATCTGAAGACTAAATTATAGAATACCACCTGCTTTAACCTTAAACAAACCGATGAGGCCAGTAGTGTTACAGATTATTACACTCAACAAAAATATAAACGCAACACTTTTGTTTTTGATCCCATTTTTCATGAGATGGACTTAAAGATCTAAAATTCATTCCAGATACACAATTGTACCATTTCTCTCAAACATTGTTCACAAATCTGTCTAAATGTGTGATAGTGAGCACTTCTGCTTTGCTGAGATAATCCATCCCACCTCACAGGTGTGCCACATCAAGATGCTGATCTGACATCATGATTAGTGCACAGGTGTGCCTTAGACTGTCCACAATAAAAGGCCACTCTGTACACAAGTGTTGCGTTTATATTTTTGTTGAGTGTATGTCAGAATCAAATCATAAAGCCTTTTTTGTCATTGCATAGGATACAACAAATTGGTTTTTGACATTCAAGTGATGCATTCCGACATAGGAACATAAAAACACAAGAGATAGGACATTCAGTAAAGATAAAATGGATGCAATAAAGGTATTTACAGGTGCTGTTTTTTGTGTCCCAGGGAGGGCTCCAATCTGGAGGAGGTGGTGGAGAAGCAGGCCGACCTCATAGAGTACCTGAAGCAGCACAACACCCTGCTGAGCAAACGGCTTCTCAACCTCACTGCTCAGCACTGACCCTCATTCCGCCCTCCTCATCCTTCTTACTGAGAACCAGCCGCCAAGGAGCCGGGCCCGACTATTTTAACTCCCCTCTCTCTTTAACACAAAGCCCAGGGGATCAGTGTGTTTGAAAGTGAGGACTGACGCTAGAAGAAAACACTGGATAAAAAAAAAAGACTTAAAGAGTAAGGTAACCCCTGTGCACACAAGCACCTGAGCACACAAAGACTTTGAGACGGGCAAAGCGAGGCATCATCCTCACCTGAGATGGACAGATAACGCAGGATGAGTTGAACTGTAAGTGGAGGTCAGTTAAAGAAGAGTCACGGGTCACTGATCAGAGGTGAAGGGTTTTTATCACTGTGTTACGACTTCCCCCAGTGATCTGTGTATGCTGCCGCTTGTGCTACCACGAGAGAAACACAATACAAGAGGCAAAACTGTTTCAGAGATCATCTGCACTAAGGAGGGGAGGGGTTCTTCTCACCTATCGGGGTCAAACAATGGAAAGAGATAAAGTAACACTGTTAAAATGTCCTCTTTTTTATGTCTGAATGTGTGCGTAAATGATGTATTTGTTTAGTATTTTGTTTGTTCGACTTCAATCATAGAGTTTGTGTATCTGTAAGCAGATTACAATAAATCTTAATATACTCTCATTTTGTACAATTGAATTTATGTTTCAGTTTAAGAGCGACAGTCGACACAACGCCTCAATGAAACCCAAGTAAGTGACTGGTGTTTATGTTTGCGACAAGCGTTTACTTTGTATGATGTAATGTAAGAGCTGAAAAGAAAGATCCCCAAACAATAGAAACTCCTAGTGTCAACATTAGCCCGGTGTGAATGTCCCCTTTCCCGCCTCGCCCTTCTCTGTGTTCAAATTTCGACGGTCACGGGAATCCACGTTAGCGAAATATGGAGGTCTTCATTTGAACCCGGGTTTGGTGTTTTACTCCCCCATTGTGATTTCTTTATGCTCTGGTGTCCGTAACTCAGCAGGGGAGCGCCGCATTTACGACTCTTTTCACATTTTCTTCTCCTGGGAGCCCGGAGTTATCTTAAGTTACTGCAGGTATCAGGAGCCCCATTTGACCTGGGGGGGCTTTTTTTATATACAGATACGGACTTGTGTCCTTACTAAAAGTATCCCACATTTAAATGTATCCTGGCCTAAAAACCTGGAGATATGAAAACCATCAATTATCCTCACACCCTTTAGACCTGTTTAATTTTAACACATACACATAATCCCATCAAGTAACAACCAAACAACTACATTGATACATCTTTTTTTATTAAAAAGTTTTAAACATAATTCAATAAACATTTGAAGTGCATACATGCATTATAAACACTGTGTGGGAATGCTATGTGGATGCTGTACATCTTAGCTGCAGTCACTGAGATGTTTCCAGCTCTTTGGTCCGTAGCTTTTAAGTCAGGCATGGAATGTAGCTGCAGCTCCTTTTCCACTTGTTTTCATTTTTTGGTTAAATACGGAAATATGAGTTTTTCAGAATGAGGATGGAAGGGGCTGACAATGGGACATAGCCAGATCTGTGGCCGACGGGATTACATGGTTTATATATATACATATATATTCTTTGTTGGGAATGACAGTTTCTTGGAGCTATTTTGCAGCCAATCATACATGAAAGTCTTTGGATGGCATTTCAATGACGTCCCATAGCTTGTCAGTCTTATGTCTTGGTACTGGGAGCCATCCATGGTGATTGGGCCACACGCTGCAGTTGCTTCATATTCACAATTCTCTCCTTGGCTCAACCTAATTCTTGTGCTTCAACCTGAAATGAAAAAAGAAAAACATAATTTAGTGAGTTTCTAAAAGCGGATTAGGACCAAAACATCTTATGCAACTGTGCGTGTACCGGAGTCCCAATTAAAGCTGAAAAACACCCCTTGTACCAAAGCCTTTCTCTTCATCGTTAGTAAGATTTATGCCTGAGACTTTCCCCCACCTCGCTGCACTCCTGTTCTGCGTGAATACACACTTCTGCCTCTAATCACACACACCTTCTTAATTGCCACCTGCCGACTCTTCTGGCCTGGTTTTCTTCCATGTTATCACCAGGCTTGGCTCATAACCTCTTTTTTAACACAGAAACCCATGTATGGGGGCGCCCTTAGCTCAGTTGGTAGGGCGTCCCCCCCAGGCCGGGCCCAGCAGACCCGGGATCGATTCCCGCCCGCGGTCGTTCTCGGCATGTCACTCCCCTCTCTGCCCCATTTCGCCTCTGTCTCTGCACTATCAATAAAGCATAAAAATGCCCAAAAAAATATCTTTAAAAAAAAAAAAACATGTATGAGTGCACACACGTCTCACCTCAGGGGAAGGGGACTCTGGAGTGGAGTGGCATACAGCGTCTGTATTGGCAGCGGTGTCTGTGGTATCTTCTCCTCATCTTTGGGAATTCTGAAAGGAAAACATCATGTTAATATGTGGAAGAAAGACACTGGATGAGCATTTCTAGCCTACAGAATAAATATTTGAACCTATTTTAGACTGTTATCATGAATGAACCGCTTATCAATGTAGTTTTAAACGTAAAAGTCATTTTTAAAGGGTAGATTTATGTCTGCAAGTGGACCCCTGCGTTTCACCTGACAGGCCTAATTGATCCCAAATGGAGTTCAACTCAACCTGAAGCTTTTAAAACCAAATGAGGTGAAACAACTGTTCCTCCATCCCCCATTTTCTGAGTAGATTTTGAAACTATCAAACCGTAACTTGAAGGCCTACTCTGTTGACCATAGAATAGCCTGCTTTCATTGCATTTTATTGTTTTTTGGACGAATTTTCCAACAGCAGGGTGACCCCCTTCTAATAAACTGGGACACACCGGCCCAACACATGATTATTTTTAAACGTCCCTAATAAATCCACTTTGACTCCCGCGGTTCACAGACTGCCAGGCAAGCCCAGGAAGAGATAAAGTGCCAGATGACTTTATGACTCCCTCTACCTCCTCCCCCCTCTCTGAAAGAAACTGCTCCCCACGCCTGAAGGCAGCCTTCTTTACACTTGGCACTGCTACTCCATGTCATGTTAATAAAGCTCGGGTATTTGCATGGCGTTTTAACACCATGATTAACAAAAGCGCGCCGGAGTGCCTTCCAGCCCGGGACAAAGGGCCTCACTGGGGGTCGCCGTGCAATCCCCGGCGGCGCTGCGCTCCCTCCCTCTTTATCCCTCCATCCATCCTCTCCTCTCCATCGCCGCATCAACCTTATCACGACCGCAAGCTCAAATTAAATCTAGTATTTATTTAACAACCGCTATTTGCTAGAAAAACTGCATGGACATGTGCAAAAAAGGTACACCTGTTACAAACAGCATGATACCTATACTTTTCCCGTCAGCAACACTAAAACCAGTCTGTCTCTAGACAGGTGCATAAGAAGAGTTGAAATTACAAGCATTAATGTTTAACCCAAAACACACCACGCTTTTTTTTAGTTGGTGCTGCATTCAAGCCATGTTGGCAAAATGGAACAAACCTCTTTAAGCGCAGGGAAATAACCCCCAATTCTATTAATCTTGCCATACCTGACTCAATTAAATTACCCGTACACTAGTAATTCCATTCAGTATTATATTTGTAAAAATAAAAAAAATATATGTTATAATGTAATAAAACGGCATTGTTTGCGAAATTGTTTTACCAAGTAAGGATTTGATTTAATTTAGATACAACGGCAGCTTTAGTTAGTTTCTGATCTCTTTTCCACCGGTTGCTACCACTTTTTCGTGGTTCTTTTTCTTTTAACAGGAGGCTCGTGGTAAAAAAAATAATCCCACTGTTGAGTTTTCCTATTTACGCCGAACTCATGAATGTACCATCATAATTTGGTAACGATTCGTAGGCTAAATTAGCTAACGTCCCGCCGTGAGCTTTTATCAACTAGGAAGACTAAAACAGAGAATAATATAAACAATTGTCATATTTTATTTGAGTCTGTAGGTAGGTTAACTTTTATATTTTTGCCACAGACTGTTGTTTTAGCTAGGTGTATTTTAACAATGTCAATGTCGAGAGTTTAGCTAATTAATGTAGCAAGAAACGTTGTTGCTATGGTAACCCGCAGTTTAATTTATGAGTTTAACCCAGGCTACATAGCACAGTGATTTGAACCCGCCATTTAAAAACGGTAAGCCTAATTTCAACTGTTCTGTCCAGGTTAATAACGGACACCTGCCGGGAGACGGTAAAGATTTTTGGAGGATGCTCACCTGGTCTGAAGGAAGGTGCAGGTGCTACAACAGCGGCGAGCAGCAGGAGCAGCAGCAGGTAGAGCAGGTTGAAGATCCTCATGGCGGGACAGATGCGTTCGATGTTCCGACGAGCTTTAGATAATGATCATTTATCCCCCACACCAAAAAAAAAAGTCTGAGTCCTCCGAGTTGATGATGCTCTCTTCTTTCTCCTCCTTTTGTTTCAGAACAGAAGAGCCCACCACGGGAGAATCCAGGGAACACTGAAGCACCAGCTTTTTCTCAGGATAATCAGTAGGTCCCCCTGAAGAATGTTTGTGTGTGTCCTCCTCTGTTTGCAGTGTCCAGAGAGAGTGTGATTGTCTCTGTGTCTGAGAGCAAAGTGACAAAGGTGCCTTTCCCCCCACCTTCTTTATACGGCCTTTTTTTTAGAGGGAGGGGTGTGTGTATGTATGAGGGGGTGTAGCTCACAGAAGCCCCCACCTCAACCCCCTCACACACACACACACACACACACACACACACACACACACACACACACACACACACACACACACACACACACACACACACACACACACACACACACACACACACACACACTTCAGCATTGCACATATTGACCCCACATGTAGAGGGTAATTCAAGTGACAGGAAGCCCCCTCCACTAACCCTCCGAATGCCCCTTTAACACACACTCTCCTGCAGGTTGCATTTTGTGTGTATGTGTGTGCGTGCTTGCGCCAGTATGAGTCAGTGAAATCTTGAGAGTGAGTGAAGGCTATGCTTGATTTATCACTCACAGCACCCGAGAAGAAAGATTCAAGAAGCTGTAGTTGAAAGAAGCAGGTTTAGTGTTACCAGATCTCGAGAAACAAGGACACAGGCCTATAAAAACAAGCCCAAAAGAAGTCCAATATAAGCTCACCAATAATATAATTTAACCGCAGAAAAAAAAATATTAATTTAAAGAAACAAATAAAAGCCATCCTTCCACTGTCTCACACATAATGAACAGGCCCAAGAAAACAAAAGCATATGTCAGTTAAGTTACCAGATCCTGCAACAGAACAAACAAGCAATGCATTTAAACAACATATCAAAACCAGCTGTTTAGATAGCTCGCCCAAACTTTACGTATTTAATGATTGAGCTGCAAGCCCAAATAAAGCTACTGCACGTTACTGACATGCCCAAAAAACCGCAACCCACTACATCCAATATTTTTAAGTGACTCTACCAAAAAACAAGCCCAAAGTTGCTTATAAAAAGTGTACTTGTCAACACTGGTTGAAAGTAGCAGGTTGCTTGCAGACTGAGAGCAGAGCTGGATGATCCCTCCTCCCTCAGTTGTCCCCAAATTGTCCCCTACCCCCGCACAGAGGAAGACACACACATCTGGGGCTTGTGGGTGCCGGGTGGGGATGGTTGTGGGGTGGGGGGTATTTGCACCGAGCATTTCAGGGGGGGTGGTCCAATCTGGTGATACACTGACTGGACTAAAGATACTCAAAGAAGTCTGACTGTGTGTCTGGGATGGATGCCGTCTACTGTCTGTCTCTGTCTGTCTTCACGAATGTCTCTCTGTGGGATCTAGGGTGTGTGTTTGTCGGCGTGTAGTTCTGTGGATAAAACTGTACTTTTTGGGGGGACTATTCAACCGTTCCAAAATTTTGATTTTTTATAATTAAATTAGTAAACTTTCACTCTTTTAGCATCTTCTAATCATCAAACATCTTGTATCAAACTTAAAAATGTTGGTGGAGCCGAACAAAATCTGTATAGTAAACTGTCAAATACTGAAAGGGTGTTAAAGGCTTGATCAAATTCACCATCTCTATTGTTAATCACCAATCGATCGTTTTTAGTACAGGCCAAAATATGATGGAATCAGAGTCAAAATGTCTCTAGTATCGGCCGGTAAGCTGGCATCAAATACTGTATCTTGTTTACTTATATTCTGTTGAGGGAGTTCTTTTAAATCAAAATGTTGCCAATGTTAGACTTTTTTGTTCAGACAAAGTTGGTGCACAGGTGCGTTCAACAGTTAGGAAATGTGGTCACATTTATTTTTATTTTATTTTATTTTTTTAAGATATTTTTTTGGCATTTTTATGCTTTTATTGACAGTGCAGAGAGACAGAGGTGAAATGGGGCAGAGAGGGGAGTGACATGCAGAGAACGACCGCGGGTGGGAATCGAACCCGGGTCTGCTGCTGGGCCCGGCCCGGGAGGGGGACGCCTTACCAACTGAGCTAAAGGCGCCCCCTGTGGTCACATTTCTTAAATTTTTATTAAAATTTTTTGAGAAATGTTGGTACAAAAGCTCTACCATTGTATCTGCACTAGTATCAAAATATCCGTACAACAATACCCAGCCCTGCGTGTCATGTATAGCTCTGCTGTCAGCTGGTGGTATTCTCTGGGGGATTCCTCCTGCAGCAGGTAACACAGGTCTTTGGCAGTGGCTCTGTGGTTGTCCGTCCGTGGCTCTTGCCAAAGTGCAGGGACTCATTAGCGTGTCTGCTTGCGGCCGTCTCTGTGGACTGAGGGGCACTTTACACGGTGAAAACGTGAGTTTTCCCGTTTTTGGTTTTAAAAAAAAAAACCCGTTCAGACACAATTTATCTGACATCTTCACCCGTACACAAAGTTTTCAGAGGAAACGGGCCGAAATCGCTGAAGTAGCAGCCATGCCAAGCCAATAATCAGCGGTGACACAGCCTAGTAGATAGCTCTTCCGGTACAATTTGATGCATAAAACCTTACTGTAACCGAAAATTAATGCCACTAACGTTCATAAAGCGGTTGGTGTAAGCTTGGGGTTACAAATATTGTAAAAGACAAGCTTATTTCACCGCATTGAACTCGGAAAAACAGCAGACTTGCTGATAGTGAAGGGGCTTCGTGGGCGGATACCTTCCTGTTAGGCGTACTTCAGAATAAAAGTCAACTCACGTGTGTCCAGCGAAATGCTATGAATGTTTAGCCAGTGAAATGCTTTTACTGTGAAGCCTTAATGCTCCTTTTGTTGAACAGTAGCCTAACTTAACCGCTGCACGCTGATAGTGTTTTTTTAATGTAGAGAGAGCCGTGTCCCTGGCATATAGAAGTGACACGTTTATTTAGCTAGAAAAACAGGCAGAGCACAACTCTTTCCCTATTTGCTTGTAGGAGCGATTGGTGGCACGATAACAAATTCATCAGCAACAGCACAACGTCCATGAGCACAATGAATACAGCTCGGTGATCCGCCATTGTTGTTGTTGTTTTCCAACTGGCGCACATGTACCTACAAAGACGGCGCATGCCTATTTATATCCAAACGCAATGCGCATGTGTGAGGGTGGAGCCGTGACGTCAGCGTTATCAGGGGAAATGGTTTCGGTGTTCACAGGAAACCAAAACCGTTAAGTTTTCCAAAAAATCCTCCCTCGGAGGTGATCTCAAAAATCTGCGGTTCATGCCTGCGTTTGCGTTTGCGTTTGCGTTTGCTGTTTTCCTGTAAATGATATAGTGCAACCGCAGAAATTTTTCTGCGTATGCACCGTTTTGCGTGGCCGTGTAAAGTGCCCCTGAGTCGCTCCATTCAGCGACCCAGCTAATGAATTAACACATTAAGATGAAATGTCGGCCATTACATGTGAATGAGGATTAGAGAAGCAGCAGGACACTAATGGACCGGGGGCTCCAAACAGTCACAGAGACTTTGAACAAGCATCTGCACCGTCAGCTCCCTTTGGCCCTCAAAAACTAGACAAAAGAGGCCAAAAAGGACTGTCTCAGTTTGTGGAGTTTTTTTTCTTCTTCTTTTTTTGCAGTGTGGGTATGTGTCATTGTCATTATGTCTTTGGAAATGTTGCCTTTATTGTTTTATGGTGTTTGCAAAAATGTCGCCTGAAATGACAGAGATTCCTCATGGATTTGGTAAACGTACAAACACATACCGTCGCTTACGAACACATTGATCCTACCGCAAACACTCGGCCGAGGTATGTAGTTTGTTTCTGTGGCAAGCTGCACTTTGCATATCAGCTGCCATTGTCTTTTAAAAAACTTTTATTTTACCCTATTTGAATATGCTAATTTGGCTTCAATTGTCATTCAGAGCCACCTGGTATACCGCATCCAACTGCTGCTCTAGTTTCTCTCCATATCTCTCCCTCTCCCCATTTTTTTCTTTATCTGCCCCTTTAAAACAGCAGCGAGGGAATCGTACCGAAATCTCCCCACCAGGTTTTCTGTGTGACTGAGTCGAGCGTGTTGTAATATTTGCTCTCCCTGGGGATTATACGTCTTTACAGGGATTACCCAGCCTGCTCAAACACTCCCCTACGAGAGAGGCACACACACACACAGCCCCACACACACACACACACAAAAACACACACAGAGGGCAACCTCCTGTTACACTGCGTCAGCACCTTGGCAGGTTGCACTGCATAGCTGGACCTCGCTCCCCTGCTAAAGGTTATTATTTGGTGCGTGATAATTAGCTAAATTAACCTCGGTATTCTTCTGGTATGGACCAGAATGTACCCCCCTAATTGGTTTACCCTATGAAATAATTGCCCGTTGCAATTTTCCATGTGTTGTTTTGTCCAATAAACCGAGGAAAATCTCTGGCAAAGCAGGAACCTGTGTCGTTAAATAACTTAAATGGTTGAACAGCTGTAGACCTTTGGATTCATTTTCTGCTGATTGATAAACTATTTATTGATTAATAATGTCATGCTCACTTCTTCAGTGCCAACTGAAATGTGTCCGTAACACTGCATATTGTATCCCAAAGTACTGAAAGCTGGCATCGAACATCTGCTCAGATTCATGTTATACTTTGCATATTCTTTGATGAGATAGTTCTGGAATTTGGTCAGTGTTCGACAATCTTACACAATTCTAATAGATAACAAGGAACTATGAAATGTTCATGAAACAATTACATTTTTCTTCTGATGATTATAAATGACCTGTAACAGCAAAATAGACCATCAGTAAAAACAACGCTATTGTTATATAGTTATTATTAATGCCTTTGCACAGGTCCGAATCCCCGCAAACGTGGAAGAAACAGTTTAGTAGTAAATGTGATCTTTATGACCGCAGAGGAAGCTTCAACCTCTCCTCCCCTCCTGTCTTCTTCCTCTCCGCATCATCTCCTGACCGACAGATAAACAACTTCCTCTGATAGAAACTCATTAAGAGGAACAGAGCCTCATAAAAAGACAGTACATTACTGCATTTACACAGAACAATGGACAACTAGTTATACAGATAGGTCACAGGTTAGAGAGAATAAAAACTGGAGTATCATAGTCAGGTTTAGCTCATCCTTGAGATGCCACAGCAACTTCAGTGCTGTCCAATACATCAATCGGCCATAGGTGTTCAGTTTGATCATAATTCACATTAAATATAATGACATCTTATGTCTCTGGTTATGTTTTACCTTTGTTTGAAGCAGAAATATTCGAATTTCATATTGTTCATTTTTACATCACTGTGATGAAGTTACTTTATTCATCAGGTATTCTTCCCTTGATTAACCAAAAGCAAACCTATACTGTACGTATATGCATACAGCCTTAAGAGTTTCATTATTGATTTTCCGTGGATTTGTTTTAATGTTTGCTTAATGCTTATACACTGAGCAGGTGGTCCGTCTAACACTTTTGCCAATTTTAGACTATTCAATTCAGTGTAAGGTAAGCTCGATTGAGGTACTAAAATTGAAAAGTAATTTCTATATGTAGGATATCTGTAGTAGTATTCAGTTGACAAAATAAGTAATGTGAAATGTTTGTGAGCACATTGGTCATCGAAACTAACTGAAGCGCTTGTGAGAGCTACACAAGTTAGGCCACAGTTTCCCTTTAATAAACTCAATCCGAGGTGGATACAGCAAGTGCCGTGATGTCTGAATTTTCCGGGGTGTAGTCCAGTGTCTGGGTGTGTTTGTGTGTGTGTGCGTTCACGAGTGTTGATTGTGATCTGATGGGTCAGTTTGTTGTCCATCGTTACACTGATAGTGGGCCTGTTTATCATGTCATAAGGTCGTCAGTGTTAATGAGGACTGTCCGCAGCCAGCCATAGCTTAATGACTATTAAGGCCCCTTATCTCCCAATTGCCCAATACAGACCCCAATGGATGCATAGACCCACGAGCATCAGTGAACACCCCAATACACACACAATACAGTTTGGATCATCAGGACACATAACACAACACAAATGAACCTCTTTAAAGCAAAGAGATAAAATCTCACGATGGTGTATTAACTTTCAACGTTGTGGCGCGCCTCCTCCCCTCCGCGTCGGCAACAAGACGGCCGACTGTGGAGGAGTGACGGAGGGCTCACGGGTCAGGGGGCAAACTCAACAGGGAGCAGCCTCTAACCCCCCCGGGATGTCACCCCAATAGGGCTTCAGGGGGCAAAAGTCACTTGGTTTGTTAAATCCTCACCCAGACACAGCGGCTTTCTCTGGACACACAAACCCAGCGTCCGTGCCCCGCGGTCAGAAGTTCAGTATTGTTTTTTTGTGGTTTGATGCAGAGAAAAGCATGAAGTTTCTGTTTAATTTGTGCCATTGTTCTATGTCATTGGACCTTTCAGGGCACTGTTAACATGAACAAGTTAGGAAATCTCTAGAAGTTACTCACTAGAAGTTATCTCAACAACACAATAGAATAAATTGCCCCAAATGTTTTCCTAAAAAACGAATGGCTTCTAGAAAAAGTCTACTTTTTGACCTTTTTTGACACATCTGTCCTGTTTTGCACCGTAACATATTTCAACAATCAAATGGTTTTATTTATTTTCAAGAGACAAGGTTAAATATTGGCCATTTGTCAGCAAGAGGCAGGATTTTTATCGGCCTCACAGGAAGCTCACTGCCCAAGCAGTATAATTCATGGGGAAGGATTTTCTTGTTGCCAAAACCAGGTGCTCAGTAATGGTTGTAAAATCTCTTGACCAGAAAATCACAGCTGAAAGTGAGAACAGAGCAGATCAGTGTAGCTTTTTTTTTTTTTATAACTTACACTTTGACACTGATCAGTCTGTGAGGGCATCACAAATGTACCCAAATCACCATAAAATAAAGACCTTGCAAAGTACAAATGTAATATTTTGTTGTACATACATTACTGTTGCTGCTCTACAAAATTGGCTCTACAGCAGAACATTTCAATTCCACATTAACGTCTCAGTTTCTGACCCTAACATCTTCAATTATTTAGTGATAGCTGGCTCGAATGGATTCATGCTATAATACATAAGTCATTAAACAGTGTCCTTTTCCAAGTTGTATTTGTTACAGACTAGTTTTGAGGTAGACTTCATCATTTATTTGGGGCTTTCAGTTCATTTTGAGTTCGTAGTATACAGAAAGTGAGAAGCCTCCAGCAGATCCAGGAAAGAGCTTCTTGGACTTTTACTTCATGGTTTCTTCCTGGCCTGCTTGGTGATCACTCTCTGCTTTCTGTAAACTGTTCGTGAAGTCTTTTCTCCGTATATTCCGTCTTCTGAAAGAGAGCATCGGACGCACAGTATGCAGTGTAAGGAAAGCTAACTATTTTTTTGTGTGTTTGTGTGTGTGTGTGTGTGTGTGTGTGTGTGTGTGTGTGCGTGTGTGTGTGTGAGACAGCAGACGGAGACTCTGTACCTGTGCGTGCTGCGTCTGGTTTGATGCAGACTGAAGCCAGGGTGAAGAGCGAGACGATGAAGAAGGCAACGACGATGAAGGTCAGCTCAAAGCCAGAGAACGGCAGTTCCATCTACACACCTACCCAACACAAGGCACGTCATTATTATTTAACATAGTCACAATAAGATACATGACACAAGACTGACAATAAAGGAAATCATCTTCTATATAAAAAAAGACCTTCAAGAGACACAGTAAGAAACTGGAATACATGTATTACGCGTAGCCTGATATTCAGACTGAATCTTCCTTTTCTCTTCACTTCATCCATTTACTATTTGAACCACTAAGGAGAAGTGGGCAGGAATATAAAGGAACGTTGTGGATACAATTAGGACTTGACTTGTCTTGGACTCACTACAGATGTATCTGTCAGCTTTTAAGCCAATGTTTCACAACCTGTACTTGGAAAGTTAGTATTTTTATTGCAATACTGTTGACACCTGTTTTATATACTATCTATGGTTGACACACAACTGGAGAAGCAGTAGCCTTTTGACTCCACCAGGGGGCCTTGTCACTTTGTTAATTACAGGCATACTGTGACATCAGTCATTTATTGTTTTATGATGAATAATGCTGTCTTTGTAGTGCTTGTCAACAGTTAACTGTGTTATTTTCCACAAATATACTAATGAAGAAGATTTTTTTCTTGCTTAATGGTTTATTTTATAGAAGATTTTTCAATTTATGATTTTTTCTAATAATCTATCCAGTTCACTTGACCAGCAGTATCGAATGCAATTTTGGGTATCACAAATTTAAATTAAGATACACTAGAACATGATATTTTGAGTGACTTGGTATAATTCAATGGGGCTTTTTCATAAATACAACAGTCAGGGTTAAAATCCCCCAAAAAAGGTAAAGACTTTTAGTGGAACTGAGAATATTTTACTTCAGTGAATTGATTCTTCCTCTTAAGCAGAGTTCCTTGATCCTGCTTGCTGCTGTAGATCTGTTCATTTACACAAGCTAGCTCCACCCTCTGATCCCTGCCACGGATGATTCAGACGTGTCATTACTGCAGCATTGTATGAGAGTCACTCTAATGCGGCGAGCGCACCTTTTGTTTCCGACCTATAGCTGTAGCTTTCTAAGACGGATAACTTACAACACGTTTAACGAAAGAAAAAGTCTGTGACAAGGTTTTTAGACTTACCAGTGGATGAATCTCTGTAGCTAGTTCCAGATGTGAAGATCAGAATAAAAGTGACTTCTGTGTATCTTCACACACACTCACACCCAAAGAGAAAAGAAAGCCGGAGTGTGATACAGTCTCGGAAGGAGGCGTTTGTTAATTGACTTTACAATGCACCAGCTGAGCCACTCCTTTGTGCCTCATCCTGGAAACACAACACTGGATCCTATAACAAAGTGCACACACACACACACACACACACACACACACACACACACACACACACACACACACACACACACCTTCAGAGGGCAGAATTTAGACTTTGCGCTGGTTACTGATAACACGCACAAACACACACTCACGGCTGACGTGTCCTCATTGGGGCCTGAACAGACCACCGCTACCCTCTGAAGTTTTTCAGTCATGAAACCTCGTCCGCGGTCAGACGATCAGCTCCACGCGCTGTGGTTGACTGTTTTTCTCTGATGGATAGGAAATAAGAAAAAGTGGTCACGTACTTAGGTTTTCTAACTTCATGGCCAAGATTTTGTCACAGTGAAAGAAAGAAGAAAATGACTGATTAAGTTTATTAGCGTTGTTTAGTGTCTCATGGGATAAAAACCTCAGATTTATTTTGAATTAATCAGGTGTAAAATAAGATTGTGTATATAATGTTAGACATCAGAATTATCTTTACACACACTCAGCCATTTGCATTTGCTGAAATAAATGCGACAGTTGGTGAAAAGTTGCCAAGAGGACTTTTGTGTTGAGAATAAAAAAAAAATTTGTATTACGTCCATCATTTTATTTAACACATGACTTTTTTATACATCATTTAAATGATGAGGATGAGGTCTATTCATGGCTATTGTAGAGGTTGTGAATACACCTCCACATATGCACGCACGGTATTTTGTATGTGTAGTTTACACACCAAATAAACTGACAGGAAAGAAATAAACAAGAACATTAGACACATGAAAACTATTTGTGGTTAAGATAAAAAGGAAATCTGGATTAATTATAAGAACAGAAAAATAATTACAAAAACATTATTTTACTGGGCCAACAAATTGTTTTAGCGATACAGAAAGAAACCCATACTAATATATTTTTTGTGTTGCACTTTTCAAGCTAGAGCACAAATGGCTTTGTGGAAGAATTTGAAATGAAGTGCGCTAACAAAATACTGGGCACAGTTAAGATATAAAAGAAACAGTTATACACAGGAAGAAATGAATAACATGTTAAAGAAAACATTCTGACCAAACCTATAACAAATATATAAGTATCGCTAATAAATGAAAAAAATAAAGATTAAACAAGTACCATTAAGCAACAAGAAATCTTCATATCTTATTCTGATTTGAGAAACAAGCCACTACTTGAAATTTAAATGAACTCCACTACCATTTTAGAGGCTGTAGTTTGCAGTGCCATAACAACAGATAATACAGGATGTTTTTATTGTTTTGCACATACTCAGTATATTTTATAAACTCAGTCAGTATCCCTTCCTAAATCTAATAAAATGCAACTGCCTGCAAGCTTCAATGTAAGTTACATTATACAGAGAGGTGTCCCTAAAATCATATCCACCACGGATTTAACTATTAACTCCCGAAATGATCATCAAGTTGAATCAACATCTCTCTGAAACATTGTCAACACAAATGTAATATTATAATCTTAGTGAAGGCAGAATTTAGTCCAGAGCTGTTGCATTAGTTTCAGCTAGGTTTCCAATAAACTGGCAGTGTTTGGTATTATCAGAAAATATTCAGTTTTTGCAGTTATGTAATCAACAAAACTACAAACTATTGATTTAAAAAAGTGCAATATTAATATTACTTCTCTGACAAAAAGAAATAACATAATCAGTTTCAGCAGAGTTAACATTTATCACAGATCCCTAATGAATTCACCATCATGACCTTTAAATAAGGTTATTACCTCCATGAAGGTAGGATTACGGTAATTGCCGCACTGTTTAGTTAAACTTCTAGATTTATCTAAAAAAAACCTGGAAACTTTTTATCCTTTCATATTATAGTATACACCTTTATGAAAGTGACAATTATGTAATACAAAATGAATTAATACTATCACAGCAATGTGTAAAAAACAGATATGATTTTAATCGTTCAGTTGTTTATGGGTGTGAGAAGAAATTGTCTGTGAAGTGACTGAATGGACCCGGTTAGACATTATTGTGTTGTGTGTGTTTGCAGTCGTACCGTCGGAGCGTGCACCGGCCTCACTGAGCATCCCAGTGAGTGTGAAGAGGCCGAAAACCAGCAGAGAGAACAGGATCGTCAACACCTCCAGCTCACTAAATGGAGATGCCATCTAAACCCGCTGCCACACCTGCGGAAGTCTCACCTGTTAAGTCACACAGGTAACATCACCTTGCGTCAAACACTCTTATCAGAACTACCGTATTTTCCGCACTATAAGCCGCACTGGACTATAAGCCGCAGGTGTTATAATGTTTAATTACCA
Organism: Ammodytes marinus; assembly: GCF_949987685.1. Classification (NCBI taxonomy): domain Eukaryota; kingdom Metazoa; phylum Chordata; class Actinopteri; order Uranoscopiformes; family Ammodytidae; genus Ammodytes; species Ammodytes marinus. The sequence continues at coordinate 6,750,719 of NC_137235.1, read as the reverse complement.
TATGTAAGAGTTTGTGCACAGAGGGGATTGTCGGGAAAGAGATGGCTGCTTGAGGAAGCTTCCATTTATTAACATTTCAACAAACAAGTTGCATATATGCATAACGTATTCAAGTGTTACCATTTAGTGCAATAGTAGCTACTAGGGATGGGCACGAGTGTTTTCGCTACTCGTGTGATCGCTTGCATTCCTCGAGGATCAATCGATTCCTCGTTAAACTTTTTTCTATTTTTAGAACGCAACGCATCTATCTGCAGAATAACGGTTCACCGCAATAAAGCGCTCAATGCTTATTGTCAAACAGTCACAGTTGCCATATGATATTAAGGATTTTTTTCCACAAGTTTAAAACACATTTTCCTCACTGAAAGTAATTAAATAGACGGGCCACAATTTAAACCGATCAATGGGGAGAAAAAAAGAGAAAAAAAGCATGGGCTGTAGACCTAGTTGTAACAAAAATGTAAAATACCATTTAAAATAAGAAGGGCAGCAAATAATATAAAATTATTGTCCTACAATTTAAATACATATAAATAACTCACCAAAGCAGATAGTTGTATATCCAACCGCGTAATGCTCACTTCGTGTCCGTGAATAATTACCGCAACTAATTCCTCATTAACGGAACGTTACACTGGTCGGTTTTTGAATCTTATCCCCATATTCCCTATTGAAGGCTTCTTAACTGTTGTTGGCTCGGCGCGAATGTGCCTGAAGTAAGCCTTCCTTCTTCTTTACTTTCTTTCCAAGCTCACCTGGAGTCTACTCATTACTAACTGAGAGTAACAGGTGTCATCTCCCCTTTTTATAAACGTAACTTTATCATCTGCTTTGAAATAATTGGACAGTTACATATATTCCTGAAAATGTTCTGGAGAAGAAAGGAGAGACCGTGTTCAGCTCTGCGGTGCTGTGGAGAACACAGGCTGTGCTGCGGTGGCACTGAGGTGGCAGTTATTTGCAGTTGATGTTTGACACAACGCTCAGTTTATTGCCCTTGCATCAAAATATTTAATTTTGTTAAACTCTATTTTATCCGTTTTGTGCCGTTTTGTACACGTATATAACATTTTAAAATAGGGGCGGGCCGCCGGCCTAAAGGCTACAAAAAAAAAGATTTTCCTCATCCACCAATCGAGTTCATTTGAAACGAGGAGTACTCGAGTACTCGATTACTAACACCCATCCCTAGTAGCTACAGAACATATACTGTGCTGTGTAATAACAGGGTCGAAAAATGGGGGAAAAGTTGCAGTTGATAGTCCGAAAATTACGGTAGGCTTAAACACTTACCCAGGTTAAGGTTACTGGATCATTTCAGTGGTTACCATTACACTGCAGCTTCGTGATACACACAGACACACAATCCCTCTCTCTCACTCTCACTCTCTCATTCTCTCTACCCTTTTCTCTCTCTCTCTTTGTACCACACTTGTGAGACCTGTGAAGAGCTAACTAACACATCCCCCTCTCAAGTTCAAGTGAGATCATATTAACTCTAATTATTCATGGGCCCTGTGTGTGTGTGTGTGTGTGTGTGTGTGTGTGTGTGTGTGTGTCATTCATTCATTTTCCTTTATTTATTCTCGAAAGATCAATTGAGGGTTACCCTCTTTTACAATGACGTCGAGACAGATACACAATATACAATGAGAATACACAACAAGCTTACAAAGAGACAACAACAATTAAAACATTCAGATCAATTGAATAAAACAGAACAATAGCCTAATTAAAACAATTAAAACAGTTACACGTGGAGTGGGGCTGATTCAAAATAATAACTTTAAATTGGTTAACAGTTATGAGTGTATTTATTTTAATTTGATGTTGTAGGCTGTTCCAGGAGTCAGGGGCACTGTGGCTAAAAGCAGTTTTACCAAGGTCAGACACACAGGTGTGTGTGTGTGTGTGTGTGTGTGTGTGTGTGTGTGTGTGTGTGTGTGTGTGTGTGTGTGTGTGTGTGTGTGTGTGTGTGTGTGTGTGTGTGTGTGTGTGTGTGTGTGTGTGTGTGTGTGTGTGTGTGTGAGAGCGAGTGAGTGAGTGAGTGGTTCAACCAGTAGAAACACCCCATGTAAAAAGCATTCATCATATCTTAATTTTAATATTCATGGTTGCACTCTGGAGGGTGGGCGTTTATGAAGCCCTGAAACTGAAACTCTTTTGTGGAGGATAGCGTTTGAGCGGTTGGAGGCTACAAAGAAGTGTTCTGACTTCCCCATTTCCAATGCTATGAAATGGTATTTGCCACCATGCTTGTGTGCATGTGTGAAAAGGATGTCGGTGGTCACACATTTCTGGGGAACTTTATCTCTGACCACAGTTTGATCGCAGCATTGCGCAGTGAAAACAGGCTGTTGCTGCTGCGGTTGCTGCTGCTGCTGCTGCTTAAAACCAGTAAAGGTTCGTCCTGCTACAGAATCAGAAAATAAAGACATGTAAGACCCCATAATGGAATTTAAATTTAGTTAGAACTAGGAGTGTGCGGAGACGTCATTATCTGTATCTGTATCTGTATCTGTTCAACCAACAAAATTATCTGTATCTGTATCCGAATACACAACAAGAAGTGGGCGTGGCGTATACCGGACGTTTCTTTTACATTAGCCTACATTAAAGGAAGTCACACCTAAATTGATTTTTCTAAACTAATATCTATTGTCAATGCAATTGTTGTCCCTTCAAAGCATCAAATTGATTTAATATTGACATATAAGTCAAAAAGTCAGATATATTTCTACTTTTCATCTCTCTCTATCTCTATATATATCTCTCTCTCTCTCTCTCTCTCTCTTATTGCCCCTCATTTACTAATAAGTGAGTGGAAACGTTCTCACTTGCGGAGTTGGTAAACGTTTATCGTTGTGTCGCATAAGATACAGTGGAGCAATCATATTCTTTAAGCCTTGGTCTGAGGAAGTTCTAAATTTGTTCTCAGAATACAAAGAAATTCAGGGAATGAAAATATTGATAAATAACAGCCCAAATCTGTGCGTAGGCTACTCACTGTTAGTAAATGAGGGCCAGTGTTTTACTTTTAACTAAACTAAGATCCCCCTTTAACTGGGGGAAATTGAACAATCTGAAACTGGAAAAAACATGTAGGCTACAGCTGTACTTCATGATTTCTTTTATCTCTATCTCTCCCTCTCCCTCTTTTTTTTACATTTGTTTTACTAAACTAAGATTTAGGAACAATCTGTATCAACGTATGTGTCAATCTCATAAACCCTAAATTATATTTTAACCTTTCCACAAAGCCATATGTGATTTTAATGTGTCAAGTTTGCAGTTTCCGATTTTATTGTATGGGTCCTGAAGTAGGCCTAGGCTTCTACGCATTGATTGACAGCTGAAAAAGTACACGTCCTTAGCATCAGTTTGATGGAAAGGTTGTGGTGTTTGAAAGAGTTTAAGCAGTAGGCCTAGTGAATGTAAATACATCGGGGAAGGGCTGACGCATATTCCATCGGTTTGTCTCTTCTCCGCCACGGCAGCGGTTTACGAGGAAGCACAGATAAAGACAGCAACGAATGCGACCGGTAGAACCCTCTATTCAAGGGAAAGGGCGAACACGCTGCGTTTATCAGTGGGTAAAAAGAGAGAAACCGCGGGTCATGGGACGTGCCCGGTCCTCTCGTGTCCACCGCAGAACAGCTGTTAGTGTCATTCTACCTGTTGTGTCATTGAGGCGGAACGCACTGCGACAATTAAGTGCATAATATAAAAAATAATAATCCTGAATAATAACGGGACTATTCGGAAAGTATCCGTATGTAACTCATTATCCGTGCTTATCCGAATACATATTGGGATTCAGGCTCATCCCTAGTTAGAACCCCCCATGAGGCTCAGTTCTCTTTGCGGCGGACCCGGGTTCTAATCTGGCCCGTGGTAGTTCTCTGCATGTCATTCCCAATTTCATCTCTGTCTCTCCGCACTCAATAAATAAATCAATCAATAAAAGCATTAAAAATGCCAAAAATAATCTTTAAAAAAATGTTATACGACCCATAATGTAACAATTTATAAGTTAGGATGGATAGATTAAGCTACTTAGCTAACAGAACTGGAAACAGTTTTCTGGACACTTGTCTGAAGAATCTGTACAGTAGCTGCACCTGAATCAAATGTCTGACAGATGAGTCAGTGCTCCTCCTGCTGTGCAGTGCCTGTTTAACCTGCCTTCACCCGGGCAGGTTGGGTTACTTAATCTACCTCTTCATTGTCTCTCCCTCTCACCATCACCATCTATCCTTATGTTTTGTCTTTATGACACCCCTTTCGCATTCAACATTGAAACCAGATTAATTTACTATGTTGTATTAATATGAGTTTCAATCTAAATATAGTTTAAATGAAGGACAATCTTCTTCTTTTTTTAAGATATTTTTTTGGGATTTTTTATGCTTTATTGATAGTGTAGAGACAGAGGTGAAATGGGGCAGAGAGGGGAGTGACATGCAGAGAACGACCGCAGGCTGGAATTGAACCCGGGTCCGCTGCTGGCTGAGGCCCATGGGGGGGACGCCCTACCAACTGAGCTAAGGGCGCCCCCATGAAGTTCAATCTTGATTGGTTTTCCTCTACAGCCTGGCCTGATAGCGAAACTGAATTGTTGTTTCCTTTCACTTCATTATATAGTCTGATGTAGTGTTTGTCTGTGTGGCCTTGTTGTTTTGCCCTCCTGTTACATTCTTCTTCTCACCATAATCATTTCCAGGCAAATTGAAAGATGCAGTTGAATAATTAAAGGTGCTGTAAGCGGAATGGTTCTTTTAGCTAACTTCCTGTCAGTTACTGCAGTTAGCAGTCCCCTCGCTCTTCCCTACGTCACCACATTAATGCACTGAGGTCTTCAATCAGCGAGTTATCTAGCATTATCTCAGATCCATAAGTGTAATAAAACATGATAAAAACCATCAAAACAGACATTGGGAAGGATTTTTACCTGCTCCGCCATTGTAGCCACATAAACATTCACCCACCTGTCGCTCTGGCGTGCACCGGCAGTGAGACCATGAGTGAGACAGGTGTCGGTTTGTAGCGTTCTCTCTTGTGATTGGATATTAATTTTGGGATCCCCCGAAAAGTTTATTTGCCGATTACATGCAGAGAAGCTGACTGAGAGATCGACTTTATGAAACGCGCACATTATGTAAGTGATCACTGTATGAATAAAGAGCGATTTAACACTTATATTAACATAAATAAATTGCTTACTTCACCTTTACCTTGAGCTCTCAAATCAAAATCAAAAATATATTTAAACATCAAAGTTTTGTTTCTTCTGTTATCAACTCAAAACAGCCTCTTGAACCACGTAGGTCTCATTAATTCTATGCCATTTTTGTGGAAAATATTCCATCTACCTGTTTGATACGGATTCTTTATTATTAATCCCACCTACATAACTCTTATTCTCTGAAACCAGGCCTGCACCATCACAGCTCAGTTATTGTGGCGGATTAGACCTAGTTTGAAAGTGGTTGTAGCCGGGCTCTATAAATAAGATAGAGGTGTGGCTGCTGTTTTCTTGGTGTTATATCAATCATAATCTTCCTGGCCTGAGACAGTTTGAAACAGCATTGAAACCTCACTGTGAAGACACTTTGTTTTTCTCTTCAGTCAGACGGCTAATGTGCCTTTATTCCTTTAACATGTCAGAGGAAATGAGGCGGCTTAACATCTATCAACACATTATTTCTCACCAGGGAGTATTTAACAATAAGGCTGCGTGTGCGTGCGTGTGTGTGCGTGTGTGTGTGTGCGTGTGTGTGTGTGTGCGTGTGCGTGTGTGTGTGTGTGTGTGTGTGAGTGATTGAGGGGTGATTGAGGGAAGGAGAGAGAGAGAGAGAGACTGCTGTCCATGTGCACCAATTGCATAAGCTTATTAGCAGCAGGACTTGTCAAAGGAGGAGATTGAGGTTAGTCTAAGCCGTAATCCTCGTAGACCGTATGCTTATTACCAAGCAAGCACGACAGAATCCCGGCTCCGCCCCCTTGGAGAATGACTCTCTCACACACACCCACACACACACACACACACACGACATCACACATTCCCCCTGCCTCCTTTGTTTACTGCTCGGCTCCATCCCATCTCTTGGTCTGCCTCTCAGCAGGAGGTGTGTGCAGGACGAGGAGGGGTTGGGAGAGGCTGTGTGCACTGTTGAGCAGGTTCCCAGTCGTCATGACGACCTCACACCCCACCGTCTCCGGAGCTGTCTGCCTGTTGCCACGGTGCCAGATTCCCTGTACCATCTTCCGCTCCTCTTGATGATCCGGATCGCGCTGATAAGGGAGAGTGATATCGGAGCGCCGTGTCTGTTCTACTGAACAATACAGCCTGTTGGATGGGACCGCGGATCACGCGCAGGCACGCGGATCGGAGGACAGGAAGGCGCGGCGTGCTGGGAATGCTGTGGAAGTAAGAACCGGAGCGTTGCCTGGAAACAGCAGCATGCCAGTACAACAGATATCTGTGGGTCCGGCCAGGGAGACGGCCGGCAACGGCAAGAGTGCTCCTCGCTCCAAAGACAAGGCCGAGGTGAGTTTCTAACCTGTTACTCTGAGGTGCCAGTGAATGCCCTTTATGTTTGTTTATTTTTTTGCAGTTAAGGCTTTTTAACTAGTGTAGAGTTGGTAAATTGAGAGATTAAAGATTCCAGCGTTGATCATTGCATTGTTCCTTGAGCATTATTCTCAATGGTTGTAGAGGAGATTGCGTACGTACGTGTGTGCGTGCATCAGCCTCTGGTTTAAGCTGACATTTCAACACATACAGTATTGATGCACTTAGCAACCTTTTGTCACCGTTCAATCACTTCAGGTTTGATGCTTTCAGCTGCTTCTTCTACAGAGCCTGACGTCACACATGAAATGTCTCATCATAAAATATCGTAGAATGTCAAGCCACCGCAAATCTCCTCTTGTTAAGTCACACGCATGAGGCTATAAAGTGATTTTCTCTGACCGCGAGGGGGATTTCAATTTAAACTGTTAGGGATTTATACCAGGAGGAGAAAAGACGCCATCAAGAAACAAACCGTTGGGTTTTTGGAAATCTAGGTAGTTTACACAACTCATCATGCAAGTTATGAAATGGTTGTTGCCAAGTTAGTTTGTATAATGCACTATGTATTGGTCATTAATAGCTTCACTGTGAATCTACTTGTTCAAACGGAAACAACAGCTTAAATAGTCTCTGATGTTCATTTGAGGGGAGATTAAGTATAAAACGGTTTCACTTCCTTATATTTTTATTGCTTTGAAGAATGCTGTTTAGAGATCGGTTTAAGTATCCTGAACAATCTTGTTGTGTATTCAAAAGAAAGTTCTACATATTTTTCCTGGTGTTCAACAGTATTGGTTTGCATTCATATCCATTAGATGTACAAATCAATTAGCAGAAGTCACATTGTCTGGTGGTTGATTTTTCTACTGCACAGAAAGGATTTGGAATCAATTGCTGACATCTTAAAAACATTAATTTTACTTAATTAATTGACTAAAATAAATTAAATATCTACAGCCTGCATTTGAAAAAATCTCAAATTTAACAATTAAATTATTAAAAGATGAAGAGCTTACTTGAAAAAGTATTTGTATGGTCCGTTTAGCACCCATTCTCTAATGATAAGATCTTAAAGACCTACTTCACCGGTTGGAATGTGAAGGTGTATTGAACTCGGAAATCCTATGTAGTATAAATGTGCAAAAAAAAATTAAATCGGATCATCCTAGCCTGAGAAAAGGCAGAAAGAGAGTTTTGTGGTCTCACTGTCTAACCCTACATTTTCCTTCTTGTGACATCACAGTAAGGGTCAGGATTAACAGGACAGCTGGGCCAAGGGAAGATTGAGGGAAGACTGAGGAAAGAAAAACCTCATTCATTATATTATAATAGTGATTTTATAATGATAGAACGCTGGTTCCGTATGGGTGAAGTATTCCTTTAAATGTAAACACTCTTGCCTGTCACAGCTAGAAAAAAACATTATATTTTAATTATATCTATTTCATAACATGAGATATTTCTCTATTTTGTGTTTATTATGTGCTCTACTCACTGTTTTTTCTCTCTTGTTGGGCGAAGCTGTGTTGGAAAACAGTGTTGTGATCACATATCTGTCTGGACCAATCTAGATTGAACAATACAAATCCAGAATCCAATGACATTTTTTGGGGTTGTTTGGTTATGTTGCCATGGAGATACCACAACAATATAACTCCTGTCTTTTTAGCATTACATTCTCACAGTTTTAGATTTGAAACCAGGCATTACATTCCTATTTTAAAGCTGTTGTAATTTACACAGCACACTTGTAGCTTTATGCCAGGTTGTCTAAATGTGGATGTAGGTGCTTTTTGATCTTGAGCCAGAGAACAGAACCAAAATATAACCCTTAGCCCAAGCAGCGTCACTTAATCCTCTCTACAGAAACATGCACATGTCAACACAGACATTCACCATAGCCTCTGCTGCACATCAGAGTGAAAGTGTTGCTGGGGAAGCAGGTGCCCAGGTAAGTTGTATTAGGATGTTATGATGCAGCATTTCATCACAACTGATCTAAGTTTGAGGCTTATACAAAGCTCCAAAATGAAGAACCGCTGTGTTTTACCGGGACCTCCTCATCTTTTTGAAATGTTGTTGAAAGTTGTTGTCCGTTGTTGTGACTCATATCTCTCAGGCTTTTGATTCTGGTGCAGCTACTGTACAGATACTACTGACCAGTGTAATCTTTAGGAAACTGCTCCAGTTGTGTTAGCCTAGAGTAGTTTAGCATTGCACAAAGAAGGTTTTTGTGGATAAAATACAGCAAACACATCACGATACCTTCATGATGTGTTAACTCTATCTGTTTGATTCATCTCTATACCACTCGGTAGAGTAATGTTATGCAGATGAAAAAAATCCACTATATATCACTGTGTATTTAAATAGTATGTCTTTCAGTCCACATCCTACTGGGAAGTAGCATGTGGACAAGTTTTTCTCTGACATATTATCCCATTGACCCTGGGAACATTGTTATGCTCCCGACTGGAAGCACAGGGAAATGACAAACCTGGCAATGTCTAAATCAGACATCAGACTGACGTCACCGATCCATGTACCGTTCCGTATTCCACAATCCTAATCCGTTTAATCCAGGTCCCTTTTCGCCAAATTCTCTTGGACTTCAATAAGGTTTTTTTTACCTCTCAGTTTTTGCTGTTCATCACCATATAGCCTGAGTTGATTTGATTACACAGTTCTTGCACTTTTATTTTAAATATTTTTGTCGCCAAATTAGCCATTTTCACTCTTTGTAATTCAGTGAAAGTGATGTTTTTTCATGCTAAAATCTAGGGGATACTTAGAAGTATAGGTTACTAGCTAACAAGGTTAGCTCCAAACACCTTCTATTATTGTTCATGATAAACACCTGTTTGATCAATCTCTATAAAGAGGAATGCAACAGCAACACTCTCATACATGTTTCAAGGAGAATGCAGAGTGTTTGCTTTGACTCCCCGCTGGACTACTGATTTAAACCTGGCCGTGACCAAATCCCTTGATCGGCTTATGATGCAGTCTTCTCCTTGTAACTGTCTCTTATTTATTTCACTCGATCACATTGACTTCACCCACAACTGTGTCTATGTGAGGATTGGTGCACCCATGCTCTACTGTGTAAAAATACTTCTGGAAGATACATAAAGTTTCTAACTGTTAAACCTATTATACTATAAGTAGAAACATTTTACAAATCAACCTCTAACTGAGACAAATGCGAATTCTTTGGCCATTTTAAATAATTAAAGAAAAAATCAGGCCATGGAGCAAATTTAATCTCAGACATCCGCAGTATCTACTATTTTCATTATCTAAACATAAAAATAACCAAAGTGAGAACAATAGTTTTTAACGATAGCAATAATAAAGGAGAAAAAGAAGAACGAACAAAAGTGGGAAAAATAACAAGAAATGTTGCTGAAATATTGTCAGTTACTTGAGGAGACATCATTATATGAAATAAGGAGCAATTACACCTATTTATTAAAAAACATATATCAAAGGAAGTGTTTTTACATGAAGTAGGATATCAAAACAGACTATTCCTGAGACTATGCAAACATATAAGTTAGTTTAATGAATTAATAGTTTAGCTTTAGTTCATCGCACTTACGCTCTCCAACACCTGACAGTTGTCAGATCATCCAGCTTGACCCCATTGCATATTCAGTGTGTATGCGTGTGGTTTGTGTGTGTGCATACGTGTGCATGTGTTTGTTGGTGACTAATTTTCTCACATAGCTCATTCAGAAACTAGCACACATTCACAGAAAAGACAGTTGAGGTTAGAGGTAGGTTGCGAGACTCTGGAACAAGAAATTTTTTTATCCCACGATTGACCTGCGATTATGAAAGCCCAACTGAAAGGGGCGAAATTAGGAAATGAAAGCAACTTGTGTAAGCCAGAAAATTAGGCCTCAAGTGACTGAAAAGGGTTGGGTGGGTTCAAGTTCCGTTCAGTTCAGGCAATAAACACTCTCGTAAGTGCTAGAAAAAGTGCTATTAGTTTGCTTTAAATAGAGACTCATTGCAGAGCAGCATCTTGAACACTTAGCAGAACGGCCAGGTAATAGGATTGGCCAGCTTTAGCTCTGGTCACAATGAAATAACAAGGTCACGTGGCAATGCATAACTCCTGATGCTTGATCGCCACAGAGCCAGCCAACAGTGAATACATTGATGGTGCTAAAAGCTGCTTAGCTTAATTAAAATATAATTATTTTGGTTATATTAAGTGTAAGCTTTAACTTTACGATTTGCCAATCTGAAAAGAAAATCTGCAGATTATTTCACTATGAAGGTAATTGTTTGTTATATATAAAGTGTTTGTGTGCCAGAGAAATCTCTGTCGTAATCACCTCGAGCTACTCAGGTGCCATTTAAAGCATCTCATACTTCTCTGTGGTCTCTAATGATTTCCTGTCTCTCCTCCTCCCTGCAGGGGAAGAAGGCCCCCGGGCGCTCAGGGAGTCGATCCAGCAACATCTCCAAGGTAACTGCCGAGTACCAGAAGGCTTTTAAGGGCCATATTAAGGTCACAGTTCAGAGTGTTTGGTAACAGTGTATGGTAAAGCTCACCCAAGCAGAATCTGATGTGAAAGGATGTACTAATGCTATAAGTGTTCGTGACCACTCAATACAAGGTTGCTCTTAGTACAGACTGTGGACTGATAAAACACTAAAGTATAATTTATGATCAGCAGATCAATTGTTTGTATCCATCTCACCGGGCTCAGCGCTATTGTTAAGAGCATGAAGGAGCTATTTTTTTTTATCAGAGATGCTCTGACAGGACAAGGTTGACAACTATCTTATGTAATAAGCATAACATTTAGAAGCTAAAGATATATTTCTCAGTATTTGGAAGTGTCAAACCGGAGCTAAAATGAGAGCGAATTCTGGACAGAATTACAGAATCAAAATTGATGGTAGTGTTTCTCCGTGGCTACTGGATGTGTTCAGCCAATTGTCTGCCTACATGTTCCGAACTTCATACGCCTGTTACATGTCAAAGTCGTATGCTTGCTTATCGCGGCTTATAAGGAAGGAAGCTAAGTTGACTCTGTTGAATGTTTCAGGCCAGCAACTCTACAGCAGGAGTCACTACAGCCTCAAGGACATCGATCGCGCCGTCTTCTCAAGACATATGCAGGTATGATGGTGGCCTGTATAAGATTTGCTCAGAATTAGTAACCTCGGTTGAATGTGCAACTCATGTTTAATTAATATCTGCAAGCATGACTTAAAAGTCATATATTATGCAAATTTTCAGGTTAAAAATTGTAATTTGGGTTGCTACTAGAGACTGTATTCTTTAAACTCTTTAGTGAAGTGTCCAAAAAACCCTACATATTTCTCACAGTGCCATTGCAGAATCCCCTCTTTCCAGCCTCAGTCTGAAACGCTACGTTTGAGCGAGCGACCTAGGCGCAGCTTATGATGTCGTAAGGGGAGCGAAATCTGACTGGGGTTTTTTGAACAGAGGATTTTAGAAAGTGGAGGTGGAGAAAAATTATAGGTATGTTTTTTCCCATACCTTTGGAGTCTCTTGACAGACGGAGAACCCATATTAATCATGACAAACCATGAAAAAGTGCATTTCGCATAGTGACAAGAGCAGCCACAGTTCTCTCTGTGATATAAACATGCACACTTTAAAGCTTCTTCTGCACCGAGTGGGAGACTCCATTAGGACGGTCTACCGCACCCAGAGAGCATTAACAATATCAGCAGAGATGCTGGCATCCAACAACGCTATCATAAAGCGATCAAGAGAGGAACAAGGCGGATTTCAGAGAAGGTATCCTCCAGCTGATAATGTCAACTTGTGGCGTCGGCGTCACACTGACAGACTCATTCCTCTGGTTTGGAGGCTGAGAGGACGCTGCGTTTGACGGACATTTGTTTACCTGAACCTGCCCGGACCTCCACATACCATGCTCAAATCACTCTCCATTTTCTGTTCTGTCAACTAAATTACCTTTATGTTTCCACATCATCATTCGTAAAGCATGTCTCATTTTCTGTCTCAGAGGAGATTTTATTTTGCCCTAATCATTCAGTATAAAATGCCGTGTCTGTCCTGCCAAGATCCCCTTTAGGCCACAGCAGGTGGAGGCAGGAAGCTGTAGGGAGTTTATTGGAACAGTTTATGTAATGTTTCCACATTAATCAGAAAGTACGCTGAATTTGAATTTGGTGTTTCTGTAAGTTGACGTATCCCAAACCCGTTGAGCTGCGTGTAATTAAGTTTCAGCTTATTTTTTGAGAATCAGAATTAGAAGGAATTTGCTTTGGTCGGATGGTGCATACAATATGACATAAAGAATATAAGTGAAAGCACATTAAAAATATTCAAAAATATGGGGGGAGGTGAACAGTTGTGCAGTCAGATTGTCCAGATTTTCAAAGCAGTCAGTCTGTAATGCTGCATCCACACCAAACGCGAAAATTTGGTGTAATGCATAAGTGTGAACACTTTATGTTAATGTAACATGGTGTCTATATAGGGTGATTTAGGGTCGAAACTGGGGCACCGGGGGCCTTGTTGATAAGGCCACCTCTGCAGAGAGGAGTGTTTCATAGAGTTTGATTCCGGGGGGAGAAGGGCCGGCCTCAATCTTTCCTGCACGCCTCATGTTCCTGGAGTGACGGCAGATTGCATCCAATCACCTTGTGAGCAGAGCGAATGTTAGGCTGCAGTCTGTCTTTGTCCTTGGCAATGGCAGCAGCGTACCAGATGGTGTTGGATGAGGTGAGGATGGACTCAATGATGGCAGTATAGCATTAGACCATAATTGACTTTGCAAAAAAATTCTCTGCTATGCTTTCTGGCCGACGTTCAGCTCCTATCTGTGGTCCTGGGAGATGACGGTGGAAGGAATCCACAGTGTCAACAGGATGATGGGGCTGGGTATGGCTGCGTAGTTTCTGAAGTCTATTATAATCTCCTCTGTCTTTAAGCGTTGAGACCTAGTTTGTTCGAGGTCATTAGTGGGCCAATCTCCTGCCTGTAGGCGGACTCATCCAGAGATGAGTCCAACGAGGGTGGTGTCATCTGCAAACTTTAAAAGCTTGACCGACTGATAGCTCTGTAGGCAAACTGCGGAAGGTCCAGGAGTGGATCGGTGATGGATTTGAGGTGAGACAAGACAAGGAGCTCCAAAGCCTTCCTAGTCAGGGTGACAGGTCTGTAGTCATTTAGTCTGGTGGTCCTTTTGAAGAGGCCTGGGCCTTTTCTGTGGAGGAGGAGCTGGTTAATGGTGTCAGGACTGACCTATTATCTACAGTATAGTGTAATGGTGGGCTTTTGGTTTTCGAAAGTTTTTGATCTGCTAGAGTTCTTTCCAGACTGAGTGTGATTCATTAGCTGAGAACTGATGTAGGAGTATTTTACCGCCTTGCTTAACCTGTACACCTTTGACCCCTTAAACCTGTCCATGTCCCCAATCCCCAATTTTCCAAACATAGCTCTCTTGCCTTGGCTGTGAACCAGGGTTTGTCATTTTTACAACTCATCCTGGTGTGTGATGGTACACAGCTGTCCTCACAGAAGCTGATGTGCAGTATCATGTCACAGCCTGTGTTCATGACATCTTTGGTTTACATGGCTTTTGTTTCTACCTGCATACAGGCATCAGGAGGGCTGTGACTTGGTTAGAGTGACCCAGTGCAGCATAGTGTGTGTAGTGAAATAGGGACCCAATACTTAGTTCATAATGTTGTCACATTCATGTCTGTTCCATCTTGTTTCACTTTAGTTTTTACACATCTCCATCTTTTTGTTGCATGTGCTCAGTTCTACCCAGCTGACCCCTTTAGAGGAGGATGTTTCTGAATCGCACAAACACAACAAGCACAAACACACCTCTGCGATGACGGTCGCCGGCACGTCTCTGGGCTCATCCGCTCAGGCCCAGAAGAAGCAGGTGAAGCGCCGCCACCGTCGCAAGAGGAACAGCTGCACCGCCATCGAAAGCGTGGAAACCATCGCCAAACAGGAGCAGAGCGACCGCAGCCTCACCCCCGACCGCAGCGAGCAAGGGGAGAAGCGAGAGAGGTCTTCCAAGAACCGGAGAGAGCTCCCGCCTCGCCTCCGCAACACGGCGGCCCCTCACTCGGACTCCACCTCTGAGGACGAGGCAGGACCCGAGGCCCGAAGCTGGAGCAAAGAGAAAGCCCGGAGAGTGCGCCGCCGCAGTGGAAGCAGCCTGGGGCGAGATGGGCCCAACGGGGGGAAAGGAGCAGAAGTCATAACGGAAGTCATGGAGCTTCAGTCGGTGGACTCGGACGAGGAGAAGACGAACCAGCCTCTGGTGGAGGACGGCGGAGGCCTAAAGAAACGGCACAGCAGCAAGTCCTCAAAGAGCGACAGCCACGTAGCACAGATGGAAGTCTCACAGAGCAAAAAGAAGGAGAAGAGCCGAAAGTCCCGCAGCCCGGCAGGCAGCTCCTCTCTGGCAGAGGATGGCGAGGAGCTCATCACCAAGAGTTACCAGGAAAAGGGTTCGGGGAGCCCGGACATGTCAGTTCCCACACTACAGAGACACTGCAGTGCGAACGGAGGCATGGCACAACCCTACTCTGAAGATGACTCTGAGCTGGAGGTCTGCAGGTCAGTGGCTTGTTGTGAGCCTGTATTAGTGTGTGCTCTAAGCATCCGTCAATATCAGGTTAAAGTCTTTATCATCATTTATCCTCCAAAAAGGGAAATCCTCTTGGTCGCTAATACCTAAGATACCCATCAAAAAACAAGAGACAGTTCATAGAAATAGTACCGATATCATGCAAATCGTTACCTGTTTGGATGTGTGGGTATTGTATGTTTTTTTTCCTTGTGTGTTTAGGATCTGCCACTGCGAGGGGGATGACGAGTGCCTGTTGATAATGCCTTGTCGCTGCACAGGAAGCCTGAGTTTCGTCCACCAGGCCTGTCTCAACCAGTGGATCAAATCCTCAGACACTCGCTGCTGTGAACTCTGCAAGTTTGACTTTATCATGGAGACAACGCTCAAACCTTTGCGCAAGGTAGGAACACGTTATGACTTGGTTTGGGCAAGGAGTTCATGATACGATACGCGTCACGATGAGTATCACGATATAATGCAATCTTCCAGTTCATTGAAAATATAAAAACAGACCTGAAATACAAGTTGCCGTGTAGGATATGGGTGGTCCTAATATATCGCATCATTTTGATCGATATTACAGCTGAAATTGAGTCAAAACTCAATCCCCAATTTAAAGAAAATTAATATCACCATATTTTGCCATGTCGATTTTTGAGCACGGCCCTAGTACAGGCCCAGTACATCTCATTCAAAGCAACCGTCCTAGAATTGAGTGTCAGGCTGTGATAATGAAAACCATTTATCTTTTTCTGTCTTCCAGTGGGAGAGGCTACACATGACGAAGGGCGAGAGAAGGAAGATCTTCTGTTCTGTGTTTTTTCACCTGACAGCAATAGTGTGTATGTTGTGGTCAGTCTTCATTCTGGTCAAGAGAACTGCAGAAGAGATCAGACAAGGGAAGAATGGTGAGTACGTCCCCCCCCTCCCCCACCCTGTCTCACACATCAGATACATGTAGTTAAGTTATTTTTGGCTTTAAAGGTCACATATTATGCTTATTTTCAGGTTAGAAATTGTAATTTGGGCTTCTTCTAGAAACTGTTTTCATGCATGGTGTCAAAAAACTTTTGTATTTTTCACAATGCCATTGCTGAATATCATCTTTTCAGCCCCTGTCTTAAAGAGCCTCCAAAAACCCCAGTCTGCTCCGACTCTAACTGTCAGTTGGATTCAGGGGTATCTTTCGGGTATCTTTTCGGTATCTTTCACTTTTGCATAATAGGTGACCTTTAATGAAATAATGTTTTGATTGATGGCAAATTAAAGGTACAAAGGGGAGTTTTTAAATGTTTTATATGTAGATTTATCCACGCTAATCGTTTCTCACCACCAGGTATTATATTATTTACAATTAGCATTTGCAAACCTTCAGTTCTTTGAAAGTTTGTTTACATCCTTTAAGATTCAAGATTTAAGCCTGCAGAAGTATGTGTGAAAGCCCATCCTCACACATGCATCCTCCCGCTGATAAAATACTTACAATACAATCAATACAGTACCAAGAAAACATAGATCAGTGGTCAAAAACTCTACAGGGTACCTTCAACCTTTGTACCTGCCCGACTCTGGTGATGTGATTTTGTGTAGTCACTTGACTTGTCGTCGTTTGTGTTCCCCTGCATTTTAGAGGTGTATACGTAAACTGATCATGCAAATCCACCACTATATTCTCTCAAAAATATCAAATTATTGTATATTCTCTGAGTGATCTTGTAATTTAAAGGACCCTGATACACACTTTAGCTTCAATGTTATCTCTGAATGTGTGGCATCCTTGTGAAAATAAAACCCCTGTGTGCTTTTGTATGTTCGGTGTTGTAGGTTGATGGTGTGCTCTGTTGTGCTGTCGTCGTAGTGTATCTGTAGTATCTTTGTCATACTGTAGGATATTGGTTAGAGGTAGAAAAGGTAGATACAGTATATACCATGATGTATTCAGAAGTCATGTATAGAGAAATTACACTCACTCTTGATTGCAGAGGAATTTTGGAGAATTTCTCTTCTGAGGATATATGGTTCCCCACACGGTAAGCACAGCTCCGCATACGGTAAGCACGGCTCCGCACACACCGCCGATCATGGTCCGCCACACGTCCCGCAGGCTGTGTAACAGTGTGTGTTGTTGCGTTTGCGTCCTCAGGCGTGCTGGAGTGGCCCTTCTGGACCAAGCTGATTGTGGTGGCCATCGGCTTCACAGGCGGCCTCATCTTCATGTACATCCAGTGTAAAGTCTACCTGCAGCTGTGGCGTCGGCTCAAGGCCTTCAACCGCATCATTACCGTGCAGAACTGCCCCGAGAAAGGCCTGCACAGCTCTCAGGCCCGGCCCAGCGATTTGCCCAACGGAATGGGTGAAACCGCGGAGGTTCCGGTCTGCCCTGCGCCCGTCCAGGACACAGAGGCACAAATGGACTCGGATGTGTCGGTGGAGGCCGCGGTGGCTCCGGACCAAAACCCTGTCTGACACCATTCTCCTCCCACTCAGAGGAAGTCCTGAAACTCACCTCGCTCATCCAACTACACACGCCGGTGTGAGCACGGTGTGATTTGGTCTCGCACACTGTTTTAGTGTTGTTCAACTCCAGCTCCTGTGATTACTGATCTTGACACACAATGTACGGAAACTAAAAAACTTCAGTAATCAAGGAAAACTGAATAGCTGAAAGAATTCACAGAAGTGAATTTGTAAAGGAAGGAAGAATGTGGCAGAAAATGGGGACAAGAGGAGGTGAAGAGATGTGAAGGAAAATAAAGCCATCAGCAAGAAAAGTTTGTAAAGACTTTAGTTGTGGGTCAATATCGACAGATTTATTTGTGATGCACTTTCTCTGACACTGACAAGAGTTCAGAGGTGAAACCCCCTGTGGATTAAAGATGTCTCAGTATGCTTCAAACAGATCTGTAGAGGACACGTCTTACAACCATGTCATATATAGTTTGTTTGGAGAGGAGCGAGATGCAAGGATTCGTAAATCTCTCCTCCCAATGTGTTTGTGGTGTTGCTTTTGGTGGTATGGTCCATGTGAAAAGAGACACTGCGTGTCTTCAGGAGTAAACTGAGGCACAAATACTTGATGCTCTAAGAATCTGTCAGGTTGTTTACGTCACATGTCGTGAACATGCTCTCAATTTAATACCAATACTTTGTAATGCACTTTGTTTTATTGCAGACGGGAAATAAGGTCAGTGACACTGAGCATATTTGCAGGCTGTCAGAAATGTCACCCTTGCAAGGGAACGTTGGCTGTACACTTTAATACTGTTCCCAGAGACAGCACTCATCAAATGGATGTAATATTTCACAATTATTTATGTAGGAATTCTTACTTTATCACTTTTGGGGGAGGATTGCTATAAATCAATCAGGATTTCAGCAGTCACCCACATAAGATGAGACATAATTTATGATAATGATGACACCTTCTTTTGCTGCTGCCACCATTTTCCTTTAAAATAAAACATATATATATACTCATATGGAAGCAAAATGGATTCTTCTGAGAACAATAATAATTAATCTTTACTTCAGAAAAATGGGGGAACATTTTGTTTATGTTTCCACTGTTTCCTTATTGTGCACTTATTCCATTATGAATGAACAAGTTGTAGGATTGAGACCTAGTTTCTCCAGTTTACAGTTAATTGAACTTTGATCAGCAGTTCTCAAACCGAATGCTTGAGTTTCCCTGATGGAAACTCCCATCTGGGGTGAGTCAACTCAAGAGCTCAGAAATTGGCAAACCTGCTTTCTGATACAGACCATTTGCTGCATACAGGGGCAGATATAGCGCAGAATTAAACATTGCGATTCAATGTGCATGCTGTTCTCTTATTACTACACTGAGTGACTGCAAAAATGGAAATATTCACAACCATTTGTTGACACAGTCATACATCTTGGGCACCTTTGTGATAAATATTACAAGGCTGGGGGAAGGTTTGAAAAAGGATTTCGAAAATTGTGTCGACTCGACACACCATGTCTCAAGAAAAAATAATTTATTGTTGAAGGGGAAAAAACAGTGCCCACTTGAGGACGGTCCCTACAGGGACATCAGTGGTTGTAGTGTGATATCTTGCCAATTTTCACACCTCCGCACAACTGGCTAACCGTTAACAGATTTTGACAGCCTAACAGTGTCTTTAGTTTGAGGCATACTGAGGCCTTAACTCTCAAACTATCAGGTTTTAAGACACCAAAGAGTTATGTATGATAAGTAATCAATTATCTAAAAAGTATCTTTTGCTAATCTGATATCGAAAAATTCCAATGTTTTGAATATGCTAAATTTGTTAACTATGGTGGGAAAGTTTTCTAAAAATATCAAATCCAAAGTAGCCCAGTTGTTTGACGTTTTGTTGGGAAAGCTTGCAGCAAAATGCCATTATGCTATGTGAGGTCCAGGTATTTATACCCAAATGTAATTAGAGCTTTCATTGTTGTCAGCCGTTGATATTTTTACATTAAACTTGGCACAGTGTGAAAGTGACAAGACATATTGTACAAAAAAAGGCGACTGTTGTTTACACTTGTCCACAAGTTTTATTTGGTTCTTTATCAGTTTCGCCGACACTTTACCGATAAAATAACATTATCTCTGCGTCTTACAGCCACCGGGTCATTGGAACATTCAACATCTTTGTCCAAACCTTTTTGCTATCTCCGATTGGATAAAATTGTATTTTCAGGTTACATTTGATGCATATTTGTGTGTGCAATAAAAAATGAATGTAGATCCCCCACATGGGCTGGTGTGAAGTTACTGAGCAACAACAAGGAGGGCAGAGTGAATACATTTGAGTTTTCTGTCCAAGAGTGTGGCACCATCTTCTGGACACTCATGGAGTAGCAGCATTTCCCACCACACATAGATACAGTTCCCATAAAAAAAGTCTGATATTCAGCTCCACAGTTCACTGATTCAGCCTCAGTCCGACATCAGCCTCAGTCCGACATCAGCACCATCTCGTCCACCTGCTCATCATCTTCATTCTCATCATCATCATCAATATCTTTATCCTCTTGATCTTTATCATCTTCCGCGGCACGTTTCTCCTTTTCTTCATTCTTGGTTTCCAAATCCATCTTAGACACCTTTCGCATTTTGATGTTTGGAAGTTTCTTCAGATCACCAGTCCACTCTCTGCACAAATAAAGCATCATCAAAAACGATCAGAAAGGATGTTCCATGTGATTAAAATATATGTAGGCCTACATTTATTTGTATATTTCAGACAAAAAACTCCATATGTTGTTGTGCACGAATGTATACTGTAAGAGTCATTTTTCAAATACAATAATTGTAATAAAATAGAAACTACAAGGTGCTTTCCACTTACCTGAATGTTTTCAGATTTTTTGTATTAATGATGTCTGGGATCTCTGTGAAGGGGACAAAACAGAAGACCATGGAGGATTTTCCTACGCCAACTGAAGGCATGTATAAAACCTGTCTGTGCGCTTAAGTGTATTACCACGATGAGGACTTACCAAATCCGACGCCCTCATATAGTGCTCGCTCTCGCTCGACGGCTTGTTTGACAGCAGCCTCTCTGGCGCCATGTTGACGACCCTGACGACCTTTGATCCCGTTCAGAAGCTCAATCTGCTCAAGTTCAGAATCAAACCTTTGGAGGTACCTGCACACACACACACACACAAATAAATGCTGTGTTCATAGTTACACGTACAAATGAGAAAATGCACAAAGGTTTCTTCCCTTGTTTGACTAGCCAATTGCCACGCCAAATTGCCAATTGATGTGTTGCAAAAACTAAAAAGGAACACAAATCTCCTCCCATATATTTGACCTTTCAACGATGCCACATGCGTCTGCCTTGGTGTAAACTGTCTTTTCTGGCTCCAACTGTTCCTGAAACCACTGCAGTTTGTCACCTGAGAGAGGAAAGAGACAGTGTGTAATGAGGGAGTGATTTGCATCCCAACAGCGAGCAAACATGTACGATGAAAACAGAAAACACAGACTTACCAACGCCGCTCAGAGATTTTGCTTTGTCGTTCTGCTTCCTGCAGCGTCAGAGAAACCAATCGCACGAAGAAGAGTAATCGAATGAAGAAAAGAGTGTCTCAGTTTATTTATTCACATTTTTCCACAAGCCTGAACTCAAAACTGCAAAGCAACAGGACGAATTTTTATGAAGAGTTTAAAAGTTATTTATTTGACCAACTGCAAACTAAAGCAGATGCTACTTAAGTTCAACATGTTTCAGTTTAAAGTAGTTTTTGACAACCAGCTGAAACCAGCTGTGCTCAAACAACGCTTATGTGCTGTGTGTGTACTGTTGATTGGAGACAGTTTGAGAAGTCTCCAGTCTGCGACCCTACTCGGTGGAAACGAGGCATAAACGTCCGTAAAAGTGAAATGCCTAGGTAAACATGAGTGTGTGTGTGTGTGTGTTTTCTGTCTTTTCCACGGACCTTTCTTTCTTTTTCAGTCGGATTTCTTCTCCCGCGAGGTAAGCAGCTCTCCTGCTGTACGGATGACAAGCCTTCTCCGCGGGTTTTGGTTTTCCTTTTTGAGGTTTCGGCTGAAACATTTAAATACACGGCAACGAGACAGTCAGTAACACATATCAGCGTCCCCATTAATAATAATACACTAGCAGGCGACAAGCATTACCATTTTATCGGATTAGAAAACACGCGTGGTGCTCCTCTGTTGACAACTGGATCGGTCCGTTGCTAAATTGTGTCCGCCTCCGGATGTGTTGCGGAGAGATTACAATGGTTCCTGTTTTCAAAAAGTCCGAAATGATTCGATTTAAAAATATATCTGAGATCAGCAATCATGATACTTCTATTTGTACCTCTACTTTGATTTGCGTTAAATATAATAATTACAATTATAATTTCAGCTGAATTTTCGAGATTTCTTTATCATTAAATCTGTGTTATGGCTACACACATATAATACTGTATAAGAAAGAAAAGCTAAAATATTTTTGGGTTCTCATCATTGAAAGAGTAAAATAAAAAATAATATTAAAAGTGTTCAATGGACATTTTAAGAACAGCGTGTACAGTGTTTACAAATACACAAATGTTAACTTCTAAATAGCAATTAGGCTACAAACTGTTGTAACACAACACAAACAGTGATAACAAAAACAAGATGACAATCTCAACTCATGATAGCCTACAATGATTCTGATCAGTCTAGACTCTAGTTCAAGCTGTTTCAGTGGGACCAGTTGGAACTAGTCAGGCGGGCTCCTCCAGCACTCTAGGCTTGGCTTGGTTAGAAGGATCAGATATGAGGGAACAAGCCGTGGTTTGCTTTAGATGCTTATCACACTTCACTTGAGACACTTTCATTTTTAATTTGGGATCTTTAGAAAGTTGTATTGGTTATTAGTGTTTATCTGAGATGAGACAAACGTTTACAACTTCTGTGGCTAAAATAATAATTTTACACTCCATTATTTGGCCAACAGTATGGAGACATACATACCATTCACATACCTCTGTGTACTTAAGGACCTGGGGCTGTTTTTTAATAGTTTGGTCTTATTCTCCTTGAGTGATATTTTAGATAAGTGAAGTTCGACATGACACAGCCATCCATGCATAACGCAAAGTCCACAAAGAAATGTCCTACTCTGCATTCCAATAACCATGCTTCCATATTATTTAGATGGCCCAATACACAATGTCAAATGCAGTATGCCAAAAGTACCCAGATGTACACAGTGCTACTGCATGCAAAGTACATACTTTTTAAAGGCAGATGCAGTATGTAGTATTGTGTGTGATTTGTAACGCAGGGTTTGATGTTGAAGCTGAGAGCCCCTGACCTTAACCTTATCACACATCCTTAAGGGATAAATCGAAAGATTATCGCCCAATGCATGCGTCCAACCGCACTAATGCTCTTGAGGCTAAATGGGATCAAGTCTCTGAATCAGCCACGTTTCCTAAATCTTAAGCTTTCGTAGAAGAGTGGAGGCTATAATGTGAGCAGATTAACACCTGTGATTGTGGGTTTAAATGTTTGAACAATCACAAAACAGTTTGAGTGTTCAGGTTTTAATGTACTGTACAGTACGTTAGGCATGTGTGTCTTTACTCTAATTTCATTTACATCTGCAGTGATCCCACATTGCCTCAGAACTTCTCAACGTCGCCAAAAATACAGACCTTTCTTTGGAAAATTGCTGTCCAGTGGTAGAAGAAATAGTTTACATACAGTTGGTTATTTATTCCTGTGTGAGTCGGGCCCCCATCCAAAGGGTCACAAGATAAATCTGAGATCTTGTGAGATTATTAGTTGAAGAGGGTTATTTCATGCAATTTGGGCCTAAAATAATCCTTTAAATTCAATTATGTGCAAAGTTTAGAGGGGATATTAATATGCATCATTAAGTATTATAGACTGTAGTTGAGTACTAGCATCTTACGTCTAGAAAATTACAACAACCTTTAAGTAGGAATAACAAAAAGTAGGAATAATCTTGAACAATGTGTTAAAATCTGATCATGTTTACTTTTTGTCCAATTTTATTTCTTTCTTTCTGTAAATTGACCTGTGAAAAACTAAAATGTTCCATCTTTGTAGGCTAAGTAGAAAGATAAAGTATAGCATATCATGAAAACACTCAGATACAAGTAGGCTACAAATTGTAAGGTATTTGAGTAAATGTACTTTCCCATTAATCATCACGCATTAAATCAATCTCACTGTTATAAAGCAGGTGTGTGTGTGTGTGTCTGTGTGTGTGTGTGTGTGTGTGTGTGTGTGTGTGTGTGTGTGTGTTTGTGTGTGTGTGTGTGTGTGTGTGTGTGTGTGTGTGTGTGTGTGTGTGTGTGTGTGTGTGTGTACGTACAAGGAAATGAGCTCCACCTAAAACAGCCTGACTCAGACCATGTGACTCAGTTAGAAAAGAGCGACTGTATGAGTTGATTCCTCCGTCATAGATACGCTCTTTGTTCCTCAGATGAAACAGCGTTAAGGCTGAATACCCATCAAATATGTCATTTTAACGTGTCACTTAATGAGTTCTCAAATCTTGAACTCCATTATTCTCTTTATATTGAGTCCACTTTCAACTATTTAAATAGTATGAACGCAATATCTCATGAACGCTTTGAGGGGTTTTGGTCATATTTGGCACAAACTAACACTTTGACCCTGTGATGAACTGGTTCATTCTAGAGGTCAAAGGTCTCTATGACCTCACGTATTGTGAACAAAATATCTCAAAAGTGCTGTGAGGGATTTTCCTCAAACTTTGCACAAATGTCGACTCTGACTCAAAGATGAACTGATTATACTTTATGCTCGCAGAGGCATATAAATGTCAGGCGGTATTTAGTTTTAATATTGAAGATGTATTTGAAGAGAAAATCATTCTTGTTCTCACAAAGAGCCTGGGTGTCCTGGGTTACTTTGACATTTAAACAGATTTTCTAATGCCAGAATCACCAAATATGTCCCAACCGCCTGAGAAAATGACCACCAGTATTTAGATTAATCATGGTGCAGCTACCACCATTATTGTGCTGTTAGATGAAGAGGAGAGGCCTCTCAAAGTAGGCCAAAAGCCTCCGCCCATAGATAATCATAAAGGCATGACCTTCCAATTCATGTTCAGAATATTGTGACTCTTTTATGCTCCTGCCAGTTCTCGTTTCATGGAACTGATCAGCAACAAACAACTGTTAAGATACATGTACAGCCTTTGGTAGTTATTTAAAGAAGCAGACATACATATCACCACTTTCTCAAGAGATACCAGACCAGATGGCCAGTCCTGCTTGAGATCCGAATTAATTATGTTTTTTCCCCCCTGCCCCTAACAGTTTGTTCAGCTTTCCCCCTTTGCTCTGTAGGCCTGCATACCTCAACGGCAAGAATGTGATTGTGCTGCAGCTGAGAAGCCGTCAGACTTGTGTCAACAAGCACACACAGTCCATTGCATCACATCCGAGTGAGTTATCTGAGTGAGTCTGACTGTGAGGGTGTGTGTATGTGTGTATGTGTGTTTTGTGAGCGGGTGATTTTTTTCTTTTCCTTCCATTTTACATGTTAAGTCAGATCAGGAAGTGTTGATGCTGTGACAGAAGAGGAGGAAGTGGGCACACAATGGCACTATGTCTGCTGCTTGGCCCGGTAACATGAGTGGACCCCGGGTGAAGAGCCCCTTTCTGCTGCTGCTGCTGCTGCTGCTGCTGACGAGCCTAACCAGGACAGGTAGGACCGGGCGTTAACCTTTTTTTACTCTCTGATTTAAGACACAACCGCACTCTCACTTCTCCCTTCTCCTTGCCTGCTTTCTCTTTTGTGCTGTATTCTACTCTTCTGACTTGGTGACTGCTAGTGTAACTTCCTAACTGACGGTTAAGAGTGTGTGTTGAAGATACAGTCCAAGTTTCAGAACTTTAGCCTTTTTTATGGTTAATTTCACCACACCACAATGAGCTCATAACAAGGCTCGGGGAACCAAAGTACTCACATTTTTAACTCCTGCCCTAATTATTAACTGAAAATCATTGGAAATGAGGGTCACCACACTCAATGATATCTCGCGTATAAATAACGGTTGAATGAATTATACTTCAATCCACCTTTGTCAACGCTACGCCATGTTAAGAAACGTATTGCCATGTGCAATTCAAATTAAACTGTTCTCTAAGTTTTATAAAGCTAAAACCAGTATTTGCTGGTTTAAATTGTACAGTATAGCCTACACATCATACTCTATTTTACATTTTTGACATTCTTCTTTAGTTTAAAATCTTGTGTCTTTTCTTGAGCAAGACATGACAAAACTCTGCGGGGAACACATTGCTCAACATGTCGAAAATCACCACCTACTCATCGCCGTCCAATTGGTGAATTTTGAAATCCTTTTTTAAATTCCTGTAACAGCGGCTTTGTCATCATGAAAATGGATGTTTTCGGTTCTCGGTTTTCTGTCAGTTATTCTGCTCAGCTGCAGATGTTTTAGAAACCAGGCCGACGTATGCCGGGTAACTGTCCTCTTTCACCTCTGATAGAAATGCTGCACATGTTTTTTTCGCCTACAATGCTTTTGCCTTGTTGTCAAAACATTTCTTGAAAAAATTAGGGAATACCTCCCAACGATGTCTCCAAAAAAAAAACATATGATGTTTATATCAGCCATACTCTATAAACGGGAATGTAAACAAAGGGTTTGTATACAGAGGGGGCCCACCGTAGCTAGCAACTTGCCTATTTACAGAGTTTAGGCTGTGTATAAACACAGGTTTTTTCTTCAGCGCGCACACAGTACGGACAGGTAGGGGATCTTGAGGAGATTTTGATCGATTTTGACAAAAAGCAACTTTGAAAACATGCGTTCTCCAGAGTTGGCTAACTGAAAGTCCACTGTATCCCTTTTCAATGACATTGCCGTGCCATGATATGAAGTAATGAGAGTTGTTGAATTGCAGTGAAATGCCAAGAGGAAGATGACACTGATCCAGAAACCGAGACAGAGGAAGGGGACTTAGGTGACCCTCCACCAGAGGATGATGAAGGGACGGAGCCTGCAGGTGAGAAATGAACCACAAAACACACTACATTAATATTAGATTATGTGTTCAAGAATATGTGGATAGGGGCGTTCACATTTTTAAAAATTTTATAAAAAAAAAATGTTTTGTTAAAAAAAATCCTGTTTTATTCTCAGTTTGTTTTCTTTTTTCCAATTAAAGTCATTGTAATTTTCCTTTATTTGTCCAAGTAAAAGCTTCCTGAAGATATTTTAAGAGACAATTGCTCAAGGCGGCAGCATTAAATTACATTCTTACAACAATTAATGCACCAAGAGAAATGTAGCATGCTGTAAAAGTATACAAAAAGTATACAATTATAACGTGTAAGTAGATTTCAAAAGTTTCCTAAGAAATAAAATAAAAATAAAAATACATCTAGCATCAAACACACAGACCAACTGTCCAGATCTTTTAAGATTACTTTTGGGTTTGGCTGATTAAGTACTTGATGATGTTGAGATTGACAGGAAACATGGGGGAAGAGACAGATAGAGAGAGAGAGAGAGAGAGAGAGAAAGAGAGAGAGAGAGAGAGAGAGAGAGAGAGAGAGAGAGAGAGACAGACAGACAGACAGACAGACAGACAGAAGATAGATAGAGAGAGAGAGAGAGAGAGAGAGATAGAGAGAGAGAGATGGTACTTTTGTGAGTTGTTCCAGGAAGGGGCAGTGTCTGTATCTTAACTCCAATACAATCCTGTATGAGAGCACAGGACATATTTCTACATGTTTCTGAACGCAGGTGAGGAGGATGATACAGCAATGCAATGATTTTAGACAGCAGTGTGGAGGAAGCAAGGCCCTGTCCTGTTTCAGCATGTTTTCAAAGCAAGGTCCGTAAAAAAAATAGTTTTCTGAGAGTAGTAATGAGAAAGAGCTAGAGACTGGTCTGCACAGATCCCCTGGGCTGAAGCCATAGTTTTAGAAATACTGAAGTCATGAGTCACATTAAGGCCAATTGTTATTCCCTTCTTGTTTTATTGATGCTGTTTTCTGTTCTTTTATGTTTTTTTCAAACTATATTTTCCAATATTGAAGTAGCCTAAATGCAATGCGAAATACTACTGCAAACTGACAGGAATAAAAGTTGTGGAGAAGTGCAGAATATTTTACACAGCTGATATAAGCGTGGATGTAGGACCTATATCTATCCAGCTCAGGTAGTTTTGAGCCAAGCCCCGGAGGTTTTTGGTCTGAAAAAAGTTTTTTTACTTTGTCCAGAAGCTGGTTTTATGTATCCTAATGTAGCGCAACATAACTTTAATGTAGCATAGTAAGTTGTTGTCGTGGGCAATGTCTGTTTTTTAATGTTACACCAAATTTTGTTTCTTTAAAAAAAAAAATGTTTTCAGTCTTTATAAAAGGTGGGAAAAATAAGTGCCTTGAGACTTGTTGTTAATGCTACTTGACCTTCAAAAAGTCAGCCCCAACGTTTAATTTTTTTTAATTAATTAATTTAAAAAAAATTATATTCTTATTGGTTTTTGAGAAGTTGGCTGTTGTTATTTAATTTTTTCACCTAACTGCTTCGAATAATCTGCAAAATGTTTAATAGAACTTGAAATTCTGCCGTTTGTGTTTGTTGAACCTGAAGATGGAGCTGCCACTGAACCCCCAGTCACGGTCCCCACAGAGGAGATCCTAGACCCAGGTCAGTCCATAACAAAAAAAAAAGTTAATATACTAGCCACTAACTCACTAAAAACATTTCAGTAAAATAATTTAACTTTTGTTGTTTTCGGTTGAAAACACCATACTAGGTCCAGGAGAGATCACCTCCACTGCTGACCCTACTGGTATGTCACAACCACCACCTGGCCTTGCAGCACAGTTTCTGACATGTCTCTCTGTAAATGCAGAACACACTTTTGTACTTGTATTAATCATAAGACTTAGTAACAGAGCAGTTTTGCTGCAGGATACATGTATTTCATTAAGTGACGAATAACACGACTGACTGAACATGACTGACTCCTGCAGATATGGGAGAAGAGTCTGGCTCAGGCTCAGACCCAAAAGAGGAGATAGAAGATGAGGAGGGTTTCAGTGCTATGATCATCCTCATCCCCGTGGTGCTGGTCGTCCTCATCATCGGCTTGATAGTTATTGGGATTTGCATCAACCGCAAGTGGAGCAATAAAGCGAAAATTCAAGGTATGTACACCACAAGAGTGCAGACTTTAAAAGAGCAGTTTATCCTAATCACAAAAAAAATATATACATTTTTAGTGGCCAGTGAGATTTTCAATGTGGCTGAATATATACAGCTCCGGAAAAAAAATTAAGAGACCACTCCAAATGTTCAGTGTCTCTTGTTTTACTATTTATAGCCATATGTTTGAGTAGAATGAACAGTTTGGTTTTATAATACACACTACTGGCAACATTTCTATCAAATTCCCCCCAAAAATATTGTCATTAAGAGCATTTCCATTAATTAATGTAGAGATGAAGATTTAAGAAAAATTACGTCTGGTCGCTTAATTTTTTCCAGAGCTGTATATTCAGCTGTATATTTTTATATAAAAAGCCTTGAAAGACAGAAATTAGAACTAAAAGTAAATTATAGTGGCATAAGTCTTTAGTTCGATTTATCATTTAGACTTTTGAAGGTCAAATGTTTCACTAATGCCATAAAAATGTCATATTGTTTATCTCAAAACTTGAGAATAATTCTAGAACACCCTCTTTGTATTATTAATATTGTTTTGAAAAAAAAATACATTAGCTGCTCACCAATCCTTGTGTATTAATATAACTATAATGGATAACTGAACTTACGGTATTTAGCTTTGGTTAAAGTTAATGATATTCTATCACGGTAATGCTGTATCTTATCATGATAAAGATGTCTGATGACTGTTCTCCTCTTATAGAACTAGGAGCAGACGATCCATTTTTGGGGTCCCCTACAGAAAAGGTGCCAATGTAAGTAATCAGAATTGAACTATTTATTTGTACCGCTGGTAATTTGAAGGACTTCTGGTAACTATGCTAAATGTTTGATTTTTAAAGAGTTGAGAATCTCAATCTTAAAGATGATCAATCTTTGGTGGGACTTGTATTTCCTGTTTTAAAACATGACTGCTGTGCAAAGGAAGTTCTGGTTTCATATGTAAGAGTTACTTAAAGTAACATAGAGTTACCATGAGTCATAGATGTTATATACTTCTTTAGTGGTATGTTCTCTGCTACTTACAACATCTCAAACATCATATTTACTTCTTGATCGCTAGAGTTAACCAAAATACTTAATAAAGTTGCAGACTTGTCCGTCTGTCTGTCTGTCTGTCTGTCTGTCTGTCTGTCTGTCTGTCTGTCTGTCTGTCTGTCTGTCTGTCTGGCTGTCTGTCTGTCTGTCTGTTTGTCTGTCTGACTTTCTGTGTGTGTGTGTGTGTGTGTGTGTGTGTGTGTGTGTGTGTGTGTGTGTGTGTGTGTGAGTGTTTGTGTGGGTGCACGTGCATGTGTGTGTGTCTGTATGTGTGTCTGTGTGTCTATGTGTCTCTGTGTGTGTTAATACATTTTTAAACACTTGTGTTTCCAGGCCCATGTTTGAAGAGGACGTGCCTTCTGTGCTGGAGCTAGAAATGGACGAGCTCAACTGGATGAAAAAGGATGGTACGTATAGCTGAAGTATAAAGTCAGTGTTGTGATGTAGCTAAGAACAATTAATGTTTTTTTGTTAAAATTTGAATACTACTTAAGCATTTTAATTTCTCAACATTTTCCTAATTCTAGTCCAATACATTTCGGAGGGCAATATTGTATTTATAGTAATAAAATGTTACTCCATTACAACTATTTGAAGCTATATTGTTATGCCTATATGCATAAAAGTACAAAATAAAATCAGTTTACAAGTTTAAAAGTCACTTTACAAGTCAAGTGTTGACTTAACGTATGAAAAACTTTTAAACACGCAAACAAAAAAACAGCACAAAAAGTTTCATGGATTCTGCTTCTCAGATATGACAATTAAAAAAAAAAAAATAATTACAGAATCTTATTTTGTTTTGGAACTTTTTACTTAATAAGAAAACATACTATTTTTAGAACAATTGTGTTTCAGTACTTTTAACATTTGTTTACACATTCACCATTTTGGTTTTATGAATTATTTTAATGTATTCATTTGTTTGTTTTCTTTTCTCGGTATTGTGAGTTGGGAGTTTTTACAGTGAAGTGTGTTCGAACTCTATTATAGTTATTGTTGTCTAGAATGCCCTGTTGTTCTATTTAATAACGATTTAAATGTGATCCTTTGTGTCTGATTATTTTGAGATGAAGCTCAAAATAAACCATCTAAAAGTGGAAAAAAGGAAACATTTCTAACCGTAAGATTACCGTAGTTAGGGAGTTTATCCAGCAGAGGTCACTGTTGCTCATATTGCGAGACCATCACAGAGAGAAAGCTTAACGTCTTGGCTGATATGTCAGCTTATTCCTTGATTGTGGAAGTACTGTATATCTATCTGTATAGGATATATAAATAAGTACATGTTCATGTTCGATCATTGGTTTGTTTTTTCTAGGTGAAACCACAGAGGACTCCAAACCCACATAAATCTATTTATGGTGAGCATACTTATTAAATGTATGTCCAGTTTAAGAACACATACAGATTCTATTTAGTCCCTTGTCATGTATTGCTCATGATCAGAGAGCTATTCTTATAACCTCATAAAAAGGCTCGCTTTTTAATTATATTTTTCATTTAACTTTTATTTATCCTCGAGAGACCAATTGAGGGGTGACCCTCATTTACAATGACAATGACGTCGAGTTCAAACAAATTCAAAGGAAAAACAACAATACATAAACAATATTCAATGCAAATACATCGAATACACAACAACAGGTGAATAGAAAAACAATTGAAACATTTACACAGTGGTGAAGAGTGGCAGCAATTAAAATTAAATGGGTGAAAGTACAATATAGCCTAATTAAAACAGTTACAGGTAGAATTTGGCAGATTTAAGATAGTTTGTTTAAATTGGTTAAAGGATATGAAGGTATTTAGTTTAATTTGTTGCTGTTAGTTGTTCCAGGAGTCAGGGGCACTGAAGCTAAAAGCTGTCTTTCCCAGCTCAGACCGGGCTTGTGGGACATTGAGCATAAGCATGTCAGTGGAGCGGGTCTGATAAAGCCCATCTGAAATTTGCAGCATTTCTGTTAAATAACGAGGAAGCTTCCCGGTCAAGGCTTTGTAAATAAAAATGTGCCAATGTGCGTCACATAATAATAATAATAATAATAATAATAATAATAATAATAATAATAATAATAATAATAATAATAATAATAATAATAATGCCTGGAAAGTGCTTTTTTTAATTACTCAAATCTAAAATATTGTTTTAAGATATCAAAACAAGCAACATTCATGTGGGTACAATACAAACTACTATTTATAGAACCACCTCATTGTAAAACACTCACAAAAAAGTATGTAAATATTTATTTGCACACATTGATGCATTAGAACCGACCCATTCCACACAGATTGATACACAATAATGCCAACACAACACAGATCGACTGAGGTTACACAATATTCTTTCTGCCAGCCTGTTTGTTTTGATGCACCAGCTGCTTTCAGCATAGCTGCCTGTGTCTGATGAACTGTGACCCTTTCATCATTACATATGGTACTGTTTGAAAGCACAAACACTACCAACATCTGTTAGTGATTACAACAGGCATGCATGGGAGTGTGGCGCAACTTAACCCCGGGATGGTCTCCTTACTGGAAGGGCTGGGAAAGGCGAGGTCAAGGTCCACTACGAGAACTGTTGACCAACGCTGTTTGGTTTACACCAGGCTTTTTCATTGGATTTTGTTTCCAAAGCTGTGCAAGTGTCAGGGGGAACTTTCATTCAACAAAGCGGCACTCTGTACACATTGGGTTACACAAGAAAGTCCGAAAAACAGAAGTGGATGTAATGTTACTGCTGCTGTTGCTGGCGTTGCACAATGTGATGCCATCTCTTGTATCAGCTGCACCCTGTCTGTCTGTCGGACCTGTGAAATTCCTCAGCAACTCAGGGACAATAATGGGTCAAATTAAAGACAATAAAGGGCATTTACAATGTTGTTAAAAGAGACTTCAAACCAGGCAAGTTACTTTGCACTGGAAGAAGTTGAACCCTATTGTGCACATAGTCGGAAAAGAAAAGCGGTTTAATGGAGGTGTTTAGAATTGTTTTCAACACTAATTGAGGTGAAAGTTAAAGGACAGTAAGTTTATTGAAAAAAAGTGCACAAACTCTAGGCTTCTTAAAGCTGCCTAAATTGACATGTTTTGTTTATACATTGATAAGGTATCGCCTTATAAAGTTGTTGTTTGTGAACAGTTAAGGAAACAGTTTCTCTCTTCATACACCCAGGGGACACAAAACAACATTGTTATTGATCAGGATTTGAGCTTCTGACCACCTGATGAATGCATGTCCAATATCAACTCTCTGTTTTGGTCTCCACAAACTCTTGAGGGAAACTTGTTGACCGATCGTTGCCTCTTTGGCCGTCTGCTCTTAAAGTAACAGGCCATAAAAAACAAAACAACAATGGGCTTAAAGACGCTAAAAGTTCCGAGCGGAAGTATAGAGTTAATTCTCCTTGGGTCTGGTACCATGAGTGAACCTTACACATTATCTTGTATCTATGTCCTTAAGTGTAGGTTCTGTTGAGGTTAGGTTTGTTGTTGGAGCTTGTGGTCGGAGGAGATTCTTCCTTGACGCAGTCTGACCAACACCTTATTATTTGTGTGGCGGCTGATGACGACAGTAGTGAGGCTATGTATGAACTGGCCTGAAAGTGGAATTGACTGAAGAATATGACCTACGGTGACTAGCGAGGAGTTTACCCAGAACTCTCTCTGTTCCTGACCTTACACTGACTTTGAACCAATCAGAATCAAACCTAGATTCTCTCTCTTCTTTCCTGTAGTTGTTTGAGGTCCACAAAGCATCAGACAAGCTCTCTCTTGGATAGTACGGACTTATACACCTCTAAGTGCGCCTCCATAGTGAAAGCGAGGCAAAGAGTTTGGGACTATAGGAGTTGCTTTGTTGTGATTAGTATTTTGCCGTTGAACAGGTTGTTTCAGCTTCACAGACGTCTGTTAACACATTGCCACATTATGTCTTCCCTCTGTCTCTGCTGCATCGCCACAGAGCAAAGTGTAGTATGCACATTTGTGAAGTAATGTCTGCTTGTTTTCATATCAGCACTCCATATATTTCTTAAGATATTTACATGTTGATTCTTATTTTGTTAGTTAACATTTAGACAAAACCACTGATTCACTAGATAGTTGTACAGAAGGAATGTGGTTGTGGTGGTGGAAATATACCTTTGGATAACAACTATACCAAAAGCGACTGTCATTTAATATCCCGATGTTCTATACACTGCTTTAGGTGCAGTGTAACTATTCCCTGAATATGTGAATGTGAATTCCATCACTACACCAGAGTTATAGAGGAATGACCTCTGTCTATTGTAGTCTCTCTGACATTATTGTCACCTCTCTCTCCCCTCATTTCCTGACTGCAGGTTAACAAAGGACGCTCTCTCAGTGTGCACGGACACACGGTCAACAATGCCCTGCTTGGATTTCTGGATTGCAACTTGGACTTTTCTGACCTTCCAGCAACATTTCTGAGCACAGGGACCAATTTGACTGCCAAGAAATTATGTCACAGAACTTAAAGGACAAATATGATTTTTTTTTATCGGTAAAATAATAAGCAAGAAAGTCTTCAGTGGATGGCTATATGTAACAAAACAGTGTTGTGCCCTTCATGAATTGTTTTTTCATCATCTGTTTTTGTTATTGTTGAACAGCCAATCCAGGGAAATGCACAGCGTTTTAAAAAGTATTAAGTTAAAGCCTAAAAAAGAAAAACACTTTTCATGCAAAATCATACTGTTGATTGTCTTCTCGCGCCGCATTAAGGTGATACTTTTCTCCACCCCTCATAGATATGAATGCTCATTGTTTCTGCTGATGGCCTCTCCTCAGCTCTAAACCTCTTTGTAGTATTACACTATGGGACTCCCTGCAGGCGCAGGATATAATGGGGGAGATAGATACACTCATGTTTATTTCATGAGGATATTTCCCTTATCAAAAAGGGGAAATATTATTACAGATATTGTTCATATACAGATTCTGCTCTAATGTTATATTTCCAGTTTTGTCTTGAAAGTGTATGAATTAATAATAATAATAATAATAATAATAATAATAATAATAATAATAATAAGCAGTAATGACACTGATCTAAATGTGGGAGCAACTTTCCAAATGTGTCAGTGAGTATTTTGCATTGTAAATATGAGAATACAGTACTCAAAAGAATATTATTTTCAAGGAATGCCTTCTGTAAATATTTCATATAAGGCTGTAGTATTGTGTTGCTCATGAATTTTTGAATAAAAAGCCCTTGATATAATTATGATGTCTGAACATTTATGGGCACGCTGGGAACTTGGCCAGTCTAAACCATATGGGCCACTTTAAGCTGCTGTTGGATCAATGGGACCCATCCTCAAGCTCATGTATATTAAACAAACAATAACAATGAGTTGAAATAAAGGAGGTTGCACTTCAACAATGGAGATCCTTGGTCGAGTGCTAAACCAAAATCCAAAAGGCATGTTCCAAAAAGTAAAGACAGGGTCGCACATCTCAGGTTCCCCACTTAAGGAGGAGAAAATACTGGAATTGAATTAGACTCACATCAAAATAAATCAATTCTGACGAATTTCGGCACAAAGCCCTCTTCAAAGCGTTTAGATACAATAACAATATTTGATGCCATATCCCTGTTTCTGTGAAATTGCTGTAATGATAGTAAACATCAGTTTGACAAAACATTAAATAGAAAACCGCAGGCTTTAGAGTGTCCTAAATGTGTTGTGATTCAAACATGCTGCTGTAAATCCACTGGTGAGTCTGCTCCGCTCTGCCCATTCAGCTCTGTGCTTGTGATGGCATCCACAGCAGCAGAGGAATGGCTGGGTGAGGGAGCAAAGGTTGGACAATCCACACAAACCAATGAATACAAATGAGCAAATAAGTCTCATCTTGCTCTAATTTCTCCTCCTTTTCACTCTCATTAGATTTCCAGACAGCGGTCCTGTGTGTGTCAGCGCGCACACACACTCTATGCACAGTCACCGCTGTCTGGGCCGGGCAGACGCTGCTGACTATACACGATGACATTTTCAAACTCAACATCCGACGCCTTAAGAAAAACTGCACAGGTATATCGAGTCTGGACTTCTTATATGGGAGTATCTTAAGTTTGAAGCATTATACCTGAAGGCTTGTCCAATCATGTTGGCATCACCTTAAAAATAAGGTCTATCTAAAGTTTTAGAAAACAGAACAACTCTTATTGCAACAGCCTCCCTACGTGTCTTAACCAGTAAAGTTACTTACAGGGTACAGACTGTTCAAAACTCTTCCGAGAAGCTTTTCACCACAGCTGTGTGTGTCCTAATTTCACCTTTCTTAGCCTCACAGCAAGGTGTAGAATCAATTGTTATAGACTTTAAATTATCTTTAAAGAGGCACTATGCCAAATTTCACATGTCAACGTGTGTTTGCTAGTCAACTGAGCCTGTGAAAAGAGTTGTTAAATGTCTTCTGTGGCTCTTAAGTAGCTCGGCCAAGTCTGATAAAAGTTTCTGACTTGACACCACCCAGGTTTTCTTCACATTAGCCTGGAGACAGAAACCCTGGAGACATGGAGTTTGAAAGGCGTGGGATGTTTATGTGCATCAGGGAGTCTCCCGAAGATTATACTGCATCATAAAATCCAGCACTTTTTTGGAGCTTGACTGACATTAAGGCCTAAAGTCAGGACACCCCAACCTTAGCAGCATTGATTTTCTTCTCTGATGTCCCATTAACCGTATCAAAAAGCAATTCTAAGTCACCGGGGAACTAGTTTAAGGCTACTAAAGGCGTTCTCATCGTATAATCTTTATAAGCGTACAGCTTCAGATCTTTGAGGTTTTCTGTCTGTTCCGAAGTCCGACTTAAAACTAAAGAAGGAGCAGAGTTCCTTCAGTTAGAGCCCCAAGGCAGAGAAACGACCTGTCAGAAGTAAGTCAGTATTGAATCAGTATCATCTTTTAAATCCCTCCTTAAAAGAGACTTCTATCAGTTATTATGGATGTTACTGACATTTTTTTTCTTTTACACAATTTGGGTTTTTACTTATGTCTTTGTGATGTTTGACTGGAATTTGTTTTACCTGCAGTAATTACATCTTTTTAATTTGTTGCCCTCTACATTTTCAAATGAGCTCTTATCAACACTGATTTTAATAGTTCCTTAAACACCGGATTGACAGTTGATTCATTAGTGGATGGACAGAAGATTAACGTATGACTGTAACAATTCCATGTTCCAGCTTCTCATATAGAAGGGGTGTCTGCCTGTCTTTGTCTTGTGACAATAAACTGAATATCTGTCTATGATTGTGACATTTTATTAATCTAACAATTGGTTGATTAATCAATAAAATAACAATCTGCAGATTATTTGATAAAGAAGAAAATGTAAGTTTCAACCTTGGGTTTCATCAAGTCATTTGTAACTTTTCTTATTCTCTGAAATACAACCTCAATATTACCACATAGAGAAAATACAAACACGACGATATATCTACACTTCTATTTACTTCCTCTACAGCACCAGGGGCCTATTGCATAAAACTAGGATAAGGGATTAACCTAGGATTTTTCGGTTATCCTGGCTTGCGTTAGCCATGATCCGGTTGCATAAAAGCGGAGGGACATAAGTTACCCTGGAGATTTATCCTTTACGTTTAGCCTGGTCCCGACCAGGCTAAACGTAAAGGATAAACTTATTCTGTTGCCTGACTGGCTCAGTCAGCTGTCACTCCGATCTGAAGGTGTTTAACAGTTATTCCATGATCTTCTGTGTAATGCTTAAGTTTCAATAACCTGTTTTAAAGTACCATATAAAAGACTGCATTGTCATTTAGTTAAATAGTTCTTCTTTTTTATTATTTAACCTGAACCATTTATAATTAACTTAATTATAATTACATTAAGATGAAATTATATAAATTATAATAATTTATGTAATAGTCTGTTCATATTGCGGGCTATATTTATACAATTGATTATCGATGGTAGATGACGTTGCAAATGTGGGTCAAATAAATTCACTTTGTACTTATAACTATATCGAGGTGCATCTAAAACAAAATTAAATATCAATGAAAGTTTCCTTTTTTCTGTAATTTAATTAAAAAAGTGAAACTTAAATATGTTCTAGATTCATTACACATTAAGTGAAATTAATCTAGAATAAACATACTTTTCAGAAGGTCAACATTTCTGGTTGGTTGTATGCAATATTCTAATATTTTGAGATACTGGATTTTTTATTCCATGATCAATCAATCAATCATCCAAAAAGAAGGCCTGACATATTTCACTTTGTGTAATGAAAGTTTAACTTTTTTAATGGACTTTCCATGATATTCTATTTTTTAAATGCACCTGCAGACTGCTCACTGTCAACTATTTTATCATAAAACAA
This sequence comes from Ammodytes marinus, assembly GCF_949987685.1. Classification (NCBI taxonomy): domain Eukaryota; kingdom Metazoa; phylum Chordata; class Actinopteri; order Uranoscopiformes; family Ammodytidae; genus Ammodytes; species Ammodytes marinus. The sequence continues at coordinate 6,712,392 of NC_137235.1, read as the reverse complement.
TGCAGGGACATCAAGATTAGTTGGCAGAGATGACATCCCCTGTATAAAATGAACTGCCCCCTGATTTACGGTTTAAACTAGCAAGGCATTGTGGGAAAATGGGCCGTCTTTTACATTTTTACATCAGTAAATCTGTGTTCGATCTCTGGGTCTACTTCTGAAAGCTGTGGGCTGGCACTTAACAGAATGACTTACACCTGGCTTGACAAAGCGGCCCCTTTACATCCTGGATTGGCATTTATGCAACTGACTAATCCAAAGTGCCCAGGCTAAACTTTGTCAAGGCTGGCTTTATCAATCATCCTGGATATCTTAATACCACTTTTATGCAATAGGCCCCAGGTGTAGGGTTTCTGGCCAAGTGTTGCTTGCAAACAGCATTGTTCACACTAGGTCAAATTCTGGCAAAACTGGTTTACATGTAAATAAAACAGCGATGCTTCTCACCAAAAACACCGTCAGGTGAAGTGTTGACTAATGAATCTGAGCATATTAGCATAAGACTTTCTTTGTTTTCAGATGACTTGGCCTACAACTTGACCAAGTTTTCTCACACCAGGGTTTGGAGTATTGAATGCCATAAAGTGAGGATGAGTTTGTTTTGAATTGTGATTAAAGGCCTGTCCGTCACAGTGAACAGAAAATGCAATGTAATCCCCCAGAGGAAAAACATTCACAACAACATCATATTTGCAGTGACCCGTCTCTTTGAATTTACCACACATAGTAGACAGAGCCAGTGTCTACCCAGCAGGCACTGTTGCTGCCTGTCACACTCTATCAGCTCCATTTCACAGCCATGTTTGTTTGACTTCAAGAGCTGTGATGTTACAGAGTATCGTCCATCTGTCGCAACAGGCGCATTCACTCATTCTTGGGCAATCTTTGAGCGGAAAACACAAGGGAATAATCTCATCTGTGTGTGTGTGTGTGTGTGTGTGTGTGTGTGTGTGTGTGTGTGTGTGTGTGTGTGTGTGTGTGTGTGTGTGTGTGTGTGTGTGATTAGCGGAGACTTAGTTCACATTTGTTTTGAGTTTTGGTCCTTTGTCAAGTAGTGATAAGCAATCATTTCATACCGTGTGAAACTTTTCCACTGCCTCTTATGAAACATTGCTCCTTGCACCATTTGGAAAACGTTCGATAAAAACTTCTCATGAACCAGGCCTGGGGCTACCAGTGACATCACATAATTTTTCAGGATATCTGCTCATCTGGAGCATATAGTTTACATTTTGTAAATTAACCTTACACATTATGAGATGTTTAAAAGGTGAGACTCTGGGCTCATCATACATACATAAGTAAATATATAGTAACCATTGAACTATTTCCCTAATGAGAATGTAACTCCTGTGGGAATGGTGGGGAAAAAAATCTCTTTCAAAACAGCATTTATTCCATCCAGTCTAGGGATTTGATGTATAATAATATTGAGGGGTAACATAACACTGCTATTTCACACATTATTTATACAACATTATACATTTTTATGGATTTCTGTGTAATAATGGATAGGTACCTCTTTGGTTCACAGAACATTCATCAAATGATTCAACCAAGAAAACTTTATTTATTTTAAGATGTCAAATGCCAAAACCTCTGTTTCAGACAATCGTGTAGGGCAACTCTGGCATATACAACTGTATATGCATACAAACTATAGCCTAACAAAACTACATTTATAAAGGAACATTTTGAAAATGAACACTTTTCTATGGATTTCAGGTCTTTTATCTATGGATGTGTGTGTTTGTGAAAACATTGAGAGATAATCTCCATACTACCAACATCATGAACACATGGCTACAACACTGTAGCCATGTATCTTTTGTTATTAATATTATCAAGTAACACTGACAGCATGACTAACACAGCACCTATAAAGAGATGACACCAATGAAAAACCGTCAGTTCAGATTCTATTCTCACTTACAGGAGCAATTTCCAACAAAGAACACAGCTACTAAGAATATTTAGTTGCCAAGTGAGGATATTTACAGCCGTCCTTTGTTTCCAGGGTCTGCTTTTCAATCCTCATTGACCAGATGCCAGTCTCAGCTCCACACTTCTTTGGATCACATATTTGGTGATATCTCAGGGCTGCAGGCGCTCCCTGGAGGACCCAGATACGGGGGCATGAAAATGACCATGAGCCAAAGCTAACCATGGCTGGCACTGCAGGGGTAAGAAGCAGCAGGAGCAGAACAAAATGAATCCAGGATGACTTGGATTTTTTTTCTTCGCCTGTGAATAAATCAGGCTCAATATGCTGGAAAGAGCTGCTCTAGGTTTTCATGCACACCATGCACATTTGGATTGTCTCCCCTCGCATGTTTTTTCTTCTTTTTCAAAACCTTATTGATTAATCAACATAGTAAAGAAAAGAGGGAAAGAAAATGCAACTATAACATTTAATTCAGATTCAGTTTTTGCCCTCATTAACATAGCGAGGAAAATATTAAATCTGGGTGTTTAAAAACAAAAACAAAAACAAAAACATCTGTATATATTACCACTGTTTGTAAAGCAATTACAAATGGTTTGTCTAATTTGGTAGAAGCTATACTACTTTTAAACACAATTAATTATCTAAGAGGATTTATCATTTATGGTGAATAGATAGATTGAAAGATAGATAGACATATAGTGTACTTTATTTATCCCAAAGGGAAAATTGCTATACATTCATTATTAATGACAAATTATATATACACAAGAACAACTATAGGCAAGATGTAGTTTACGTATAATACAATGTATTGAACTTTAAAACAATAAAACAATAGTAATAATAATACATTTACTCAATTACCTGAACAATTTCATTAGTTGTGTTACAGATATTATAGTTTAAATGTAAAAATAAAAATATTACTTTAATTTTCTCACATGGAAGTCATCCGGGGAGTGTTTTTATTGCATCACATTCGAGCGCCAACCAACAAACAAAACCGGTCCGTCATCATGCTGCGACAGCCATTCTCTCTAGTCGGTGGCAGAGACGAACTAACCTGGCGGCTGCTAAAGAGGCTGAACGGACAAACCTCTGATAAACTGACACGCTCATTGCTGCCAGCGGATGTGTCTGCCCCCCTCTTGTAATACTTGGAGGTCCATCATATGTCCCTACATCAGTGACGTTTTACTCAACCAGCGAACATTAACACGAACTTGGCTGGTGAAGGCTAGTTAGCTGCTCATGCTAACGTGCTAGCTGCTGTTGTGTTCGCTGCCGGTGGGAATCGTTAGAATTCATCAAGCTCAAAGGGATATCTCGGTTTGGATACACGACCAAAAAAGGAGACTTTTGTCTTTTTTCCATCTCACCGCCTCTGAGGTAAACACAGCACACTATTACACAAAGTGCAGGATCAAAACAAAGGGGAATATCGCAGTAGTTTTCCAGTTAAAGTGGGCCTAGCATTAGCATGCTAACGGATAGCTCGTCGGCTAGCTGAGGTAGCGTCGCTAACGCTAGCTCAACTTAGCGCACTTGTGTTGATGTGGAGCTTGTGAAGTGACACGAGAGAAGTTAACTGAGCCTGAACAAATAGTGTGCTTTTTGTTTTCCAGCTGTCATTGAGGCAACACCACCTAGTTCGGTGTCTGTGTTCGTTTTTCTGCTTAAAACAACCTGCACGAACTCTTCAAAGCCGCAAAAGTGCGAGGAGTTCAACATTATCCGAAGACCACAAACTTTTACAAGAAGTGGATTTTATTTATTCTTGACAAAGCGTACAAGGTAAAGTTGAAGGTGCTATTTCGGAACTAAATAGTCGTTTTTTTGTACTCTTGTAGTCAAGGCTTTATCCACCAAATGCAAGAAGAACCGATGTGAAGTCAACTTACTATCCCTCCCGTGCATTAACTGCAGCTAAATCCAGATGTTCCTGCGGTCTCACGAGTGACAGATGTTTCTAGGTAGTTCATTGGTAATTGTGACTTTGGGGGTGCTAAAATGCTTTGTTCCGATTTTGCCATGCTCAGTAGAAAGTTGCTGTAATAGAGCTCTTACAATGTCGCTTGTACACTCACTGTCACTTTATTAGGTACACCGAGAGAAAATAATCCTGTCTGCTGCAAACTTAATGTATCTAAATGAAGATTATTATAATATATTGCTGTCCTTTTTTGAAGCTGTTGAACTGTTTAATTTTATACTGAGATATGTTTCTAGTATTTACTTCATGCTTAGTATACAAAGGTTGTAAGAATATAATTGAAACTGCTAGTTTTTCAGGAGAAAGCGAGAATAGAAACTTGAAATAGTTCAAAATTGAGAAAGCACAGTTTGACCAATTAGGGTGCGCTCGCTTATACGGCAAACACTTGTGTGAGAGGTGCAACAATATTTATTACAGTCTTCAATCAGTTGTCACTTTATTACCATCTTCCAGCTTAAGTTTGTGGAGCTGTCAAACTGTATAATATTAAAGGTGGAGTCGGTGATTCTAGAGAATGCTTGCTGTCAAAATCCCTTTGTGTCAAAAACAGTGAACATCTCCTCACATTCCACTACCTGTCCACAATATGTGTGTGTATGTGTGTGTGCTGAAAAAAAATACATCATGTTGTTCATCAGACAAAGGTTAGTAGAGTAAAGTATAGCTGGTACTCTGGAGAAACGCCAATAGTCTCATGTTTTGAACTGGTTATCCCTTTAGTCTATTTTACCCACATGGTGTCTCTGTCTTTATCTTGTCTTGAGCTGTTTTTTTGTAATATGTAAGTTTATTATGTCTTAAAACATCAGTGTCCGAACCATCTTTACATCTTAAAAGGGCAGGCGGATGGTTGTAAGGTCGGGTCAAATGACACATGTTGCTCAGCCACACACAGGTTTAACCTACATCAGTAGGTTGGTTTGAAAGGGGTTGTTGACTTGGGGCTCTTATTTCCCTTCCAAGAGAAGACCACTGCTTCTCCACCCTACCTTCTATCTCGGTCTGAGTCTGTCCTTGTCGATGAGATACTGACAATAAGAAACATCTGCTTCTTGGTCCTCAAGCGACGTGGCCGATATCCAGGACTAAAATTGTTCCCCTATGTTTAATGGGCTATGAACTATGATAACAAACAAATAACATGTAGGAGACCCTCACAATTAAACCTCAATATAAACAAATAATATGTTGAAGTCCTCAGTAGATTAGAATGTATTCCATCTCAAGAAAATCCAATTTGAATAATTTCTTGAAAACTGCAAATCAGTTGTGTAGGAGTTTTATTACAATAAGTGGGAGCTAAAATAAACTTTCAAACCCCGCTCCATGGCACATTTCAATACGTTTGGGGTATCCGACTGTTTCATGCTGCACACACTGTTTCAAACTGACAGGTGATTTGGTATTCAGCGGGAGCAGCGTGGTGAAATGTGTGGGTGACCTTGATGATCAGTACGAAAGCTGTGATACGGAAAGAAGGAAAGAAAAGAGCAATAGATTGTGCTTTTTATTAGTTTTCCTTTGTTTTTGGGGCAGTGTCATTTAGGGACAATGTTAGAGCTGAGTCTTGCCTTGACACAACAGTCCTCGGGGCAAGAAACTGTAGAAACATTATTGTATCATAAGGATTTTAAAAAGTGCTTTCCATTTTTGCAGGGGATCCATGTGATGCACAGAGCCTCACCACAGAATCCAACTGTTTACACAGTCAATAGAATGATACGTTGGTATTTACTCATCTAATTAGATCTGCAACAACTCCAACAAGCCTTTCCCTCAGCAGTTAATTCAAAAACAAATGTCTGTATTAAGAGTTAAATACATCTGGATGGCACAGTATCAACAAAAGCTAGACACATGAAGCTTAGAGGCAGGATTTGTGTGCTCTACAACAGTTTTTCTTCTCCTTATTATTCAATAGTTTAGGAGAACTGGATGCAAGTACAAACAGAGGCTGATCATTCAGACAAGACTGGCATGTTTTCAGTTCACATGGATCGTTGTGATGAAATCCGATTTTACTGGCTGTGATTATTGCTGCAAGGCCTTGGAGAGTGAGAGTTGAGGGCTATCCTCGACTTTGTTTGCGGAAAGCTTTCACATTCCCACACTCTTGACTGTTGCTGTGTAACTGACCCCAGGGCTTTTACTAGATCCATTCTTACGGACAGTCAGATTTCACGGCTTTAAGACGAGTGAGATTTGTTAAGGGTGTCAACAGTGTGTTTCAGGTGGCGAACATTCTTGGATACAAGTAGACTTGACTAAGTGCTGATAAAAACTTGCCCTGCGTTCCAATACCAATACTTCTTTGATATTAAGAGTGTCCCAACACATGATGTCAAATTCAGTATGTATATATTATGGCTGTTCTGACCCAAAATCCTATTGTCACATTGACTAAGCCTCCGAGAGCACCCTGCGATGCGTATAATAACATAAGGGCACTATTGTATGCATACTGCATGCAAAGTACATACTTATTATGTAAAGCTAGCTGCAGTATGGAGTATAGTAAAAAGAGCCTATGCGATTTGGAGTGGACGCAGGCTAGGTTTGTCAAACTTATTTTATGTAACAGGGCTGATAAGATGGTTCCTGTAGGCAAACCCATAACCCTAAAGTTAGCCCAGTTATGAAACCCAACATGCATTCTTGGCTTATTAGGGAATAACTACTCTCACCATAATTATTTGCGGATTTGTTGACTTTTTCCTCCAATTTGGAACTCTCTTTATACTCCCTCCATCACCACTCCTAACTTTACTATAGACAGATTCATCCAGAAGTCATTTTGATCCCTTTCTTGGCTGAAGACTGGGAAGTGATGGATAGGAAACAAGTGGAAACTTGCAACCAGGGCTTCCCCCAAAACACCAATGAATTGAATCATCAGCTGGGATGCCCAAAGTCGAATATCAATTAAACAAATCGCTACGCTTTACACTTTCATTAGAATGACCTCACTAAAAACTAAACTAACAGAGTGCAAGGGGCTAAAGGAGGATGAGGACTCGAGAGAGAAGCTTCTGTGTTGAAGTGGAGTGCTTTAGTAACGCCTTGAGTGCAGTCCAATCAGAATGGGCAGGCTTCCAGGCCTTTTGGAAGCACAAAAACACTGTTTAGTGAAAGATACTGGAACATTTGGATAATGAGTGATTCATGAGACGATTCATGATTTTGATGAGCATCCACAGTCTAGAGAGAAGAGAAGGGATTGAGGGCACACCTTAGGCTAAAGAGAGAGAGAGAGAGAGAGAGAGAGGGTACAAGCCAGCAGTTATAGTACGGTGGTTAAAAAAGGTATTAAGATTTTGAAGGAATAATTCAGCCGCAGAATTTGAACTTAACTGAAGAGGAGAGACTACAAGTGAGTCAGTCTTGTTGAGAATGTGCCACTTTTTCTCAGCTACCTGCATATTCTTTCTCATCCAGTTTAATGAATTCAGACAATCCTGGAGGTTGTTGAGGACAGGTGGGCAGGTGAAGAGAAGAGAATACATCTAAAAATGTAGGCGAGGAGAGACGGGGAAAATAACAGCAGGGGAGAGCAAGAGCAGGGAGTATAGCTTGTGAAGGGACTGATTTATCAAAGAGGAAATACATTGGACATCATAACCATGCAGAGGAGTGGCCAGAAGATTAGAAAAGCAGCTTCTATGAAAGTCCAGCCTGCCACCGTCAACTGTGTGAGTGGGAGAGAGTGGGCGGGCGGAGATACTTGAGAGAGAACGAGATCAATGAAAGAGGAAATTAAAGGGCTTTTCTGTTGGGAGGTCCAAGTCACCTTGAATAGAGAGAGATCTCCCATTTCCAGGAAATCTCATGAACTCAGTGCGTTTTTTTTTTAGAAGAAAGTCATCAAGTAGGACTTTGGGACGACAGCAGATAGTAACATCAAGGAAGGCAGAAATAAAAGGTTAGGCTGCGAGTTAGGGTAAATGTTTATTTTGGATCTTACTTATGTCCTCTTGACAGTAACACAGATATCTCCCTTTGCTGAACAGTGAATTCAGGTATTGGATGCTTAATAATCAATCATTGTAATATTGAGTTAACACTGACAGGTGTATAGGCGCACAGCAACAACTTCTCCCATCTATAAAAATGACTGATCAGCTAATGTACTGATGGCTTACATTAAGGTAAAAATCAGTTTTCTGTTGGAGCTATGAGGAAAAGTACAGAAAAGGCTGAGCTGGATGATGGAAAGTAATACGGCGGGTGGTGGTTTCAGATATTAATCGGAAAATGTTCTGCATTATGGAACCTGTGTCAACATATTAATTTGAAGTGATGTTTTATGGAGATTTTTGGCATTTAACAGTTTTTAATTTAGACCAATTTTAATTTGAGACCTCTTTCTGACTTTAGACATTAATTTCCGTGTGGTGATTCACCCGAAACTTCTCATTAACTCACCTGTCATGCCCTGCTGTTGTCCTGCACTCTCATTTTGTGTGCGCTCTTCTCTCGCTCAAGATTTTTTTTCTCCGTTACTTTAAATTAGTTTGTTTTTATTGCAAGCCTTCATCGTCCAATTAATCCATTTTTATTATGCTATCATCAATCATATACGATGATATTTCTTTGGTCTTTACTCCCTGTTTTAACATGCCTTTGTAATCTAGACAACAAGCAACTACAGTAGCAAAGTGTGGGTGTGTTGTGCAGTTGTGAATGGCCCTCTGCTCTGTATCAGTGAGGCACAAGGAGCCCTTTAATAATTCAGTGCTGTGCCATGTAGCTCTGAGTTGGTTAATGAACATGGGGAGGAATCTCCCAGGCATATTGCTTTGATGTGGGCTACAGTGTAAACGCTGTGTGGCAGTGCAGAGACAAGAGGAAGTCAATGGTGGATATATTATGGTTCAAAATTCTGCTGTGGTGGCAGAGAATCCTGTCGGCTCTCGAAGATGACTTAAAATAAGGATAGGAGAACGGAGGGGGGTCTCCCTTCATTCTGCCCTAGGACAATCCTTTCCTTTATTTTTCTGTGCTGTGCTGCTGAACAAGCACGTTTTTAATAGTTCCACTGTCCTTTCACTCATCACCAGGAACACGTAATGTTCTCACAATGAGCCGACCTCGCCTAATCAGCCAGGCGTTTTCTCCCCTGGTAGATGACATCTGCTGACTGAGGTCATTCACACAACTGCAAAGCTTAGCAAATTGTCACTGAATAATGTTTAAGTTTTGAATCGACAACGTCCTTTCTCTGATGCATTATTTAATTTATCTGAAACCCCGGCATTGTAAAGACTGAGTAACTACTACTTGGTAGATAACCATATGGGCCATTTTTTCTTTTTTTCTTTTTTTTTAAGATATTTTTTTGGCATTTTTATGCTTTACTGACAGTGTAGAGACAGAGTTGAAATGGGGCAGAGAGGGGAGTGACATGCAGAGAACGACCGCGGGCTGGAATCGAACCCGCTGCTGGCCGAGGCCCATTGGGGGGGACGCCCTACCAACTGTGCTCATATGGGCCATTTTGAAAAAGTGAGTGAGTAGTACCCACTTAAACATAGCGGTTGTGTATGAAACAACCTGACTGTGCGCTGGCATGTTATCCGATTAATCAATGGTATAATCAGTAGAATATTCGAGTGCTAAAATAATCGATAACTGCCGCCCCAGACTGTTGGATAAAGTGTTTTTTATCGTGTCACAATGTCCATGTGAAGTGAAGGGCGATGCTACTAGTAGCTTCTCAGCACACAGAGCCACCTGCAGCCTCTGTGTGATTTCCTATCAGAGAATGCATTAAGGCTCCCGGGCTTTCAGCTCAGACCTTTTCCATCTTGCCTTAACACAATTGCATCTCTCCTCTGCCACCCACAACTCATTCCCTCTCCTGTGCCCACCAGTCCTTCTGTGAGGCTGCAGCAGAGGTGCAGGATGAAAACCATTTGAAAGGAGGGAGGCCTCTCCCCCCCCCTGAAGAGGTCCTGTTGTTGGCATGGAAACGGCTGTCTTTGTGAATGGAGGCTTCTCTTACACCGGTCAGAGGTTGCCCACTGTGTTGTGGTCCAAGTACGGGCTTGTCAGACCTTTTACAAGCAAACCTGTTACAGGTTCAGAAAACCTGGGCTTAAATTGATTTTAATGTATGTTTTTGGTAATGCCCTTTGTTGTTCTATACTGGTTCTTTACGGTTCGTAGTTAATGTGTGTTACTGCTGGTCTGACGTTTAGTTTCCACTTGATGTGAACACTAGGGTGCTTTCATTCTTCTGTTCAAAGGGGCAATGTGGACCTAAGGTTCAAGAACCAGACACTTGGTTTCAGAGATTCTTCTGTACGAGTGCAGTGATTAATGGATGCACAAGTTTACATTATGGTAGATTTCTCTGTAACAATCTACTGTCTGAATATGTTTGTTGACCAGATTGGGATTACATCTGCTTCATAATGTAGGTCAAAAACAATTAAACTTTGCTTCTACAATCATTTGATTATCCAGATATTGTAGCTGCCCTATAAAGTCAACTATTTAATGAATACAAATGAGCAATAAACTGGCATTTCATCAGCTCAAAAGGGGGTCAGGAGGAAAGGCCAAATTATTGTTGTTTTTTTATGTGCAATCAGGCAGGTTATTGTTCAATGATTAGATGCCTTAGGGGAACCAGCAAGTCTCTTTACTCTGTGGACAAAGCACAGCCAACTACTGACATAATTATTCATTTCCAAATCCAGTTTGTTCAAAAACAAATAAATCGGCACCCTGTTCCTGTTCTTGTCTTTAACACACAGGTGTCTATATTCAGCACACCCTTCACTGTCTCTTCCTCATTCTCTCAAAACAGAAATGGTTAGTAAAGGTGTTATGGTGCTTTTAGGGAAGATGCTTTCTCCCATAAATGTGCACTTCTCTATGCTTGGATTATGCCCAGACAATATCTGATTCAAACAAACCAAAACCAACCTAATACTTTGTGACAACCAGAACACCGTAAAAACAGAGGAATTAGTCTGATTTGAGGCATCAATGCTCATTCATTTCAATAATATTAACTCGTATCTTTTTCACAGTACAGTTTCCCAGCATAGAAACTGCCTGGAGATCGCTCAGTTTGAAGTTATGTAGATCTCTCCTGGCCCACATCCTCTTTTTCTACAAGATGAATTATTCACTGTTTATCAAAATTAAAGTAGGTTGGATCACACTTACTGTAGCTCAAAAATGCGTCTTGTGTGAATTGATCCTAACTAGACAGAATTAGAAGACAAAAATGCACCAAAAATGCAGTTTTGATACCAGATTCTTCTATTTATTTCAAGTTGATTTGGTTGTAATGTATTTCACCCTGTTCCACTTTTGGATCAAAGTTCACTAATAGATTATCTTGGCGCACTAAATAATAAGAGGGACCATAGGAATGTGTTGCATTGTCATGCTAGGATATCCTCCCTCGGACCTGAGTGACTTTCCGGCGGAGTCGCAGGCAGCTGGGAGCTCAGTTAAAGTGCTTTAAGACTATCAGAGGGGATAATCCTGGAAGGGAGAGTTCAGTGAACAGAAGGAGCAGCCAAACCGTCTGTCTCTCCGTTTACTTTCCTCACATTCTCCAGCTGATAATGTCCCTTGTAGAACACGTCACGAATGCAGTCAGTCGTTCTCCCAACACATGGCCACCATATGCCTCCTTCATTGCTCCCTATAAGGAGAGATAGCCTCCCTAAACAACATAAAAAATACAAGTGGAAAAAATGACGTGTTTGTGTAATCTTCTTTTTTTTTTTAAAGATTTTGCTCTACTCCAAAGAAACTGGTTATAAATGATCTCTGATGTGCATTTTTTGACACAATTGAAAATGAATAAGGCGTGACTTTGGTTTACGTCTGCTGTTGCTGCATCTTCGTCTAACTCAGTTGTTTTCTCACCTATGTCACTTTCTCTTTTTTTCTCTCCTCTCCAGCCTCCCACCTTCCCCCTGCACTGCCCCTGGCTCAGTGGGTAGCTCAGCATCACTTCAAAGGGAAGGTCTGTGGAGCTGCAGATAACACGCTGTACCCCCTAGCATCGCCAGGCTTCTCCAGAGCCCCCATCACACGCAGTCCATCCTCTGACAGGTTGGCCCCCTTCTGTGTCTTGTAGGAAACAGTTGATGCTACTCTTTGTTTCTTCTGCTAATGTTTCCATGTTTTTTCCCCCCCTCTTGCACCGCTCTCCCATTGTTTTGGTGAGCCCCAGGCTTTAATGTACACTGGAAATACATTGTCACAGCAGCACGGCATTTATATGTTCATGGAACAAGATGAAAGGGATGAGTAACTCCTTGGTATTTTGCCAGTAGGAGTGTTGTGGGCTAACGCATAGTGGGAGTTTTTGTATTCATCCTGCGAAAATGACATGCATACATGTTAAAATGTACATTCTGAACTCTCTTTTTTTTTAAATCAAAATCTTTTTATTTGGTTTTGTGATATTGCAGAATGCCAGGTTGTTATTTTGTTACATATAGTTGAAATGAAAAGAATAAATGAAAAACAACTTATGACACTTTACATTCTGAACTCTCTTAATAATTGATACCATATTACACGTGGGGTCAGTGATTCTGGCGAAATTTTGGTGACCAAATAAATTGTATTCAGTTTTGAATCGAATCGTATTTGCAGCTGTATAAACACGAAATAAATGTAATAATGAGTGTGAAGCTTTTCTTTAACTATTGAAAAATTAAACTTGCTTAAAAATGATGTTTCAACAATCAACATCCATTCTGTGATATAAATAGTTGTCTTATAAACTTCTTTTGGACGATGGATACCAGCCGCTCTCCTTTGAGTACAAGGATTTAGCTATAATGCTCAAAGTGGAGGAATCTGTTGGATTATCAGTGTTTCCATGGTAGCAACACTTTGCTGCTCAGGTTCCATGTGATTTCCACTGGGATGAAACACCTCTCACTCGGCTCTCTAACAACGTTTTGTCCACCTGTGGCACAGATCGTCTATAATGGGAAAAAAATACTCTTTTAATGCAAGCTTAAAAGCTAACCCTTTCTTCCACGTAACCAGGAGCCAGACTTATCTTTCAGAGTGTATCCTAAATCTTTTATATAGAAGTATATAAGTATGTCATTCGTGTATACAGAATAAGAATTGTAATACGGTGGATGTAAAGTTCAGTGCAGCCTCCAATAATGAGCTCCACTAAACTGTTGGGAGTAGTTGTTGACATAACAGGAAAAGATTATATCAGAAGTCCACACGCTGAACAAAAGCCTGCTCTCCTTTGAAGACATTCAAGTTATGTGCATACGTCATTGTTGTTTTCATTCTCCGGCAGTGGACTGGACACATGTTGGTGTATGTCCCTCCCAGTTCCATGCAAATCCTAAAATAAAAAAACTGGAATAATATAACTTTTAAACCTGCCATTTATCTTTATCTAGGTGATAGTGTTAGCGATAATGATGGTGTCAACAATACGGACGGGGGAACTATTTATCAGCAATGATTGTTGTTATCTTTACAGAGCCAGTAAAACTGTCCAGAATTCCAACTGAGCTCGCCTTTCACACTTGTAATGGAAACTTTAAAGGATGGGTGCAATGTCTGCAAAAGCTTAAAGGGATTTTTTTTTGGGTTGAAATTCTATAAACCGGTGCCATCAACAGCCTGACACACAAACAAGCATCATGATCATACTCTGTCATTATGCCCGCCTCCTCTCATTAGTTTCTGTTCTGCTTCGCGACTCCTGTGCTGCACGACTGCATTGTGAGCTTGTTTTTTACCCAAGGGGAGGATTTCTTACAGCTGCAAATTGTGTCATGATTGCGATGGTCAGGTCTCGGGTCGCTCGGTGTAAAAAAGCTCCTGGATTTGGGAGGAAGAAGCTGTTGAGAAGGTGGAGTTGTGGAGGAAATGAGGTTGCATTCCACGAGTAATTTATGAAGTGTCTTTCATTCTCTCTCTCTCTCCATACTGCTGGCTAGTTTGCAGCTGCTCCAAACAGTTCCCCGACTTTTTACTAGATCTGGACCCATCTCGACATAATGCACTGTGAGGAAGTCATTAGTTTAGTGGCCACAGGAGCATAGTTGATATACTGTGTGGTTAAGCTTAGGGAATCGTTGCTGATTTTAACAGACTCATCTGTGGCTATTGAGTTTTCTTCTTTTTTTCAAAACCCCATCCGTATTTGCTTTAACCAATCCATCATCATTGTGCAACTTTTATTAAGAAGCTTGCGTGTTGTGTTTTGGCATCCCCCATTTTCCTCTTGTGGTTTACATTCATCAAGGAAAATGATCCTGAATGGAGCTCTCACATGGACCACAGAGCTGGGAACTTTAACTAAATGCTCACACACACTACTGCATGAGTCACATCTTAAGCACGGGTTCCAAAGTGACTAGACGAGGCCTGTTTTATTATTAATGTGTTAAAGACTCCAGCACTGCACTGCTGTGTGAAAACATGTCAACCAGACTCGGCTCGAAAGTCCACACCTGCAACAGGAATTGTAAGACATTCTTGTCCGTTGTCATTGTTGTCTGACTATGGTGGAATAACGTTTACAGTAACAGTCTAGTCTAAAATCCTTTTTCCTTGATTGAAGATAGCAGTGTAAACTGTGGCATCCATTGTGCGACCTATGATGATGAGCCTCTCCAAATGAGTTAACGTTCAGCTATTAGTTATGCGTTCCAGAAATAATATCAACGGTTTGTTCATCCTATCGAAAAGATCTTCTTTGACATTTTCATGGTCAAAACAATTCATGCTGCTTAACTGCAGGCCCCTTTTTCCCCGAAGTACTGTTGGAAAAGTATCAATCCCTTTTTTTCGTTCCAAATTTGTAATGTTTTAATCAAATGTCAAGCCAATTTCCAGAAGAAGGGACCAACTATTCTGAAGAGGGCCCTAATGCATTGATGTCAACAACACTACTGTGCCTGTGTTCTTTTAAGGATTTGTTTTGAAGCCAGATATTTTTGTTATGTAACTGTTGGTATTTATTAGCTACTATCTTATGTAATAAAAACATTATTTATTTTGGTTATGAAAATGAAATGGAAATTGTTTCAAGTAGGTTTAATATATAGTTTCAGCTGACTGAAAGTGACATATCTGCATTGACATCCTAAATGAACTCACACATAAGTACATGTACAAGCTGAGATGCTTATTCTGGATGAGAGCAATGCTTTTGTTCACTGAGTACTGTTGCATAACCTAGTGCTTCTCTCATATTTTCACCAGAGTTACTCAAACCTAACCGAAGCCAGGAAACACGGCAGTTGCATTCCTTCATGCCGACTCATTGTATTTGGCACAACCAGATACAGCTGACCCAGACTGAAGTTGGATGCAGCCATAACCCCTGTGCAGGATTCAATTAAAGACCTCTGAGAAACGTTAAAAACTGTTCCTAGAAAGCTCTTGGTTGGCTTGTATGGCTTTTTATTTACTGGCTTATATTGTGTCCAAACACAGCAGTTGGCTAACATGCAGTGGCGAGAAGGGAACACACTGATCCTTGTTTCTATATTAAGGAGACGTTTTTTTGGCTCCAAAGTCTATAGCACCAATTATCACACATAAGTGTATAGATAGAACTCTCGTCTTGATCCGATATTGTATATTTCATTTTCCTATTCATCTAGGAAGCAGTTTGAACATGATTTTGGCATTTTTCCGTTATCAGATAAGTGTCAGAAGGTGCAGCAGCTACGCCTCTGTGACGCCCCGGAAGCAGATTTTGAACTGTACTGTTTGAAACTGAAAGCCAGAAGGGTGCAGTTATGTTTAGTATGTCGTGCCTTGTTTCTTTTTCAGTGTTATGATACCTATGAGCTTGATGTGTGCTGTACGTGAACTAATGTTGCATTAATAACTTGATGTTTTCTTTATGAGCCCAATACTAATGATCGGTTTCTGTATCCGCTAAATTAAATCAAGTGAAAACCTATATTCTTCTCTATTCAACTTAACTGTGTTTATTTAACTCTGGCCTGCGAGTTCTGCCAAGTCAAACCTTCAGTTATACCACATCATTCATTTAAGCCTATCCACTTATATTAAGATTAATCTGTCCACTATAGTTTTCAATCAGGACTGTCAGTGTTTGGATCCAAGTAGCTTGGGAAACAGAATTTTGGCCAAATTTCTCAAATACATATTTTATCATCATTTCAGTCCTCAGATCAGACTTTACTGATTGTGTGAGAACCATCATGTCATTGGAAGCCTGTAACCTCTCGCCACATCTGGAAACATCCACTAGTTGCTTCATGCATGCAACATCTTTATTACACAATAGACAACGTGTCTTTTATCCGCTACTTCAATTTTGCACTTGATTGAGAAATAAATCCTATAAAGCAATCCTGAATTGTGAGGACTTCAGCCTGTCGACCGATCTCTTTCTCTCTCACGGTTATCAAATGTCAAACAGCTGGATCGCCTGCCTGTCTGGGCATCTGCTCATTTCCCAGAACTCGGTTGTCCATATCCAGTTTTGTTTACTTCAACTCAGAAATCCTATTCTCTCTGCAGAAGCCATGCGGCTCCTTTCGCACTGCTGGGGGAGTCTAGCGGTGCTAATTATGTTTGTAGGCAGCTGCTGAAACCCAACAGCTCAATTTCTCATATTAGAACACCTTGATCTGTGTTCTGACCTGTTGTTGAGCAAATTACACCCTTGGGTACAGGAATAAGCTCTCGGCTATTGGACAGTTTTCTTTTTACAGCGTTGATCTCAACAAATGAACATATGGATTGTGTTAGAAGAATCACAGGGTCTCTGCCTTCGCTCATTCAAGGTCAGAAACAGGATCAGATTCACAGGTGTTTTATCGAACTGAAAGCTACTGAAATAACATTTAAAGGTGCAGTGTGTAGAATGTATTTGCATTTTTGAGAATATACTTTTTAGAAATGGAATATCATATTCATAGGTAAGTTTTAATTAGTCTGTACCATAATCGCTTTAAAAAAATGTAATTACCTTAGAATGAGCCCTTTATATCTACATATGCCATGTTTCTACAGTAGAACATAATGGACAAACTTAACTTATACTTCACCTCAGCACTTGATTTTGTGGAAAGACTTGAGGCAGTGGTGGATGATGCCATCTTTAGTAACTACGTAGCTTCTGGTCCTCGAAGGCCAAGTAGCTTCTGTGAATTCTCAGAATGGGAGGGATAGACTACAGAGCGATGCAATTTAGACCATTCACCATTAGATGATGCTAAGAAAAATACTTGATATTGCACACTGTACCTTTTTTAAAAGTATATATATATTATATATATATACACTCAACAAAAATATAAACGCAAAACTTTTGTTTTTGCTCCCATTTTTCATGAGATGGACTTAAAGATCTAAAATTCATTCCAGATACACAATTGTACCATTTCTCTCAAACATTGTTCACAAATCTGTCTAAATGTGTGATAGTGAGCACTTCTGCTTTGCTGAGATAATCCATCCCACCTCACAGGTGTGCCACATCAAGATGCTGATCTGACATGATTAGTGCACAGGTGGGCCTTAGACTGTCCACAATAAAAGGCCACTCTGAAATGTGCAGTTTTGTCTCACAGCAAAATGCCACAGATGCCACAAGCATTGAGGGAGCGTGCAATTGGCATGCTGACAGCAGGAATGTCAACCAGATCTGTTGCTCATGCATTGAATGTTAATTTCTCCACCATAAGCCGTCTCCAGCAACTTCGCACAGCCATTGAAGAGGAGTGGATCAACATTCCACAGGCCACAATTGACAATCTGATAAACTATGCGAAGATGTGTTGCACTGCATGAGGCAAATGGTGGTCACACCAGATACTGACTGGTTCTGAGTCCCCAGACCCCCAATAAAGCAAAAAAATGCACATTTCAGAGTGGCCTTTTATTGTGGACAGTCTAAGGCACACCTGTGCACTAATCATGATGTCAGATCAGCATCTTGATGTGGCACACCTGTGAGGTGGGATGGATTATCTCAGCAAAGCAGAAGTGCTCACTATCACACATTTAGACAGATTTGTGAACAATGTTTGAGAGAAATGGTACAATTGTGTATCTGGAATGAATTTTAGATCTTTAAGTCCATCTCATGCAAAATGGGAGCAAAAACAAAAGTGTTGCGTTTATATTTTTGTTGAGTGTATATTACTTTTTTCAGTCGGTTCTTATTTGGTCCAAATTGTAATTCCATAAGGGAGAATGAAAGAAGATTTTTTTCAAAAATGAACCCCCGTGTTAATGCTGTATCGCATGCTGGCTTGTCAGTAGCTTTCCCTCTCCCATCAGACGAGACGGAGGAAGAACTGACGCGTTTGTG
Source organism: Ammodytes marinus (assembly GCF_949987685.1). Classification (NCBI taxonomy): domain Eukaryota; kingdom Metazoa; phylum Chordata; class Actinopteri; order Uranoscopiformes; family Ammodytidae; genus Ammodytes; species Ammodytes marinus. The sequence goes on along the minus strand of NC_137235.1, from coordinate 6,694,131 downwards.
GCTGTGTGACTCACTGTTACAGGCTGATGCAGGTGTTGCATGTTGTACCAGGTTGTTACATTTTTTTCTGATGTTGTGTTGTTTTTTTCTCTCTCGAAGAACTTGTGTGTACCGTCTGGTGTCTCAGAGAATACACTGTGAAATCCCAGCATCCTTATCTCATTACTCTGGCCCTCCTGCTTTCTCCTCTCCTGTTCCAGACGCCCCCGTGGCCTGTTAACTCTTTGATGACCTCCGAGATTGCTTTTACTTAACTTACTTTTTTCTCTCTCTCTTTGTCCACAGAAATAATCAGCCCTTAGAGTAGGATCTGCAGTGGAGAAGACCAATTGTGGCCCGAACAAAGACAGACAGACAGAGAGAACTGTAAGTAAACACTGCTACCGTGTGAACTTCGTGTGTATTTAACTTGTGCTCCAGTGACGTTCTTATCGCATAGGTTTACACACACACGCGCGCACACACACACACACATACTCTGAGATTTATGGTTGTTTTGAATGGCTGGGAGTGGAGATTGCTCCTTGGTGTATGATAATGTATCGGAAGCTTTGTTTGGATGTGGGGATGAAATTGTACAGCTGATGGCTGGAAATGTCTAACAGCTATTTATTAGGCTCCTTGCACTCGTTTAATAATTGTTTCTTTCTGTCCAATAATAGTGTTTTGTTCTCAAGTTAAAACTGCAGGAAACAACAATGGTTTAAAACCTCCATTGAAGAGGCAATCATTATCAGGCTCAAGTTTATGTTGTGTTAATGTTGGTTGTTACCTGCATCAACTGCTGATTGGTTGTGAGCTTGAACCCAGTCGTTTCTTAGCAACACAGGTTCCTACTGTATTTAAGGGTCTGTTATGAAGTAAGTTAATTACCTTGCCAACATGGTGGTATTTTTAATACCATAAAAAAGTTCTCAACCTATATGCATCACATGTTTTTTTTTTTATTTTTATTTTTTTACTTTTATTTTAGTGGTTTTTCAGTTTTTTACATACGAACAAAAAAAAACTGAATAAGTAAACACATACAATACATACACAACCCCCACCCCCAGCCCCCTCCCTCACATAAACAGACAAGAAATACAAAAGAAAAAAGTGAGATAAATAACTAAGACAAAATGATTAAGAAAATAAGCTATAAATACAAAAAAAACTAAACAAAGCTAAAACAAAAACAAAACTGGGGCAAACCTCACACATTTTGGTTCCCTATGTGCTGCAGCACTGGGCCCCATACAGCGGGGAATTTATGGGGGTGGCCTGACAGCTCGTATATGCATCACATGTTTTCATAAGACTGAAGAATCTAGCAGGAGCACAGTTTTAATTGATCATCTATTTAGTTGCTTATTAATTGTTAGTCACATGAATAATGTTTCAGCTCTACTTGCAGCGTCTATATAACCCTGATATCTCTTGATCTGTGACTGTGCGTAGCGGCTACATTAGCTCCCTTTTTGTAAGGAAGTGTAACCAGTGTGTTAGCTAATGGGAGTGGGGGAAACAAACTTCCACAGAGATCAAGGAGGACAAGGAAGTGATTGCTCCAGTGATGTGCGGAAGGCCCCACCCTGTGTTTCAATGTCAGCGGCTCGGGCAGGATGCAGAGCTTTCACACTTGCACACGAGACAAAGTGGAAGTTGTTGGGAGTTGTTGTGAAGAAACAGGAGGTGAATTCACTCTGAGGCATCCTATTGGTGTGTTTTGGTGTGTGTGTCCTTTTGTGGAAGTGTGTGTGTGTGTGTGTGTGTGTGTTGAAGGAGGGAGCTGAAAAGCCATGTGAATAGCTGCAGTATAAAGAATGAAAAGCTGTTTTTGTTTTCTTTATTCGGTGTGTCCAGACATTGATGAACAGGTTTAAATATATGGAAATCTTGTGTTGTACATTGCCAATGTTCTGGCACAGTAACCTACAATATGGTCAGGCTGCGTGTGTACTTATGCATGTGAAATTGTCGCCAAAGGGGGCGCCCTTAGCTCAGTTGGTAGGGCGTCCCCCCCATGGGCCTCGGCCAGCAGCAGACCCGGGTTCGATTCCAGCCCACGGTCGTTCTCTGCATGTCACTCCCTTCTCTGCCCCATTTCAACTCTGTCTCTACACTATCAATAAAGCATAAAAAATGCCAAAAAAACATCTTAAAAATTGTCGCCAATGACTGGAGCCAAAAGCATGATATAATTAATGTGTTTATGGTGAAGTCAGTGCTTGTAGGAGTAAGGGGTTGGGGGTGTTCTTCCTTAAAGCCACAGAGTGCGGTGAAATACCTGAATTATTCATTCCCGGCACGCGCCTGTGAATTAAAGGTAAAGTGATAGCACATAGTGGTGCATGGCTTGGCTTGCTGCTGCATTTTTAAAGTGTGGACTGGCACTCAAATGTCAAAATGTTAATATAGTCTTCCCCCTAAAACTGTTACCCCGGTCCCAGCCAACCGGATGAAAGACATTTGATACGAAGTTTGAATAATTCAGCGATTGGGATAGAATTTTCTTCCAAGTGCAACTTCCTCATTCGTATCCCAGTGCTATCTGCTCGTGCTCAAGACTTGAACGCTATCAATGATGGATTAATCTGTCCTGTTGTTAATATTTCATCTTGCAACCTAGTCATTTTTGCTCATTCATTGATCTGTGCGTACTTCTGCTTGTTACATTCACTGGAAGAGGTTTTTCATCTCCTTTCAAACATTAAGAAAAAGAAGAAAAGTGATATTCCCTGAAAAAGCTGTCTGTGTATCGCAGAAACCCTGTAGTAAGAAGCGGGTTGCTGTCATTTTTTTCTTTTCCCTTTTTTAACATCTGAATCTGATGCTGTTGCCTATTGAGTGTTTGAAGAGACTGTGATTTAGCCATCCTCGGTGTTATTCCCTAATCAGTCCCACAGCTCATTCCCTGTAAATAATTCAGAACAGCTTTTTGCCTGCTCCACAGAAGAGCACACACACCATTGATAATGGAACATAGCTGCTGATGCAGAAGTACAGGAAGTTTAAACAACTTTTACCACATCCTATCATTTTAAATTGAACATTTGACTAGGGATTAATTTGAATGACATTTTGTCTTTGGGGAAATGAGTTGCCGTGCCATATATAGTTTGTTTTTACGAAATTGTCAAATTGTATACACTAAAGAAGAACAGCTATTCTCGATGTGAGCCAGATAGATCAGTGTTTTAAAATGAAGGCATGATTTACTGACAGGTCAGTCGTCAGCCTTACTTACTCCAGGTTCTGTAAATGTGGTTAACCAGTGGTCATATGTGGCTCAGTGGACTTATAGCGCATTTTTTTAAAGACTTTCCTCTATGAAATGATGGGTACAGAATATGCATAGACGTAACAGCCATCAAGCCTGAAGCTTTAATATTTTTTATGATCTCTCACTGTGTATTGACAATTTTCAGTTTTTCATCCCTCAGCCTTGAGGCCACTCTGTGTTGTATTGTTAAATTCTAAGTGTGAAGACAGGAAAAAGATCTGTGTCATCCTTTCAATTTTATAGTTAACAGCTAACACCCTCTCAGCCATTCATGTAGTGAATAGACAAGTTTGCCCCTGTGTTGGAGACAGGAAGTCGTGACCTTACTAGCTCTCTTTTTGCTTTGCATAGGCCTTGTGGTAACCGGAGATGATTTGTTAGGACAGTCAAGCCTATTCTTTCTGTGTCATTTTTGATTGTGTTATTTTGTGTTTGTCCGTCGGTATTAGAACAATATTTGAGTTTGCTAAGAGTGAAAGATACCACCTAATCACATCCCAGAAAAGTACAAAATAAATATGCCAGTACCTAAATGCTGGTTCTTTTAATAGTCTCAGGTAGTAAGAAATTACCCACTATCAACCCTTTTCTTTTCTTCATTGATGTGAGTTGCATTCCTGCTTGAGTTTTCAATCTTTCCCCACTAGAGTGCAGCCTGCTCAGAGAAAAGGCTTTGTCTGATATCTTATATCATATGCTGTGGGCATTTTGAGGATTAGTTATTTAAGTGAGACATGTTGGCATTTTAATGTTCAAATAATTAATAAATAAATACATTAAAATGAATGCACTTTGAGACAAAAAAGAAGGACACACACTTTGATTAAACATCCGACTTCATCAGTGTGCTTTTTTTTATTTTAGTACTTCAACATTTTGGGGCTTTGGGATAATTGAGGATATAATTAACAAGCCCATTTAAATGCATCAACCACTGATTGTTTTGAACAGATGAATGGCACTGTGTTAATTATAACACATTTGCCACTTTGATGTACCACTGAAATAGTCAACATCCTAATCCTGCTCTTTGAAAGTGTGTTCATCGTCACTTTTTTTTCATCCAGAAAACAACAGAAGATGATTTAAAGTACATATTAAGAGAGGATATTAAAAAAGCATCGGGTTTCAACAAGTTTTGTATGTGCAGTTACAGCTTCTGATTGAAAAACTTAGAGCTGTCAGGCCTGCTTAGCTTCACACTATGTCATGTTAATTAATTTAAGGCTGCTTGAGGCTCCATGTTACCTTGCTTTTTTTCTTTTCATACCAAAATCAGCCCTCCGGTTGATCAAATTTCCTCTCCAATAATGAACTGCCTGTGTTATTACCATAGACCCCGGGCACACTGAGACGTACCAAATCCTGTTTTTCTTTCAGCAAATACGCAATCAGAAAAAGCCTCGATACAGAAACAAAACAGTCTTTTGACATTTTGTTCCTTTTCAATTTGAAGTATGTCAAAGAAGGCTGATTAAAGGTCAAACATGTGTCAGTAGCAGAGGTTGCTCTTCAGTATTAAGGGATCAGGACATTGGCGTAAGCGATGACACATTTCAGTGGACAATGGGAGATGAGACGACAGTGACGCAACTCTTTATTGAGCCCGACTGATTCTTTGTGGGTGAGATACAGTAATCATCATCCAGGGGAAAGGTGTTTTGGTTATAGTTGAATTTAATTGGCCTTCAGACTGATGATGTGTTTGATATGTATTGACAAGACTTTATCTCGCCTTTTTTAATGAAGTTTTTCATTTTCAGAAGTTGGCTTGCAGGTACAATGACGCTCAGAGGCTTATCGTCTTTTCTTAGTCCCCTAAACAGATTGATATTTAATTTTTAATTTTTAATGCAGTTAATGAAAACTGTGTCAGAACTATGAACTAATGGCCGAGAGATGGCAGTGGTAATTCTATTGCACGTCCTGTAAACTCGTATTAATTTAAAATAACTAAAACAAACTGTACCCATCACTTTACCCATCTTTTTGTTAAGAAAAAAAATATTTTAAAAGTGCATCACAGAAATGACACAGTGGAAAAACCATCAAACCATCTCCAAAAAAATTACATTTTTAATGGGGATACAATTCAAAAGAAATCGGGTCAAGTCAAAAGATAGTTAGCGAGATAGACAGCTTTTTCAGATCACCCTTATTTATTCACTATTATCCCTGTAATGGTAATTAACCACGACCAACATATTGTTAGGGTTTTTTATCGCAACTCGCAATACAATCTTATATCATCATCACCCTACTCATGATGAACAACTCTGTCTAATGACTAATTCTTCTCATTGACTGCAACAAACACTACAAACTGTTGTACAGCACAGTATTGATCAGTAAAGTTTTCATTAAGTTAGTGCGGTGCTGAATATTGGTTGTGTGGGCACAGTTTAGTAATTATTATGTAGTTATTTCTTTCATAGTTAAACCAATAATGCAGTGAGATTCACGCCATGTGTATATGGCAGTCTAGCCGGCCCACTGGGGTTTGATACTATAGCTGCTGCATCGTTACCTCTTCCTGTTCAAACCTCCTGCTGTGGTGCATTGGGTCTCCACTTTATGGATCAATACTGAAGCAGTAAGCTGACACAGTGGAAAGCAATATTCATAAATAATAAATAGGCCACGGTGTCTTTCAGTCCTGACCAAGAACAGAACAAAACCGTTCACATGATGCTCATTCTTGCTCATGGAGCATTTTTCATTTAAGGCGACACATTTTGTCACTCTTCTGCCGTAATGTTAGCAGCGACATACATTAATGCTCAACTTACTTTGAAGGTGCACTTTGTAACTTTGGGTGTGTCAGAGAAGTGAATTTATTTTAAGGTAAATTGCCATATCTGAATAAACAACCTTTCCTCATGGGAAAATTGGATCCCCGGAACACATTTAGAAGTTAGAAAGCTACCTGAAAATGTATTCTTTTACTGTTGTTGTTTACAGCAGCAAGGCCCACAGTATTGTTTACAAACATATTCCAGTCTTACATTTGGTTTCATGTTCCTCAAAATAATTTACTTTCGATTTATGATGATAGAAATATTCAATACTACATTCAACACTGCATAGTGCACCCTTCAATGCTACGCTTCATCCTATTTCCTACTTTGACAGTGTTGCTTTTCTTTATAGATTGTTACCGATGATGGTAGATAAAAGTCTCTGCATTTGCCTTGTTCCATTTCTTGCCTGATGTGCTATTTGTGTAAGGGAGATGGCAACGTGGCGTTTCAAGATATTTCTGTTGCAATGAATCAGAGTGAGGTGTCACCTTTAGTAGCACTCCCATCAGCTGTGCAGCGATGTGCCAGTGAGTGAGCCGCTCTAAGTGCTTCATTATTACCCTTTCCGCATCGCCTTTTCATGGTGGGTGCAATTGGCAATCGGTCACAGCTGCACACCGACCAAAGCAAAAAGCATGATGCACTTCACCCTAAATAAACGGATGGAGCAGTTTTTGACATTTTTTGCTCTACCCTAAACAGAGACTAATGGCAGTCGATTTTAAAGTGGATCTCTTTGCGTCATTTAACCCCAAAGCCAGTACATGGAATACTGAAAGAAGGTGGACGGCTGAGATACTTTTGCATTCTCTGGACACACACTTTACTTGACCTGTTAATGGTGTATTCCTATAAGCCAAATTTATGGATGGCATATATCCATATATAGATATCGATATAAAGACAAACTGAGATGAGTATATCTGCACAAGTTAAGGATGCATTGGGTCAACTTAAGTTTAACTGCTGCACTTCTCCTAAGGTTTTATGCTTTCACCCAATGTTTATACAGTCAGGTCATGGCTTATTACTTGCTCAAATTGTGGATTTACATCAGTAATGGGACACGGTAACTAACAGTTACAACATTGATGAAGCTCATACATGTTGGGTTGGGTGAGGTTCATATTTGAACAATACTGGTACCTATTTTGGCATCTTTTTTTCTGTAATAATGAAAATTGTATTCCAGGAGCAGAGCCTTTCCTGACCTCCCTGGGGCCCTAAAGCAACATTTTGCAGAGGAGCCTTTCTACCTGAGCAGTGTTACCTCTATTATCCTCCCATCTGTAAAAAAAATAAATAGTTTCCTCTTTCTTTCGGTCTAACAATAACTAGATACAGTACAGATTAAGGTATTAACAAAAAAAAATCTGTAATATGTTCTATAGAATCTTAAAATAAGTGATTATTAACAGTAAGAAATTGTTAAAAAAAATAATACAATATAACCATTAACTTTGGGTCTGGTCCCTAATAATCAGTCCAGTCCAAAAAAAAAAATACAATCATGTTGTTGGCTATATAATGTAACCATAAACCTTTAGACTATGGCTGCAGCTATATGTCTATCACACACTTTTATACTATGGCTTGGCTGAATACTTGATGGTTATTATTGACCAAGAGAAGTGCATCCATATTTCCCAGTATGTCCAGCAAATCGACATTTTAAATTCAATATTTAATCAATAGTCAACATCACTACATTTCTTTCCATCTTGCATTACTCCAGAATCGTAAGTAAATGTTGACTGAAAGACTACATAATCATTATCTTGTTTTTAAAATAATGTGTGCCAATGAGGAGTGGCATCACACCAATATACTGTCTGAGCTGGTTTCCACAGAGGTTAATGCTGGAAAGAACCAGTTAAAATGTTTGCCCGTGTTTGATCTCTTGTTCACGAGTAGTTATTCTTACGAACTGCAGTTTATAAACATGATTGTCTGTTTCGGTTTATCAAAGGTAATACAAATTGGTGTATTTTATTTAATTCACTTTTGTTGTGCAAAAAGTCACAGCTCTGCAATCAATATGACCATGGTAAAGCCAAGTAAAAGTTGATTCAGTACCATTCGAAAAACACAGGATGTTCCAGGGAAATCGGACCCACGCAAAGGCATTAGTAACTATAAACAAAAATATCATTATTTTTACTGATGGTCTCGTTTGCTGTTACAGGTCATTTATGACAATCAGAAGAAAAATTTGACTTTCATAAACATTTAAAAGTTCCTCAGAGGATGTTTAAATCACGATGTTACAGAATCGCCACATTTTTAGAAATCGCACAATCACAGAATCAGGTCTGGAATCAATATAGTATCTTATTTTTATGTCCCTTTTCATCATTGCTCTTACTTAGAAATGTTTCCACCATCAGCTTTTATAATTTTTCTTTGCCTTTGATTCGGTGGTGATAGCAGACTATGATTCAGAATGGTCAATTAGTCATTATGTGCGTGCTATTAATAACAAGCTGGTGCCGTTCCTTTAACAGATGATCCGTTCTCAATTTTTTGTCATCCTATCTTTGTCTTGCCATTATTGCTGAACCTCCCACTCGCTGTCTCTCCCTCCCAAGGCCTCACGGCTCCATTACCCCGGGTAACTATTAGCTTCCGTGCCCAATACTGTTAATGTCGTTGATGTGCGCCACTAGACTGGAATCGGGTCTAACATCAGTGATGAGGTGAACCGGGAATGTGCTGTCTCAGGGAAGATATGGCTAATGTTGACATATAATCTTGTGCAAATGCTTAAAGGTGGGGTCAGCGCTACCTGTCTGTACTGTGTGTGTTCTGAAAAGAAATCCAGAGTTAATACACAGGCGTGTAGGTTCAGCCTCTCTAAAATATTATGTAAAGAAAGGATTTGTAAACATAGGGGGCCACCGTAGCTAGCAACATGCTAGTTTACAAAGGCTGGGCTGTGTATTAACACAGGATTTTTTCCAGCACAGACACTGTAGCCGATCGCGAGGAGACATTCACTGATTTTGACAACAACCATTCTCCAGAATAGCTGACTCCACTTTTAAATCTTATAAACTCGAAATTACTTTTGAGAGCATTAAATCTTATAAACTGTAAATTACTTTGAGAGCATAAGCATAAGGTTTTTGTATCCCATCTGCTTTTCCATTTTTTTTACGGTCGCTTATAGAAATTGTCTTTCTTTGTTCGCACTGGTAATCACAAAAGTCATTAGCGGCATCTTGACCGCTTAGACAGATCATTACCATAATAATCCCGTCTGCTCAGTTATTGTGTCCTAAATGCCTACAGTATACTGGAGCCCTCCCCCACTGCATCCCGACTGTAGCCATCCTTCTGGTGCATGCAGAGTGTCTTGGATTTCTTTCAAATTTCTGTCCACTGCTTCCTCAATTAATGGAACGACCAGGAGCTCCAATGTCATACGAGAGAAGCACTTTTATCGGCAAGTTGAGAGATCTCAGTCTGAGTGGTTTACCGCTGGTGGGGCGGTGGTGTACAGTGGTGGCAGTAGCATTGACGGGGGATAGCATCCTCACTGCACAGCAACCGAAGGGAGTGGGAAGAAAACGGATGGAGATTGTGGAAGACAGACGCGAGTAGTGGTAGGCGTCCTTGGAAGAAGGTGTTTTGTGGATGTGAGTGACTTTGCTACAGCAAGGAGGTGTGTGCTACTCAGAGAAAGACCTACGGCAGTACAGGGAGTGAAGTAAGTGGGAGACAATCACAAGGGAAATGGACCGACAAACTGTACTTCTCAACTCGAGTTCCCTGACTGTGAATTAAGGTGAGTGTCGCGTCGGCATCTGTGTTATGTCGGCTGTAGATAAAACCGACCTGATCTCGGTGACAGAGTACCTGTGGATCACCATGTGGAATACATCACAGAAAAGGCATCAGCTTTGAGCGTTACTAAAGGGAACATTTAACACGGAAAAGAAAGTGGCTACATCTCTTCTACCCCCTCCTCGTACGTCGGTCTAACTCCAGAACAGTGGGGCTACTAATGAGCAAGTCGATGTGTGGCTGTGGCTGCAGCATAATCTCGTCTCTGATGAAGAGACTGGGCCGCTCGGCTTGCTGCTCGGATCTCTTCAACAGTCACACTTCGGAACAGCTGCATAGACTGGCCACCGGCTGCCCACCTCAACCTAAGGTAACAATGAATGAATGCAGCAGCAGCAGCGCCCACTGACACAGTCACATCTATGTTTCCATGCGAACTGTTCAGCAAGCTGTGTGCTTACTTTATTAAGGAAACGAACAGAGCCTGACAACATAATATAGAAAACACAGCGTGTGAGCCAAAGCGTCCTTTGAAACGATTTCTCAGGAAGAAGAACCAGGGTTACCAGGGAGAGCAACGCAGTAATTGGTTCTTTTAAAGAAACCAGGTGATTTGATGGTTGTCTTGCTGCCTTGGCAACACTGGACTTTGAGCTAGCAGAGTTATTTACATGGATTGGATGCCTTCAGTCTGCCTGTGGTAAACAGTAATTGCTGCTGCCCCACATCAACTGGAGAAAATGCTTTTCCTAATGGAACAAATGAAAGCCAAACAAGATTGTGTGTGCGTCTGAGTGCTTGTGGGCACGTGGCACGTGCCTCTGTGTATGTCTGTGAATGAGTGTGTGGCTTTGTGTCATGGCTGTAGCTTCTAAGGTTCCCTCTGTTTCAATGTTTGTTATGCACATGACTGTTTTAATAGTTGTCTGGCACCGACTGGGATTTTTAGTCCCTGGAGTCCCTCACAGGAGATTTAATCTCTTTTGTATCTAAGAAGAATTAGGCCCCCATGAGTAATGTTGCCTGGCAACAAATATAAAGGAAATTTGATAATGAGTGACAGTTTGAGGAGTTGTTTTTAAAAACTAAAACTAATTTCGCTTTTCTGTTGAACAGATCTCATTGTTTTTTTGAGAAGGCATTTTCACAAAATACAGTACTAAAATTAATTTGGAAACGTGTTATCCCACTCTGCCAAGCAGCTCAGGGATTGAGGTTTCACCTTCTTCCTGTGAGACTTCACAGGGCACCAGTTTTAAATAGAGCCATCGATTAAAAGCTGCTGCTTTGAATTGGAGACGGTTTCAGCAAAGAAGTTTATTTATAGATTTGCCAGCCTTTGCTTGGATCCTGGAAAACGGTTCCTAATATTGCATGTCTTGGCTCAAAGAATTTACAAGTGCAAAAGTAAAAACTCTTATCAGTTTTTGTTTCGCATGTTGCAGTTACTAGGAAACCATGTGAAAGCAGAAGGTCCGTCCGCTTTAAAAAAATCTTGTATTGGTTAAATTTGGTCTTCACTAATTCAAATATATTTGAAATAAAGTGGAATAGTCGAGCCACAATACATCCGCTGCTCGATCTATATGTTCCTTTGTTCTTTGTGCACAGCCAATATTTTCTCCAGTCTCTCCAGCTGTTCTATTAAGGTCACATTTATGTGATTTATTGCTGCCATTTCGAGTTGTTCAGTTCTCAGTCCTCTTAATGTTCCTTTCCTTATTGCTAGGGTTTATGTACTAGCTATCCAGTAGCCTTGAAGTGATAAAGCATCTTTTCAGTCAGGTTTCAAAGCTGGAAATGATTGTCACATTTTGAGCCCTCCCCAAGAACTCACGTTTCACAATCCATCATCAAACTCAGAATCTCCTCATTAAACATATTAATAAAGAATGTGAATGATTGAAATGGTTAGTAACTGCCGACTTGGTCATAATTGATTCGCAAATAAGCATATGTCAGCAGAAGGTTATTTTTGCCGTATCAATGACTCTAATAAAATTAAACCATACTTCCAGTAAATTACATAAGTCCATTTCACATCAGTTTAAACATAAACGTTGTCCTGTTGCTTAGACTGACATATTTCTCAGTACATTTTAATATTTAACTCTTTGTACCCACCAATTAAACCCAAATGTCTCCATAAACGTCTGATCAAAGTGTCCTTAATTTGAGAGAATATGTTCTCCCATTTCTCTTAATCTTCAAAACATCACTTTCTCAACCAACATAATTAAAACAGGTTTTTACTGGCAGTTCAAGAAAGGGAACTCACATGCTTAATGGGGCATTATAAAGGCAGTTTGCCAGCCGTACAGGCGGTGCACTGGAGGGAAACGAGGGCATCTTTTGTAAAGCTTGAGCACAAATGGTACTTTTGAAGTTTTTCCTTTGAGATCTGGTACACCTTTTATGAATAATTTCAAGAAACCCACCTTTTTCGACTTCTCTGTCTGTATTTTTGCAGTTGCCTTTCTTTAGGGAAGCACTTTGTGATATTCTGCTCTTCAAAGGTACTCAAATACAGTGTGTATGTAATTGTATGTAAACACAGTCACTTAATTAACTAATTAAGTTTAGGCTGTTATTTTTTAACTAGATATCTTCTAACCCTTACCCTCTTATGTTTTGCACTTAAAAGCAACAATTACTATATTTCCCATAGTATCTTACACAGTGTGCAATTGGGTCGCAATTAGACCGGAAATAGATCAAGTCTGATGACTGATGCAAACATTTAATACATTATTTTAATTGATGTGATACTGAATATTGGCTTGAGACACCCCTAGAAATATGCTTTTGCACTTGATAGACTAGATTACATCCCAGACTGTCTTTTGTGTTTTAATTTGAATCAGTGATGAAGTGATGCAGCTGTTTCACCAACAACAACAGCAGCAGCAGCATCAGTGTTTGGTACCAAGTTTGGATGCCAGCTGTGTGTATGGTGGGGAGCTGCTCAGGTTAGCTGCATATACTATCCATAGACAGTGAATGCCTTTCTGTTGCCACCTCCCATTACAGCATGTAGACAAACTGACCAGATCCACCCCCAACACTCTTGCTGAAGTGCCCAGTGTTGAGCACAAGCTAAAGTAATGGCTGTGTGTGCCACAGCTGGGGCTTGTCTCTGTGAAGTGCCAACTTGGCACCACCCACTGGAGAGATCCCAACCCCTCACCATCAGCAACTTCACCAGGGACTGTCTGCACTGTATGTAGCACTGCCAGGCTGCTGGGCACACACTATCAAGGCTGGTCTAGATACATCTTATTATTGGAAGAAAAGGGAGTTCATCTTTTGGCTACCAAACATTTATAATAACATTCTTAAGAAAACAATTAGAGAATCTTCTTCCCAAGTTGGCAATGACCAACAGGATAGGCAAACATTTGAAACACGTGAAACTTGATTGTCGTGGTTTATACTACAGGTACTGTATAATGCAGTGGAGTTTTCAAAGCTTGCTGAAAATAGCTGTCTTGTCGAGTGTTAAAAAATATATTAAAACGTTCCAAAGAGTTGTGGAGAACGGCATTGAGTAAAAAATCTTCATGGTTGGAACACTAAAAGTATCTTTAATTTACATTACACACATTCATTTCATTGGAGCAGTTTTAGTTGTGTATTCTGACATTTTAGTTTACTGGTGGCAACCAAGCTAACATGAGCAGTAGAAGATGTGAATTAATTAAAACTACAAACTAAAGTTTTGTGTTTGACACTAAACCAAGCAGGTGTGCATAATCTTATAGCTCTGGGGGGAAAAATCTCTGGTCTGATTTTTTGTATTTGCTCTCAGAGTCTATCTCCTGGGCACCTGTGTCACCCAATTCCAGAGAAACAAACTCACACCTGCCTGGCCTGCCCTCCCCAGCTTCCCAAAGCTATTTTTGTATTCATAGCTCTTGCAGGACTAAGAATAGGGACTGATGAAGGAAACTTGTTTATGCAATACTTAATGTGCCAAGTCTTTGTTCACTACAAGAGTTGCTGGAATTTCATCTTTTCCTGTGTGGTATAGCTGCCCCAAAACACCAATTTAACACCTAAATAAGCTTAATCTAATCTTTATTCTGAAATAATTTTCTGCTTGCCCTCTTTAAAAGGGCATTTAAGTTTAAGGAGTTATCCAATTGAAGGGTGAATTGCAGGATGTCTAGATAAAAACCTTTAGAATAACTTGCCCTTGGCCAATTAAATGAAACACATCTTGGTTAAAAAATGTTCATCAGCAACACGTTTTCATTGTGCGTCAATCTCTCTCATCCTGTGTGCACCGCTCACAATTGTTTGAACAACAATAAAAACAAACACATTTCGTGCTGTGTTTAGGAAAGTAATTACGGAACCTCGGCCGTTCCGGTAAAAGGCAGGGACAACTTTAGCTATTCATAGCCTTCCTCTTCTGAGCTCACAGCAATGAACTGGCAGTCCCGAGGGGGATCTGTGCAATCTGAGCCCGGCCTAATGCTTCCCACCACAGCACCGGGACCGTGCAACAGAGACAGGCAGAAGAAGAAGCCTTACAAAGGGACCAGTGACTATTTCTTCAAGGTCAAAGCAATTGGTTTTCTATGAGACAGATAAAGTATGTGAGCCTTCTAAGAATATTTTATCAACTCATATGAAAGGCATTGAGGAGATTAGGAGCTGCAGTCTTCATAGCTGATCCTTAATTTCTCACTTTGTTATTAGCTAGAGACCTCTTGTGGGCATTTAAAAGGACACATGGCTTCTTTTTGTAAAGCTGAACCAGCTATGATTTTAATAATCATAATAATCTTTTAAATGTTCCTCAGGTCTTGTTTACAGCTGTTTGGAAAAGCCAATTTTTTTAATTAATTTTGGACTACTTGAATTTATGCAACTGCATGTCAATCAAGGGGGCTTAAGTCGAGTTATGTGACAAGAGGGAGGTGTAATTGTGTTTTAACTGCCTTGTGAGGATGTACTTTGGTTAATATACTGTACCTCATGGCTTGCAGACTCTGCAAGCCATGAGGTACAGTATACAGTCTGATACATATCTGTTATAACTAATCTTTGCTTCCACTGTGTGTGCGCAGCTGGTGCCCTCGCATAAAGAAGCTCCACCCTAATATTTATTTGTCAGAACTTGTCTTACAGCTTCACATATATTGGTGGAAGTAATTGTTACTAAAAAGCATTGAGGATGGATCTGCTTTTCATGCTACTTACTCCCACTACCACTTTGACATGAGGAATCTGACTCACACATCCCACTTACCTTTATCGACGTACAACTTTCTTGCCTCTTAAGATTTGAGCCAGGAGAATACAATTTGTTTCACTGGTTGATTTGCTTTTGAGTACTTTATGCCTTTGTCTGCATACAAAAGTTTGTTCTTTCAAAAGCCAGTTATCGTTGAGAAAATCTCTAAAAGCTGTGAGTGAATGATTGACATTTGCATTCAAAGATGCTGCTTGTGGAAAAATGGAAACGTGACTTTCAACTCTTATACATTCCCTGAAAACATGTAGTTGTAGTAATAGTAGTTCTACTTGTTCTGTCTTTTTTTTTAAACGTGGACCATATATGGGCAGGAAGTGCCTGTAATTTCTTTTGAAATAAATGTTTTTTAGTAGGATCACTTTACCGACATACAGAATGTCAATGCAGAGAGCCAAACGTTTTGCAATTGTCTTTTTTACAGTTTTGTAACCATATAAACAGACTGTGATCAGAACTGAGACTCAACAATTAAGTGAATTCACTGATACTGTTTCTCAGTGTCTTTGTTTAAAATCCAGATGGATTGGTACTGACAGAGATTCTGTTTCCTGTTTGTAGCTTTGCCAGATGTCTGAAAGAGCCCTCTTAGTCATATTTATCCTGCTGAGAGGTTTTGCAGGAGGGGGAGATTTGTCCATCATTTTTATGTCAGTGCAACTGCAGATTTTGGAGGGTGTAATGGAAAATAAGATGTTGTGAATCACTGCTCCACAACGGAACAAAGTGTTAATTTTTAAATTGGCCACTTGAAATATAGAAAATATGACAAGATTTTGTATCGGAGCCCAACTTGGAAGACAAAATGAGAAAAGCTTGGACAAGGGTCTCTTTTGTGTGGGATCTCCACATTTGTTCTAATGACGTACTTTCATTAACTGTGATAATGGTCCAGTTGACAATGTTATCATTAAAATAGTAAAAGTATGCATTTGAATAACTATAGTTGGTTAAAGGTGCTCTGAGGAACTTTTGTTTTTCTTGCACCCCCTTAGTAGAAAAGCAGTAGTGTTTTTACTACGCCAGCTGTAGTTCCTAGGTGAGCATACCCATGATAAAGGCATTAAGAAAAACTATTTAAAAATGGCATTCTTTGCACTGATGGTCTTGTTTGCTGTTACATGTAATTTATGATCATAAGAGGAAAAATTAGACTGTTTCAGAAATATTTAAAAGTTCCTCGTAGCACCTTTTTAATGTCATCTTAACATCCAGTCTACAGTAAATACTATTTCTTAGTCATTTCCATTATTCAAAATATAACATTTTACAAATTGTGTAAACGGTTAATAAAACTTTACCCGTCCGTAAATATTTTTTTGCAGGAGTTGATACAACAGTCACCTCTCAATGGTTCAACCACATCATCCTATAACGTTGCAGCATCATATTTGCATTCAGGGGCCAGTAACTAAAAGGGACATGTGGACTGAAAGAAAAACTTCAGATAAGAGAGCTGATGCTTTGATTGTGACAGATTATCTTACTTAGCTGAGTTGGATTCTCATCTGCATCGCTGCATATGTGGCACAGTGTCACAGGAAGGAGCTGTCTTATTGTAGATAAAGGGGCCTATTCCCGTCAATTATACAATATGAGACATTTCAGAGACGAGCTATGTGACTTTTTTGATTATTCAGCAGGGTTGCCATCATAAAACGGACACACAGCAGATTTAAAAGATAAACATGTCTTTCATTTCCCCTGAACCTTGTAGACTACACAAACCTTAAGGACAATTGTTGGACTAGCGTCTGGTACATTTAAGCCCTGATTTGCTTTTGTATTTGACAGATTGGTCTTTTGTTTATTAACTTTGGTGGAAGCTGGAACACATGGAGCTCTCAAGCCTTCTCTGCCCATCCGACGCTTTGTGATCTGCAGCCAAACACAATCACTCCCACCTTTTTTCCCTTTGTCTGCTGCTGAGCGGCAATAGCGTGTCTCCAGGAGCAAATGCTTAATTATTTTCATTCAGAGGCAAGGATAGAATATGAAGGAGGGATACTGACACATTCTTTTGTACGGAATAAGCAATGAGTGTTCATTTGTGTGAATGGATAGATATCCAATAGGAGACTTATTCTTTCTCTTTAGCGGTGCAAGTTGAATTTGGACAGAAGAACCTACAACAGCTAACATATGTTCATGTCATTTATCCTTCTTGTGTGTGTGTGTGTGTGTCTCCTTGCAGAATGCCAAGGCCTTCTCCTCCTCAGACAGCCTAGCGAAGGTCCAGGAGGTAGCAAGCTGGCTTTTGGAAATGAACCAGGATCTGCTGTCGGGGGGCAGCAGCAGCAGGCGGAGCAGAGGGCCGGGGGGTCCGGCAGTGCGAGGTAACGCCTCCTCCACGGCCCGGGCGCCTCAGCAGGCAGCAGAGGAGGGAGACGAGGATGAGCACATGAACCGGGTGGTCGAGGAGGAAGGGCAGCTGCAGCAACAACAACGGGTAAGGAGGGCCAAATGAGATTGTCGATGAAGTCCCAAGATTGTTGAGAATTTTCTTCAGACATTGTGGAAAGCAAGTTGGAACTTTTAGGATGCTTTCACACCTGTACTGTGTGGTGGACAGAGACCTTGTTGAAGAGTTGGTCTCCGTATGCTTTCCAAAATGTACTCTGGTGCGGTCCGGACTATCAGATGTGAAATCGCCCTTAGACATTTATTGCAGTGCAGGTACACATTTTAATCAGCCGTTTCCTATGACTCATTGTGGTTTTTTACTGTCCGTCATTTTGCAGCCCGAGGCGTCGCAGGTGGACGGCGAGAGGGAACCACCATGGGCGCCGGGTGAGTCGGGGGCGAGCAACGGGCCGCGGGGAGACGAGGACGGGGAAGAGGACGAGGAGGAAGAGGACGGTGGCGCTCCCAACGAAGTAAACGGAGACGGACGCAAAGGAGCCCGATGGATGTGGGGGGCGGAGCAACGCCGTCTCCGCGGCGGCGGTGACGAGGAGGAGGAAGAAGAGGAAGAGGAGGAGAACAACAACAGCAGCAACAGCATCGGCGGTGGCAACGGTCACCAGGACGACGAGGAGGAGAGGACAGAGGGAGGAGGGGAGGAGCAGGGGAGGGAGGAAGAGGGGGAGGACGAGGAGGATGAGGACGAGGAGGAGATGGACCAAGACAGTGACGACTTTGAACATTCGGCAGAGAGCGGGAGGGAGGAGGAGGGAGAGGAGGGCGAGGGAGAAGGGGAGGACGGGCTGCGCTCTGCCTCCCTCAGGAACAATGTCTCTGCCCCCAATAACAACCTGGACTCGGGTTGTACGCACCAAAGCTCTTCCAACAAGAAGGTAAGCACAGCTGTTTGTTTGTTTGTGTGTGTGTGTGTGTCGGTGTTGAATGGACCTCTGCACTTTCCAAAATGAAGAAATGGGCAGCGTTCCACTTCCCTTACTTCCCTGCTATTGAGTATGGTAGAAACATATTTTGGATGTCCCAGTACCGTTGGATAAAAAGACCCGGATGTCTTGCTACATCCAGTCGTAATGTTTGGTGTGGAGATCGGCATGCTTTTTTTTGGCGATTCTGACCCATAAACCACTGCACACCGGAAGTGACGTCACATTGACAGAGCAAAGTGAAACCGAGTGAAAACAACCCAGCCATGCAACGGATAAATGAGCATGAGGCAAGGCCAAGAAGCGTGTTACCAAATAAGTAAAAGTATGTCCCAATTGTATCCCTTATGAATGCAATCTACATACTTTTTGTGATCAGCCGACGCCGTAGTATGTAGAAGAAAACTAAGAAAAAGAGTATGTGATTTGGAACACAGGTCTGGTTCATAGTGAGTTCATTTTGATAGAGTTATGGTGGATTATGAAAAGACTGACACTTCAAAACTTTGGAATCTAAAACATTTATCATTTGCATCGCTAGAAACCACTAGACATGCAATGGCCAATATGTAATTTTGGTGAACAGACCCTTAAGGATACTTATGCAGCAGGCACATCCATTTCAGAATTTTTTTTTTACAGGGAGTGCTTGGTTATTATCACATCACTTATATTAAAACTCCCCCATTAGACTTCCCTGGTAGAACATGGTTTCTTATTTAAAACAGCAGCTCCCTCTTTTGGCAGAAATACGTTACTACACTTCACAGGTCCTTTAACAGGCAGTGACCAAATCTTCCCTGTAAAAGCATCATGATATTGAAACTACATTTTTATTTGAAAATACCCATTGACAGATGACATATGAGCATTAATAAATACATATTTATGAGTGAATATGAGCAGAGATGAAAGCACTGTCTGCAAGTGTTAAGTGATTAGTTAAAAATAATGCCTTGTTCCCACTGTAAAGTTAGAATAGCTTGTTTACGCCCCATCTGTCACCGTGTGATGACACTTATTTTTAACTAATTCTCAAGTTGTGAATATCTTTCCTCATCACAGTAAAGATGTCAGCTGGTGGTTACCTGGAAAGAAAACGGACCCTGCATTCTAAATTGAATACTTGATCATATTACTACACTACAAATAACATACTGCAGCTGCTCTTTTACTTTGCATGAAGTATGCATACAATTGGGATATACTATTTCATCATAACATTGCGCCATGATCTTTGACCCACTTGCTTATATTGCTCTCTCGGCAGCTCAATTGATTTAACGTTACTTCTGCTGCACAGAGAATTGTGGGTCAGAATAGCCAAGAATGCATAACGTATAATGCCCTTGACATGCATGTATTGGGACATCCTTTTTTCTCTTTCTGGCAAAACTGATTAACGATGCCTCTTTAAGAGGTCGTCTTTATTTTGCAACTTCACAGCTCAACAAGTTAAATCACATGCGGTTTTCACGGGCCATTTCCAACATACTTTTTAGAATAGGAAATAATAATAGCTTAAAAGCCTCCTTGTAAAAGCGTCATTCATGTGTACAATGTTATGAAGACTGTTTTAGGACATGTTAGAACTCTAGGTACGTTCACGCCTTGCTGATTGATCGCTGACACGAAAACAGAAGGAGCGCTTGATGCTCAAAAGTGTATCTGACTGTCAAATCTCTCCTCGCCTCCGGTTCAAAAGGCTCTGTTGTAGTGGCACGGCACCGTTGTTTGGATGTCAATGCTGGTGTCCCGTTTAGAAGTGATGACTGATGGCATGGCTGTTTGTTGAGTGTATCAGCGGCCTTCACAACAGCTGTATTTAAAAGGAGGAAATGGTGCCAAGATGTTTTCTAGGAGCTGGGGATGGTATTCATAATTTGCAGTGTGTTTGCAATACACGTCACTGGCATTGATTCTAACAAGAAACCCACTAAGTTAAAGGGCTGACATCCCAAAACATTGTCTTATTATTGTTGAGTCGTATCTGTTTATATTTAGATCCAAATCTGCAGCAGATGGTGGCGTGAGTGTATTATAATTCATGTACCACTAACAATATTGTGCATTTTTGTTAGGTATATAAATTAATCCAGCATTTGGCCTGTTTTTTTATATTTAATATTTTGTATAACAATGTGTTATTGTACATTCTATTTAACGCACCAGAGGCTACGTAGAGGACAGCAGAGATGATAAAGCCATGCCCACACAGACAGTAACGACATATTACTGTGACAGATTAGTCATCAGTGGTGCAGTATCATGACCAGGATGCTGCTCTCTTCGCAACCTCTACATCTACGCATTACGAAGCTGCAAAGCAATGAAGTGAAATAATTGCTGTTGAAGCAGAAGCACATTTCCCCCCTAACAGTCACGCAGTTGTTTCCTGTATCATGTCAAACGGGTGGTCTCATTATACAGTGACGTTATATACGCGTCTCCTCCTTTGATGGTGATATTGTCCTTGGTTATATTGGCCTAAATATAGCAGTAAGTCTGAATTTGTTCCTGTGTGCCTCTCGCCATCTGACCCAGCTGTCAGATAGGTTTGTCAGGGTCCCGGTCACCATAGCGGGCCTTTGATGTTCAATGTATACATTTTGTTCAGCTGTGCATCTTGAATGCGTGGAATTAGATGCGGCGTAGAAAGAGTAGATCAGTATTTAATTTTGACAGCTTAACTGAGAAATGTTAAACTTAGGATAACGAAACTTCCTAAAAGAATCCATTGTTGGAAGAGTCAAATGCTTTTTGATATATTTTTGTATTTGATGAGTAAGGCAAAAAGCTAAAATTAAAATGTTGAACTATTCCTTTAAAACCATATGGGAGATCATGACACACACTCCGTCACACGTTATCTTGGGAAACTTCACTGTGCTCACTTCAACTTTTATATATTCATATATGAAGGATACCTTTTGAAATTTAAAATGCTTTGTAAACTGGGATTCATGAATAACAAAATCAGTCATTTAATTAGAATTGTTAGTGTTACCAATAACCATAGATCTTGTGTCCTTGTACAGTCACTGATAGACTAACGACTGCATAATTAAAAACGACGTCCTTTCTGCACTTACAAGCAAGCTGAATGTGAAACCATCAATCTGCCTTGAAATTTAAATATACTGTATTCATGATGAATACAGTATAGGAGATGACATCTCCGATCTATCCGTTTACTTTAAAACCATATTACATTTATTATTTAATAAGGTTAATTATTTCCATTTATTTTTAGATAAAACCATGCTTTTTACAAAATAATATACTTTATAAATCGTGTACAAAATGTATTAGAGTAGTTGTGATGGCAGAAGAGACTGTACCTTCATATCGGTTACACATTTAAAGGTCCTCATGTATGCAGTGCTGCGAACTGTATGTGCATTATGTCAGCTGCTGTGTACATGTGTCAAACAAGGGGACACAGGGTTGTTGAATCAGTCAGTGCCCATGTTTGAACCCCAGAATGTGTCAGTCCATGTGGGGTTAAGTGAACGGTACGTGTTAAAAAATCTAAGAACAACATGTGTGAAGTTTTAAAGTAGAAGTGTAAAAACGTTTAGCATGATGATGATGAGCGCTGTGTGCATGTTTTAGCGTGTCCCTCCCTGGTGAGAACAGATTGTGTTCCAGGCCTCAAGGTGCAGTGGACTCAGGTCACCAGATTTAGACACTTCCACTCCTCTTCTTCTACTCCTCTTTCTCTTTTGACCATGTGCCAAGCAGGCTGATATACTCAGTGTTAAGCTTATCATTTAACCGTTTAAATCCTAAAAGATCTTCTGGAATCAGTATTTAAGCCGTGCATAACATCCCTTGAGGCCTATAGTCCAAAAACATTTCTGAGATGAGGCAAAACTTAATTCAGAGATGCCTTTCCATTCAAAGGTACCAAAAAAAAGGGTGTGCACTGTGCAATGTGCATCACATGTTATTTTTCTCGTGCTGAGTGAGACACTAAATGGTGTTGGATGACTTGGGGCTTGTTGCGTTGGGCTGAAGAAGGTGTTGATGACTTGCCATATACATTAGTCCCCGGGAATGCAAGTTATTTGACATTAGCAAGTGGGGAAAAATGTTAACGATTTTTTCGGTGGAATGTCAAAGGTTAACAATTTACAGGCATACATGTTACTTAAAATAGTTAATTATCCTACTCATCCCGAAATGGAATTTTAAAAAAAATTATAGGATTTTATAAATAAGAAAGTAAGGTTGGTTACATTTGAAATATTTATAAAATATACTGTGATTACATGTGTAGAAACACCATTTAAAAATGATGTGAACCCGTTGAATTAAAGGTAAGCTTCAAACTAACAGTAGAGCTGCTTTTAAATGTGCTTTTACACAGTAGAACAATTAAGAACTTTACACTTGTGTGATATTTTTCAGTTTCAGAACATTATTTTTTCTGTAGTAATTGAATGCATTTTCACTTAATTAGCTGTTTATGATACTGAGAATGACACATTTTATTACACGGTGTGGGAGGAAGCATTACACACAATTAAAATGTAACCTTTGTTTTTCAAACCATAACCAAATCTTTGAGAATTGAAATTGAATTACAACATATTTTATCTGCCATAGTTATTAAAATATGCGATCAGAATAAGTGTCAACATATTGTGCCCATTTTAGGCTCCGTACAGTGCACTGCTGCCTGTCCATCTCACATGTCAGTCATGACGAATGGGTGCGTGAGGCATTATGTGATGTTACAGGATTAGATGTCTCATTATGACTCATGAGACCTTTGGTGGCAAATGGATCTGCACAGCTATGATCAGGCATAGCTGGAGGGCAGAGTGCATTGACACCATGTTACATTGACATCAACACTGGCTGAACAAAGCATTGCATGATGTCAATTGAAAGAAGTTAGAAATTAGGGGAGACCACAAATAGTCGACTATCCGACGACTAGATCTATGGAGCCCAATTTGTCTGCCAATCTCGCAGACGAAAAGTCGCAAAATTATGGAACGGGGATCATTCCATTCTGGCAATATGGGGGGTGCTGAATGTCTGTCTGATTTTACATTGCATTGCTTTGTTTCTCCTGTAAAGTATTATACATCACCTATTAGGGAGCAAACAAATCACATCAGATTTGACTGTGTAAATTCTTATTTGGAGACCACCACTCCTTTAAGAAATATGTTAATTGGGAGAAGTGGGTGTCTGATATCTTGCTTACATTTTGTCTTAAAGGTGAAGTAAGAGGTTTATTTATATTAATATAAGTGTTAAATCGCTCTTTATTCATACAGTAATCACTTACACGATGTGCGCATTTCATAAAGCCAATCTCTTAGTCAGCTGCTCTGCATGTAATAAGCAATTAAACTTTATGTAGTATCCCGAAATTTTATCCAATCACAAGAGAGAACGCTACAAACTGACACCCGTCCGCACCCGTCTCACTCATGGTCTCACTGCCGGTACACGCCAGTGCGAAACATGGGTGAATGTTTATGCGCCTATAATGGCGGAGCAGGTAAAAATCCTTCCCAATGTCTGTTTTGATGGTTTTTATCATGTTTTATCACACTTATGGATCTGAGATGATGCTAGATAACTTGCTGCTCGAAGACATTAATGTGGTGACGTAGGGACGAGCGAGGGGACCGCTAACTGCAGTAACTGACAGGAAGTTAGCTAAAAGAACCATTCCGCTTACAGCTCCTTTAACTAAAAGGCCAGAGTCTTTACCTTTTCAGCTTCAAACTTCAGCCATCTTGCTACATCTGAGCATCATTTAAAGGCAAAAGTATAAGTATCTATTTCATTCTTAATGGATTGGGTTTATATCATCCATAGTTGCTGCAATGTCTTTATTCATTCTCTTTTTGTCTCATGAGGTTTTCAAAGCTGACCATATCTTTCCCAAGGCCCACATTAGAAACTGCTTTGTGAATGGTGATGAAAGGACATTTAAATAGAAAGGACAGCCGCTCATTCTAGTGCTTGTGGGTTAATGGCTTTGGGGACACGGTGTCTTCTACAAGGTTGAATTAATATTTTTTGTTCCGGTGTTCCTGATCTGTTGCTACAGCCATAGGAACAGAGAGCTTCATGGCCTTGAGCAGTATATGTCTGAACTTTCCGAGTCTTCTACAGACTTATATCACATTATGTATAATTAACCGCACTATACTCTACTGCAGTAATTAGTTGGAAAAGTTGTTTAGGTGTAACTGTATGAAAAAGAGCAATGATGAGCAAGACCTTGTTTATACAAACTTGGACAATTTGAAGTACGGAACATTCAGAGGTGCACTTTTCTCTGCATTGCCATTAATACAAAACATTTTCCAAAGAAAAGGCAGCCTGCTTACTGTAGGTGGTTTCTCCCACACACTAGCCTTGTCACACAGGCAGAGATGAGCCACAAAGGACAAGTGTTTCATCCTCCCACATGAAGGCAACTAGTTTTAGTCATCCCTAATAAAAATTCAGTATAGAGTAGACAACTTTTTGCTTACACAGAAGTTTTTCTTTATGAAGTGATGGGCTTCATGTTGAATCGATCATTTTGATTTTAAACCACAAAAATAAAATTGTTAGGATGTGCATGTGTGGTTAAAGAGGGAGCTGTTCTGGTACGTGTGTGTGTGTGTGTGTGTGTGTGTGTGTGTGTGTGTGTGGGATCACCACTCTTGCAAGCTCAGCATGTTTTTTTTGTTAGAAGCCTTGTAATGACAAAGAACCATGGACTAAAAGGATTGGGCCCTCCATAGAGCATGCAGTTACATTATTTGCAGGTTGTGCCTTTGCAAATTTGTTTTCTGCAGTAAAAAAAATCATATTTGAGATGCAGAGTGTACTCACAGGTTCTCAAGGAGCCAGTCAAGTTAAGTTGTTGAAGTT
This sequence comes from Ammodytes marinus, assembly GCF_949987685.1. Lineage (NCBI taxonomy): Eukaryota > Metazoa > Chordata > Actinopteri > Uranoscopiformes > Ammodytidae > Ammodytes > Ammodytes marinus. Next base: position 6,668,781 of record NC_137235.1, on the reverse strand, counting down.
TCTTCATTGTGTTATTCCTAAATTTCTAAGTACTGTAAAAATATATAAAGGTGTAATCAGCGATTCTGGAAAATGCTTGTTAAATTCACGTGTGTCAACATTTTGTGACTATCTCCTCATTGCTACCTTGTACATGCTCTGTCTGAGCGGACCGTGAGGAAATACTCACCGATGTTGACTACAAGCTTTCTCAAGAATCACAGACTCCACCTTTTTATATGGATTATGTTGTTTTTACAAAATATTCGCGAAATTTGTTGGAAAAAACCTGCCGTTGACTGGATATTGTTGTAATGGGGAATTTTGCAGCTCAGCTTTGTTGTCCCAGTCTCTGCCACTAGAGGGAGGCAGTGATCTGAAAGTCATGTACACACATCAATCCACGGACCACGACCCTCAGGTTGTTGGGAGCATGTTGAAGCTCTGCTCATACTTAGGGGTGGGAAAAAAAATCAATTTTCCGATTAAAATCGATTCTCTCTCGAACGATTCTGAATCGATTCAGAAAAGTTAATAATCGATTTTATTTATTTTATTTTTTTTTTATTACATTTTTTTTTAATAATTTTTTTTTTTTTTTTTTTTTTTTGTAAATACTAATACTTCCTGCGCCATTGCGCATGCACACCACACATGTGCGAGTTGTTTCCAAAGTGGCTTCAAAAGGGCTGAGAGCAGCAAACCCATGACCTGCACCGGCTTTATCTCTGTTTACGTTTTTGTATGAGAGCTGAATTCCAAGCCATACTTTTTGTACAATGTGTTGAAATGACATAGAAAATAGATAATAGAATAGAAATCCTATAGAAACATGATTTACGAGATTAGAAATAAAATAAAACTGAATCGGTTTAGTTTTTACATACTTCCATATTGTGTTGAAAGCTGCATTGATTATTGCACTGTTCATAGAAAGTCATATTTGTGACAAGAAAAGCTTTTCTCTTAATACAATATTAGAGAAGGCAATTCATCTGTTGATTGTCTTTAATGATTATCACAAAAGTAGGAAGTGATTAGCAAACTCTGAGTAGCAAACTCAGATGTGCATATAAATATATTTTTGAAATTCACACATGGGTATGTACATTAAAAATGTTTTGCATTAAGATGCATTGAAAATCGATTTTGAATCGAATCGTTGACCTCTGAATCGGAATCGAATCGAATCGTGAGGTGCCAAGAGATTCCCACCCCTACTCATACTGCACCACAGGCTTTAACCATGTGATGGATCGTTATCTGTCTCACATGGACAGTTTTCAGCACTGCTTGAAAAAGAGTGAGCTTTCATGTGTTTTGTTTTTCTAGTCTTGTCTCTGGTGTTTTGCAGAGGTTGTAGCTTCAGTGCTAGCAGATCTAGAGACAGTGTGTGGGGGTAAATGGAATTTTACACTACTCCAGAAGTCTTCACTTTACTCATATCTACTATACGGATATCTACTATACGGATATTTAAGTGTAACACCACCGCACCTGCTGCATGTTGGGTTTTAAACGGCATCATTCATTACAATTGCATAACACCTTCCTCCATGGTATTGTCCCTCTCTTAAAATAAAAGGCTGATCAGTGCCAGTCATTAGCAGGCAGTTGGAGTATAATTGATTTATTATATTTCATCCTATAGCTTCTAGTGCAGCCTATTGTGCTCCCTAGAGCTATAGTGATTGGGTGTTTTTTTTATTCGAAATATTTCAGTGCAGTTATGATATGGGGCAAAATGTATTACATATAACAGTTAAAACGTGAGCAGTATTTGCACTACAAAGACTAACTTGATAATGACTTTCTCCACATAATGAATTATCATGGGAAACAAAAATATTGTACCAGAATCTATACACGGCAAACTTTTCACTAGTTCACTTTAATCGGAATGTCATGTTTTGGCCGGGATTGTTTTTATTTTTATTTTTCCAAACAGGCAAGGCTGCATACAGTGTCCCCCTTCATCTGCAGCCATTACCTGTCATCTCAGTGGCTCCAAAAGGCTAGCATTGATTTGTAAGTGTACTGAGTTACTAGAAGCCAGCCATTCTTGGCGTCTGGCTCTGCAACAGTCTTTGGATGTCTTATCAGGGATTGCAAACTTGATGACCAGGCTGTTATACTGGGACACAGTATTAACAGAAAGCAGACAAACAAGACAGAAGCCATGTATCCCTTCTGATAGCTTTGTTAGTGTACTTTATGAGGTTGTACAATCGTTACGTTCTGACCATAAAATCTAAAGTTTGTTGGAGTCAAAGTGTTTGGTAGTTGGTTGTATTTCTGGTATCGATCCTCTACGTTTGGGTAATCTTATATTACTGTAAACATCAATAAAGCCTCATTATTTTAACAAGACATGCATTCTATATAATGGTTTAAGGAAAACCTTGTTCCAGGCCTTCGGGGCTAGCATTGAGCAGGATCCAAGGGTAAATATGCTTCCTTGGCTTGCCATTTAACAAGTTACTTTGGGCTGATCATGTTGTAGCAGACTGGAGCAGTGTCTTGCCACATAGCTTTATGACCTAAGATTAGTCTGAAAGCTCAAGTAACCTCTACAAGACATGTCAGAAACAAGCAGCCCATCACAAGTGTCCCATTGGTTATTTGCACACTACAAGTGGACTATTGTCAATCAGGGTTTGTGAACTGAAAGGTAAAGTTTATGATTGTATTAGCCAACCATTGAAGTCATTTAATTACAAAAGCATCACTGTCTTTAGCATAAACAGTAAGGATTGATGTCAGAACTCGTATGTCTGTATGGTAGTGTAAACAAAGGCCAACAGAAATAACAAATGACATCCTATGATGTTGTCTGTAAAACATTGAACACACTGCAGATATTGTAGGTGATACAAGCCCACAGCTTCCATTTATATTACATTCTGCACCCGTGTTATGGTGCGGGCACATTAAATTCCTGATATGTGAATATTTACTCTGTCTCCCAATTCTATTGAAGCCTCCACAATGGACACATTAATTAACGTGGAGGTTCAAGTGTTTGTGAATGGATACCTTATTTTGTGCCATTGCCATGTTTAGTACATTTACACTACTTGGTGTCAACTTAGTGTCAATAATGTTAATATATTGTTTTACCTGCATGCGAGCCATGGCATCACAACCTTTTTCAGGAATGAGTTGTATTATCTGACCTTCAATATAATGACATTTCTACTTGAACTTGATTTGTTGAAAGGACGAGTGAGTACATTTTTGAGACCGAAACCCTACCACACCCCATCGGTGAAGGACAATTCCAGACATTCATTAGGTTAATCTCATTGAATCCTTGGAATACCTGCTGTGGGTGTGTGATAGAAAAGTTACTTGAAGTCTGAAGTTTTCCCTTGCTCGGCTCTGATGTTGTTAAATGTGCTATTTTACTTGTGAAGAAGCTGAAAGCAAAAATAAGACAAAACTGCACCAAAGGGGTTCAATCACTAATTTGGTTTCGCAGAATGTTAAATTAGAGAGCTCTTTGTCACAAAGTGTGGCTGCTGTTAGTCCAAAATGCTAACTTGGAACAGCTGCCATTAAGGCGCCAATTATGCTGAACGTTTTGCAAAAACTGTGGGTGTTGGTCAGCCACTAACACTCAATGGCAACTGTCGGCCGCGTCAGGGCCCTTAGTCTACTCTGATAGATGTTTTGGTTCTGTAATCCTCGTCAAACAATGGTGGATGTGAGAATAGAATGGGGGTTAAGCCCTCGTGTTTCTGTTACCATGTGTTCTGACATTTAAATGCACACAGGGACGGTTGACTCTTGACATTCGCTCAATCTGTAGATTTGATAATGTTCAGTGTCGGCTGTCTTCTGTGCGACATCATTTTCAGTTTGAAGTAGCATTAACACAATATAGAACTTTCCTCAACTCTGGTGTCTCGTTGTGTTTTAAAGGTGGATGAAGCGATTCTGTAGAATGCTTGTTGTCAAATCACCTTTTAGTCTAAATCAGTGAATATTTCTCCATGATCAGTACTGTGTGTGCGCTGCCACGCCCCCTAAGTTTACATATGTGTTAATAGAGCATAAGCTGACAGGATTTTTCTTTTTTTGCGCAGACGTACAACGGACATATAGTGGATCGTGAGGAGATATTCAATTGTTTTGACAAAGTGATTTTGACAACATGTATTCTCAAAAATCACTTAATCCACCTTTTATTGAAAAAGAACGTCATCCTGCATCTCAGTTTGTAGCTGAATGTATGGACAGTTTGATAGACTTACATTTCCCATCCCTCTTGGCACTTTAAGTGAGTCCTTGTTTAAGTGAATGTGTCACACATACTCCCATTGGACTGCTGTCTGTTTGTGTCCTGAAATATCACCAGCGTCTTTGCTGACATGGACAGAGTTACTGACATTCCCACACACTCAGGTTCATGGAAGAGTCAGAGAAGGTTGGCATTTAACAAATCCCAGCTTCAACACTTCTTCACATTGACACATGTGAATCAGACAAGGATAGAGTTGTTTTGTTTTTTATGCTGACAGTGTTCAGGGGGTAAAAGTCGACTGGGCCCAGTGATGATGCAGGCTGCTAAGTTGGGAGGACCAGAAGGGGGTCAGAGAATGACCACAATGAGGAAGCTCCCTGCTGGACACGTGTGCTGCGTCGGACGACTGCTGGTACACATTCCACCACCGAGGGTCATGAGAGCAGATTCCACGGTGCCTGTCTGAGGGGGGAGAGGCTGAGTTGGTCCATCCTCTTTTCAGGGCCCTTACAGCAGCTGCTCCGCCTGGCTAGGGCGCAACTAATGACCTCACACCCCCGAGATATTTTAAAGGGAGCCAGTCAGCAGGGAAAAGAGATGTGAGGAGGTAGGTGCAGAGGCTCATCAGCGCAGTATTGATACATCCGCAAGAGGAAGATACCAAGTTCACTTAAGAAGCGGTACCTGCTTGCGACAGTTATTGACCCGCTTTCGGAGTTCTTTCTGGGATATGATACATTGAACGGCTTTTATTTTTTTCTTGCAATGCTGAGGCATTGCCCTATACCCCGTTTTTCGTCGTCCAGTTCTCGGAAAAAGAACGCAAATGGGAAAGAGAAGACTTTGCTTGTCCCGCAGGAGAACAAGCCACTGGAGCTGGCGGAACCCAAGAACGTCACCAAGGAACCATTGCCCCCTCAGAAAGTACTCAAGATATTTAGCATCAACATCATTGCTCAGAGCTTCTGTCGCAGACGGGTAAGTATCGTGTGCATTATGCCATTCATATGGTTTGGCTCCAGTTGAGCCACAGAACCTGAAAATGTCAAAGGTCATCCTACACTCTCCCTCCCATTTCACTTAAGTTGTTGTTGCTTTATGTGACAGCTTGTTTATCACAATGACAAATCAAAATTAATTTATTTAATTTAATTTTTTTTGTCAGCACAGTGATGCCTTCACTTTTATTTATTTTCTACCAAATTAACCCTTAGTTTTGCTGAATTAAAAGGTCTGTCCAGTTAACTTAAATCATATGGCAATAAAACATTTGCAGTCAATTATTGTCTTGGAATCTACATTTTACATTGCTTGAGCGGTATTGTCAGGAACAGGTAAAATACTTTTGATTTGTTTAAGATGGATACTTTTGTATTGTTCATATGTACTTCAGCTGTTTCCATACGCTCATAGATATAAAGTACGCTTGCCATGGCTCCGCCAATGACAGCCGACAGTCACCAACGTATAACCTTAAAAAGCCCGTCGCCAAAGATCCTATTTTTAGGTTATGTTTTTCGATGAACACATTTATGCTTAAATTTGAGGGAAAGTAAGAAAAAAAATGCATTTAGTTGCTGTTAATGTAGTATTTATAAAGTTAGATATGCTGATTAATTGATATATGAAATGATCTGATTTTATTAAAAATTATTTGGCACATTATAAATGGGCGGATATAGGATTTTTTAACTACAATAATCTGTCTTGAAATATTTAGAAATAAAATAAATAGCATTTATCCATCAAATGGCAACTACTGAATTGGACTGGTCGTTTGACTTACTTTGTTTAACATTTACAATTGTTAATGCCTATTTTAACAAATGTTTACTTGGCAGTGTTGTTTCATTAATTGTGATATTTGCATTACAATTCTTGGCATCGAGCAATTATTCAAATGTGTTCAAGCAAGCTGAAGGTTGAAGTAGTTCCAAAACATCAGCGCTTTCACTATGACATTAGCTATTTCTAAGTCTTTGAAAGCACATTAGGCTGCCTGATGGGAGCTGTAACGTTAACACTACTTGCATTAAAATCCCCCTCTGACATCCCAGCTGAATTAATTCAGCATTAGGAGCAATGTGACTTGGAAATTAATTAAAGAAATGTCCCATTTCAAGTAAGATGTTTCCAAAATTAACCCAGGGCCGTTTTTGAAAGCCGTACACCCTTTAGATGACTCATTTCTCCATGGGTTGTCACTGGCAGTCTAATGTTCAAACATCAAGAGACCTAAGCCAGTTATTATGACACATTCACAGAATTATTCAGCCTTAACATTTTAATTGATAAAGATTGTATTTCTTTCAGTGAACATATTACTGCACCAAATTGATTTAAATACATGTTTTTTCACTCCGTTGTTTTTTGTAAATACATTAGAAAAACTAGATCTTCTATTACAACATTGCTATATTTGCTTTATTATCTCACATATATCTCCAGAACAAACACAATTGTACTTAATTTTGAATTGATTTAAACTGATTTAAAACTTAAACTGAGAACATCATATCAAATGAACACCAACTGTTTTAAGATTGCTGCCTAATGCCTGTGTAGTAAAGTGGTGCAGACTTAACGTCATAAGAAATGTCAACCTTCTTTTCTGTCACCAATACACTAATGAGATAGCCGTGGTAGTGAGAAGGAACGTTGTGGAGTATCACACAAAGACTAAAATAGAAATAAGAATAGTGGTCACAGTCGGCTTGTCCTTTTTCCATTCATGGTTTCATCAGATCAAAGCTAGCTCTGGAATTGACCAGCTTTTTGAGACATAGGGTCAATTATGGTGATATCATTTTAATTAGTGCTATTTATGCATTAGTTTAACATTGCGAGTGAGTTCAAAGCATTAGCCGTGACAGTCCGCAGCTAGAGGATTCTTTATTTTACACAGCCACAGGCTTAAAAACGTCAAGTCAAATCTAAGTAGTAGTGTGGCACTGATATAAAAAAATTAAAATAAAGTAGAATGCAGAACTAAATACGTTTTTCAACTCGTTTTTCAAGTTATGGAACATCCCTAATTACATCTCAGCATACAGCCATTATAATTTAATTTGTTGCCTTTATTTCACGTCAGATGTTAAGTCCTTATTTCCAAGATTTGTATTTTACTTTTTTTCGCCATGCTACCCACCTCAGCTGCTTTTTTCGTGTTTAGTGCTAATTGGCAAATATTAGCATGCTAACATCTTGAATCAAGATTGTGACCAAATAACATCTGTTTAGCAATAACATGTTGGCTTTGTCATTGTCAGCATGTTAGCCTGCTGACCTTAGCATTAACCTTAGGAACAATCATTGCTGTCATTTTATGTGGATAAAAGATGTTAGCTGAGACATTGATACATTTTTTAGTTTTTTTAAATAACTGGTTCTACAGCTGTCTAGCTTAACATAGTTTACACAAAGTATTGTTTCGAACAGAACAGTAGTAAGGAAATGGTTTCATCCTTCATGTCCAGGATTTGAATGACTGTAACCAAAAAATAACTGGTGAAAAATTCAGTTGCAATGACGCCAGGCCTTGAGTTAAAGTGTTAAACTCTGCCATCTGTATGCCAGTGGCACCACCACCACCACATCAAAGGGTCTTGGATGTTGACGGAAAAATAGGCACTTTTTGTTTGCATAGAGAGACCCAGGAATATGTCTTTGTGCTCAGGGACCCTTTATTTATTCTTTTGATTATTTACCTTTTTATTGTTCAAAAAGCCAAGCAAGTTTACCCTGAAGAAATGGAACTTGAGCTTTAATGTTGTTTACAAATTCTGTTTTGCTTGATGAACCAAGTGGAAGGTCCCGCAAGGCCAGTTCATGGAGTTGTTAGTTCAGGAAACAGCAGGAAGCCACGTGGGACCTGCTGCGCATGAAGCAGCTGTCTACAGTGAGTGGCATAGCTGGGAATTCCTAGGGTCTCTGTGGTATGGTACTACTTAAGACACCTGGCTGGAACTATGTCTTTATAAGTCTTAATATTTAACCGTACTGTGAAGTCGGCCTTCACTGTGAAGGAGTGTTGTTTCTCACATATATAATGTGTCTTGAGCAACTTAAAGTGAGATCTACACTAAACATCTCTTACTGTACGGACAAAAATAGTCATGGGTTAAATTTCCAATTAGATCGTGCCCAGGGGAAGCTACTGTACTTCCGGGAGCCAGATTGGGCATCCAGCTGTTGCAGGAGATGGCGATCGAGATATAGAACATTAACAGCAGGACATTTAGGTTGCGGTATTACTTTTTCTCACCTACCGCACCCTTCTCTGCAGGCCTGTTGAGTAAGTTGATCTGGATTTGCCCATCCCAGCTATGTCTGTATCAACCGCTATCAGCAAGATGCATATGCTGTATGAGCAGGTGTTGTGGCCGTGGGAGTGCTGCCTGCAACCTTCTATAGCAAATTTGATTTTGAGTTTCCGGTGGGTTCATCTTCAGCCATGTGAATTCTTTCTATGGACACATTTAAACCAGTTCCTTAGAAAGTTTAATATATTTTATTAGTTAAATTTGCATAATATAAACTGGTGTGAAAGACAACACCAAAAAGCTATCAATCACTATTTGAATCCACTGTTTCTCCACCATCTATTTTAAAGGAACATATCATGCCTGGTTACACTGAGGACATTCGTATTCACTTTCAATCGGAGTTGTCTGTCCCTGCCTGTTACGTGACAACTTGGGCGACATGATACCGCTTGTGATCCTGCTTCTACCGAGTCAGATGATCTTGTAGCGGCTCAAGTGTTATTTGTCTTTACCCTTCATATTTCAAAACCAACTGTTTTCCATCACCAGCACCTTGAATTCACCTCGGTTAATTCAACTTTTGGATTGCACTCTGTTAATTTTAGTATCACAGGCGACCTGTTGATACGACCTGTCCAAGTTATGTGATCGACTGTGAATATGCATAAATACAACAATGCCAGTTGAGTGTAAGAATTGTCCATCTTGTCAAGCTAAATAATATAACAGTGTTACCTTATCAGTATTCCCAGAAACAAGTCCACAAACAACACACATTTTTAGAACAAGGTGCAATCGGGAAAAGGAAATCCTCTGTGCTTACAATGAAAATAGCCACAGCGGGAACACTAACAGCAACCACCACAGGAACACTATTTTAGCACGGCAACAAGCAGCTGATTGAAATACTAAAAGTATTCAAACAACTTTGTTAATAAAACACATTTTTATGGACTCTTTATGATACATGATTAAACAAAGGTAAATGTATCTCCTTAACATTGCCAGAATATGTGTGCAGTTAAATTATTTTGCTGCTTAAATGTACCACCTTCATTGTTTAGTAGCAGTCAGTGTTTCGCTTTAGAAACAAAAAAAGTAATGTTGGTCTCCGTAGATGAGTGTATTGTAAAGAAAGTAAACCTTCCCTGACACGCAGTATCAAGCTGCTTTACAAACACTGTCATTCATTCCTCTCAACCTTTTTTTCTCCTGTTTTTGAATAGCCCAACATAGACTATTGTGTTTGACAGGACAAGAAGCTAATTCAATTCTTTTGAAGTTTGGAACCTCTTTGTTTTGTCTTCCCCGATTAGTGATGCAATACAATGTAACACACCGGACTGAGGTTGGCGCGATGCTGAAGTGAGCTGCCTTGCTTAGTATATTGTTCTTTAGCATTTGAAGCTGTTGTGCCATTTGGATATGCACATTAGGAGTTTCAGACGTTTCTGTTTTTGTTTTGCAGTATCGTCACAGATAACTAGAAAATCTGATTGCAATGGTTAGACACGTGAAGGGACTGGCATTCAAGAAACTTTGATTTAAATTTAAATCTAGTTTGTTTAAAATAGATAAGTAATCAAGTATATTGAATGATAAGTCTGTGGACAGAAAACCATTTGTCTTCATTACAACAAAAATATATGTCAGTTGCAGCACTTACGTGTTGATCTTAGGTAATTAAAGGTAATTTGCTTGCAACAAAGAAGTTTCCCGATATGTTACCTCTATGGATTTGATCCCGCTTGTTAAGCACGTGCGGACTGCAGGTATGAGTTAACATTTGAAAGGTTGCTGGTTTCATCCACCGGACTTGAAGCCCTTTCGGCCTGTCCTGAAGTAAGGACCACACCACAGTACACTGCAGGAGGTTGGATTCCATTGCCCTTGGTCTCCAAATAACACAGTGGGGAGGAAGGCATCTGCCATTGGCTATTCTGAGAAGCAGTCCCATTCCAGGGAGCACACAGATCTAGTCAGCAAACTACCCAGCTCCCAGATCGGCCAAACGGTTTTGTTTACTCGATTTTTATTGGGGGACTCATGTTAAAGGCACCAAAAGACTGGGATAGTTTATTTGAAAATGATGCTCCGTTTTACTTGAAATCTATCTTAACTAGGCCTTCTAGTCTATTTAGTGATTATCGGATGTATTTACCAATGTGTTTAATATATATATTAGGATAACATTAAGTCCAAACAAAATATGGTTTTGCTCCATACAGCTTTGCTATAGTTGTTTTAGACCGTGCTGTCTTTGCATTTTGACAGTGATAGGTGAACATACGCCTGATCTAAATACCTCTAGAGTTCAAGCTTGACGATGTAAAGTGTTGGGCTGTTGTGCTTTACATGCATACTGGATAGCAATGTGCTCTCATCTGCCATGGGGCCGCCTGAAGGCACTGACATTTCTCACACCGTCAGATACTGTATGAGGTGAGAAAAGACTCACTCTTCCTTTAAGGAAGGTGTCACGGCATTGTCTTTTATAATGAAAATATGATGCAAACGGAAACCTCTTTTCGCATCTTTCACAAACACCTACGTTACTCAGGTTAAATTATTCATCTCAGTTGTGCTGCATTGTGAACACATTAGCTACATAATTCAACACTTTTTGGCACATTCAATGTGTTGAATGTGAGGAAACCACTTGGGTAACCGGCTCTTATGCTCTCGACTGCATTTTAATGTTTTTTTTAAAGTTTGTTTTCAGTTCTTCTCCTTTCTTTACCTACACTTAATCTGCTGACTTTACTTTTAAGAGTAAAATACTTGTTTCCTTTTGATTGAAAAGAGCAGCCCTCCTGTGACAGTGACCACACATGGGCTGCTCAGAGATGTGTGAAATATTTCCGCACAGTGCTTTTAAGCTGCCAACTATAATACAACCACAAGTTTCAAAGCTGTCTATCATTTCTTTTCAACACAAAACCAAACGCACAACTCAAGGGAACAGTTTTCACAGAGCATTAATTATAACATAACCAACGGCGCCTAACCTCACTTTATTGGATTGGATAACCTCTAGAGTTATGGGCAGACTCCAATCTAATTTTTGTATTAAAATAGTGTAAACAAGCTTACTGCAAGGTAAAAACGCCTGCCAAAAAAGCTATGCTGTACTCTGGGTAACAAACTGTGCGAGAGAAAATACTTCATGTGTAGTATCATACCCACATAGTAACATAAGACTGCCTTCTATTTTGTTTCTGTATGTGTGAATGCAGCACAAGTCGGTGGCTTTTTGCAACTTCACAAAATGGTTTTATCTTTGTTGGCAATTTTGCCACTGGTTACAGTTCTGCGGGGTAAAAACCAGAGAAAGTCCACACACTGCTTTCCAGATTCTGTTTTCTGATAATCTGATCAACGCGTCTTTGCTCATCTGTGTCTTCCTACTGTTTATAAACTTAGTTTACTAATAGGTCAATAGGTCAAGCAGATGGTGCCCTCTGCTGGCCCACAAGAGAAACTTCTTCAGAAACAGTCTGGCCGATGGACGGGACATTTTTTACCACAAACCTCTGAATCTGTGTCTTACTGTGAAGGATGGGGATGTGCTTTTTTTTCATGAGCGATTTCTGTAGCTGTGATTTTGTCAGATGCTCGTCTGTCTGGTTTTGAAGTGCTCTGCTGTGTGGGAAAACCCCTTATGTCATATACTGTTCTTTGAAAACTAATGACAGTTGGTGGGTTGATCATGTTGCCAGACACATCTCAATCAAAAAGTACCCTATTATATAACATCTGGGTTCTTTGATGAAGTTTTTGTCTTTAGAATTGGCCGATCCTCCATACGACACAAAAATTTAGGTCAGCATTTTTCAGCACTGACCTTCAACAAGCTCCCCCTGTGCCTCTCACAGTGTCCCGCTCGCTATAATCTGGTCATCGGCAAAGACAGACTGTGAATGGATAGCTGACCGGTTTTAACTGATACTGCCGTCTGCATAGTTTGTCTAAGCTCTTTATGAACCCTGCTGTCTGAGTCTCGGTGTGTGGTCTCCCTGCCTTTGATGCACTTTTGTTGCCACTGTGGTGCGGACTGTGTTGCCTGGACACTCGCTGCAGTTTGTGACTTCCTGCACTATCACACTACAGTAGAAATAACAGTGTCCATATCAGGTTGGTGAAGCCGTTAGGCTTTGTTTTTATGATGCACTGTTAGAAGTTATTGGCAAAGCTTGAAAGTTGGATTACATTTGCATTGTTTGTCAGTCAGGCAGTAGCAACCCAACAAACAGCAATAAACATATAATCCAAAACGGTTCCTTTAGTCCAACGTGATAAATGATCTTGAATATGCCTGTCTACAGAATGATATTAACTTTTAGTACCTGATGCTTCTGATGAAGACTGCTGGAAGTTTAGCAGCCAAGACATGTCAAGATACTAAAAGTTAATACTAGTCTTTATACAAGAACTTTCAAGTAATTGCAGCAAACAAAATTTATCGGAAAGTGTCTCTAAAAACCACAAGCATAGAAATAATAAAATAAATACTGTCACAATATATTAATAAAACAAACAACATCTCATCAGGCCAAGGTACCCTGTCTGTTCTGAAAGCAGCTTTGCTTTGCTTCAAGGCCCTGTACACTTAAAACGCTTTATATTGAATTGAAGACAAACACCTTGAGCTTACCTCCTCTCAGTATTTACCTGCAGTTGATGGAGTATCAAGTGCCTCCTTTTATTTCTTTAAAGGATGAAAGACAGGTGTTTTTTGTTGACTGTGTTGGCGGGTGTCACATAGATTTGCTTTGTTGTGGAGAGGTGAAGCAGAAATTCAAACATTTGCACGGCAACAAGGGAATTACACCCACTTCTGAACGTATGGCCACACAATCTGAAAAGTTTTTACATAGATGGGAAGGATATAAAAGAGAACGCAGCTCATGATAATAATGAACTGATACAGGCTGGATCTGCTGGTTTTGTAGTTTCTAAAATGTGTTTATTACCAATGAGCAACATTTATTTAGCTTTTAGGAAAAGCTGCAAAAATTGCTTAATGAATAAGTTAATCAACAGAGAAATTATTAGCAACTATTTTGATGTTTTGAATCGATTGATCGTTTTGAAAAGAATTAAATGCACTAATTTCCCTCAATGTGATTATATTCTGATTTATTTAGGCTTCTTCAATTGTAAACTGAATATTGTTATGTGTTAATTGATTTTATTATATTTATATTAACATTCTGAAGAGCAAACTTATCTTTATTTTATCTTTTTACATAGTTTTCTTTCAAAAGCAACACTATTACATTATACAAACTTGACATCTATAATCGTGACATTAGAGCGATAGAATTATGTTGATGGAGAAAAAAATGATGACTGCGTGAACATAATATCCTCTCGGAGCTGTTACAGTTACCGGTCCTGTGGCTGTCAGTGGCCTGTGTGACCATATGCGTGTCTGTGCGAGATACTGTAGCCGCTTCATCATCTGACATTGATTAGCAGCAATGTACAGTGTGAGGGATGATGGACGACTGCCAGGTTGGGGGCCATGACATCCATATTTATAATTTGTGCAGTTTATAAATGACCTTGGCTCTGCTGTGCTGCACCTCCCCAGGTCTGACGAGTAAGGCAGTGTTCAAATCAAAAATAGCAAAACCCACACATCCGCTCGGTGGCTACAGGTACTGGTGAGAAAATGAAACATGATTGTGGCGGTTTACTTTGAGGAGTACATCCATGACTTTGTAGGCTTATCACATGTCAAAACACTGCACAGGGGTTTACAATAGTGTGAGGTGTGAGTTTTTACACCTATGGAAAGAGTTACCATGGTAACATTTGATCCTCGGTCATGAAGTTCTCAAGGTAAACAATAGAATTAACGCTGTTAATGTCACAAAGTAATCTTCCAGGAATATAAGCTTGCAAATACAAGGATTTGATTGGCCACTGCAGTGTGCTGCTAGACAATAGAACATTGGCGGATGAGCCTGCATCTTGTTTTCTGTATCCCTGTATTTTGATGAATAACCATAACACTCGCAATATGTTGATCCATGGTGAATGTTCATTTTATGATTATTGGCATAATATCTTGAATCGTAATTATTTGGGCCAGAATAATCATGATGTTGATATTGTTTCAGCACCAAAGAGTAGTGCTCATTAAAATGAATAAGGAGGCTGAATTTCTTTTGACACGGTGCTGTTGTGTCAGTCTTAAAACAGCCTTACACGTCAGCACCAGATTATTACTTTTCTTTTTACTCTCTTTCCACACAAAATAAAATACTTTTTCTTTAATTATATTAGCCTTCCTCCGCCTTTCTGACTTTCTGCATTTTAGTATTGAAAACATCAACATGTTATTGCTGTGAGGAGGTGGGATGCATCTATTGTAAATGCGCTCTTATTAATGTAAATGTGGTGAGGTGACTCAGATGACTGTAGTCTTTACCAGTCTCCTCTCTGTGCTGGAATATTCTACAATATACTCTTCTTGACTGTCAATAGACAAACATCACATCAAAATACAACCAAAGATCTTGGAGAATAGATATGTTGAGACTAATGTCTATTTTTTACAGAAATGTAACATTTTCTTTGTGGAAAACTTTTCTCACTGCAGTAGAAACGGTTAAAGCTTCATTCCTTCCAAAGTTCCTTTTGTTATTTTGAGAGTTTCATCTGCGCCTTGGTCTTTTAAGTCTTTCAAGGACAAAACTCTCTTTATCGTCATTAGTGCAACAGAGAGGAAATTATAGCTCCCGTTCAGTTGCCCTCTGCGGACATAGAACATTGAGAGAATGACTCAATGCTGGGCAGAATATTGACCCACTGTCCGTAAAACGCCAACTCTAGCTTTGCCTAGTTTTTTTTTTTTTTTTTTTTTTTTTTTCAATTTCGTCATTCTCTTCTACAGTCTTTTCTTTCACTTGTTCATTGATTAAATATTTCCCTCTGTCAGGAAAGATGACTCCCGGCCTTATCTCTGAGGAGCAGAATAACACACGCACACACACACACACACTCTCACACTGTGTTTGCTGCTTATTGTCCCGACTAAATTGAGTCATTCAGTCTCAGTACAGATGACTTCCTCTAACTGAGCCCACACAGACCATGATTAATTTTTTAAAGCTTAAACTTTCCAGAAAGAGTGAATTACTTATTTATGAACAAAACTATTTTATAGAAGTGTTTTTAAGCTTGGAAGTCAAGAAGGCAAGAACATTATAAATAACTAAAACACATCTTCATGACCACCACACACATTCCTGTTTACAGAGCCTAGGCTGTTAAGGTAGCGATTTGTGAGGAGATATACACTGATTTTGACCAAAAGTGATTTTGACAAACGGCGTTCTCCAGAATCGCTGACTCTACTTTTAAGTGTAAAACCTCCTCTAAAGTTGTAAGCACGGGTGGCCAAGTAAATATGGAAATTGTTCATTTGCATTACATTAGACAATTTAATCGCACCAGAATCGTGACATAGCCACATGCGACAGAGCTGCATCCTTCGGACAGCAGTGGTAATCTTTAGCCACAGTTCTTTTATGTGAATCATTTAATGGCTCATTTGATGAAGTAGTTAATTTATATGAATCGGAATTGCAAATGGAAGGCTAACAAAGCAGTGTATTAACCATTCATATGGGAATGAATAAATCTAGCTTGTACAGACTGTTTGAACTGTCCGTCTCCCTCCAATTAAAAACAACAAACTTGGAAAAAGCAGATTTGACAGCTGCCTTTTGAGAAAATGTTTGGAATGATTGTGGCGACATTTTGTGCATCTATTGAATCTTTCAATGTTAGTTTTTATCCAGTGGGTAGAACTTTAAAATGAATGAGTTAAAAAAAAGAAAGCAAAGAAATATGTGAAAGTAAATTGAGGGAAAAAGTCAAATATAAATGCACCATCATTCCTGTAACCTGCCGCCTCTGTCTTCTCAGCATGTGGGACCTCTGTGACTTGTGTGTGGGTTGCTGTAGTTTTCACATTTTGCTTTTCAGACTAACAACTGCACACACTATTCTCGTCTGTACTGTTTCAGCTCTGGTTTGTTGCTTTCGAGATGAACAGAAGATTGCTTTTCAGTTTCAACTGTTTGTGCCGCAAAGGCTCAACGCTGGTTCCATTTTAGCCGATGGTTGTCTGTACAATTGGTAGCAAAACTAAGGAACCAAAATCGATTTCTAGGAACCAAAAGTGAATTGCTCTATCAGCTACACAATATAACATCAGACAACCACAACAAACACATTCATTACAGAGCTGCAATCCCAACCTCCTCTAGTCATAGCCAGTCAGTCTCACACAAGGCCAAAGCATACAAACACTTGAGCCGCTCCAAAACAGATCCCTTGAAAGTTTTGGTGCTTAAAGGCCTACTTCACCAGTGGGAATATGAATGTGTATTGAACTCGAGATTGAGATCCTATGTAGTATAAATGTGCAAACATTTTAGAAATCGGTTCATCTTAGCCTGAGAAAAGGCAGAAGGAGGGTTTTATGGTCTCACTGTCTAACCCTACAGTTTGCCCAGTTGTGATGTCAGAGTTCGATACACCTTCATATTCCCACTGGTGAAGTAGGCCTTTAATATTCGGTTAGTTTACAGGTTGAATGATGAGGTTTGTACTGTATCTTTATGAACTTGTCAGTTCAACCAAATCACACGCACAAAAAACTGTTGCACTAGCGTCCCACCCCAGTAGCATCTCGCACTGCAAGATATTTTGGCCTTCATTTTCCCACATTACAACATATTAGTCTCTCACACTTTTGTTTGCCTCGAAACAACGAGTTGAAATGATCCCTGAAAACTAATAAAAAGTTGCATCTGAAAAACTCAACTCGAGTATGTGCTTTCAATTATGACTTCATGCTGTTTTAGTGGAAAAGTAATTGTAGCACTTTGCCGCCCACTGGACCTGCTTATAATGCACTTATTTGCTCATGCCCTTTACCGCTAATGAAGAGCCTTCCACTTACAGACATTTGTTTTTCTCTTTCTCCCCCATGTCCTGTTCTCCTGTTATGGAACGCTATCGACACACAGGTAAGAAAAAAAAAACAAATCTTTTTAGATACAGTACTTACATTGATTTCCACATCTTCATCTAAAGCAGTTAGAAACAGAAAAAAGAAAAGAAAAAACTAACACACTCCTACTTCACTCTTCACTGGTGCTTGAAGTGTTTTGCCTGCTGTTCCCTAGCCTCTAGGGGGCAGCATGAACTTAAAGTTAAATGATCCGTGAGGCAGTAGAAAGTTCAGGACCATCCCTGTGTCGGTGTACAGCTGAGAGGGTTTGTGCATTATGGCTTTGGCTAAGTCACTTGCTGTGTATTTGATTTCTCTTGCTTTGACAGCAGTTGTTCAATGTAGTTATTGTTTTGGTCTGATAGGAATCCTTCATGCTTGCTGCAGTGATTTGAGTATCAACAGTGGTGTTGTAGCTCTGTTATCATCCTTAGTTTAGTTTTTTGAAATCACTGACACTTCCGAATCACAACAGTTCTGCCTGCGGTTGTGCTACTCTTGCTGTTTTCCACCCCTTTCCCTGCCTACCTGCTGAAATTTGTATTTATGAACGGTTCCTTTAGACACAAATCTGTTTCCTCAAAGCACAGACTCTCTCTCCCCTTCACTCAGGTTCCACATGCAGACACTCACGGCTAAGAGCTTCATTAAATGTTCAGGTTGTTATGACGACTATGAGTGCAGCATTCACTACTACATTAAGGGTCTGATTATGTTGCACTTCTCTCAGCTTTAATGCAATGATAATTAAGAGGAGAACCTTGGGAAAAGTATTCCATAGAAAGCCTATGTTTAAAGACCAATACCTTTTTTTGTTTAAGATTTGTCTTGAAAAACTTAAATGCCAGATGTCTATTTAATTATACTGTTTGAATGAATACCTTGGTACCTGAAGGTAATGTTGTCTCTTGTAAACAGTCTGAACAACACTGAGAATAAAATTAGTTTCCTTGATTACAAAAAAATACGTTTCATCCTTCACAATTTTCCAAATGTTTAATTAAAATATCAGATAGCTGTGCCATAACGGGATCATGCAAGCACAAGGGTTACTGGGGGGATTTGACCTTTTATCGGTCTACAAAGTTCGCCGTTTGCATATACTTTTCCATGGCACAATATTATTTTGTCAATGAAATGTTTCCTTTATGCTTTGGCCTTCTGTCTCTTGGCTGTTGGTTTGAAAGTAACATTGCTCTGCGGTCAGCCTTGGGTGTGCTGGTGCTTTGTGTGGGGATGATTGTGAACCTGGTGCAGCATCAGTGGACCTTGGCTTTTCCATGACTGCGTGGAGTGGTCACGTCATAAGCTGCATCTCGGTTTTTCTAGTGTTTCTGACTCACTGCGGGTTATCCATGCTAAGTAAATGCCTGTCATTGGATCTTTAAGCCCACTGATTGACAAGTCAAGTCCACTACACAGTGATAGTCCACTGTGGTTATTCCCGTGGAGGCAGAGTAAAAACAGCATCTTGTTTTTTCTACTTTAAAATGACGGTTCAAATTCATTCGCTTAATGTGGCATTCAAAGCACCATTATCTAATTCCCTTGAAACAATATGGACAGCTTCACATTTGCAGATATTTTCTCCTGCACCTCCATGGAAGTGATGACATCTTGTCAGTTTTGACAGGTGTCTGCTGGAAGGAAAGGCAGCGAAAAAGAACAACGGCTGCGGGCAGCACATCTGAATTCATGTTGAGGTCACATCAGGCTACACCTAGAAAAGAGCAACAATCTCATATTGATTTATTTCCAGCCAACTGCATGAGTGCATGTGGCCAAGCATACATGCTTTATCTTGACGTGAAGGGAAATTATTTTGCTTTTAGAGGGACAATAATGGATGAGTACTGTGTGTGTGTGTGTGTGTGTGTGTGTGTGTGTGTGTATGTGTGTGTGTGTTTTTAAGTGTTATCTCTGAGTGCTAACCCATAAGGGAAGCATTCATTTAAGTGCCAGGCCAGAGAAAGTGTGTCACATCTTATCTATCTTTTCTTTGTTTGGTCAAGACGACATTGAAATAGTGTGGTAATGATGATGTGTCTTCTTCAGCCCATGTTCATTGTATATTAGCATGCCAACAGAGCCTGCATGGCTTCTCCGTAATGTCTGACATTATTAATACACTACGACAAAAGTGGATGAGTATTTGTTTTGGATTGAACTTGTCCATGACCAGAAGTTAACTGTAAACTGTAGTTGGAGCATCAGGGGATTTGGGGTTAAGTTAAAGCTCATTTTAGGCAGATGCCAAGGATTAGTGTTTGCCTTTAAATTACCTTAGAAAGTTTTCTAATTTCTCTTGAAGTTAAGATTAGAAATAGAAAAAAATAAATCCCTTGCCATTCATGGACATTCAAATCAACTGAAACAAATGATATATGGTCACAACTTGTGACTCTACTACATCTTGTCCCCAGTCCCCCAACAGTTTAGCGCTGTTTGTTTTGCATGGCCAGGAATTGAATATTTACCCTGATGCAGCAGCAGCTCCCTTTTAGAATTAGTATTTCGATTAGCAATTCATGGCCTCCTTAAGGCGGTATAACAAAGCAATCAATATCCTCAGATGAGAAAGGGAGGAGGGGGCATGTCGCAGGGATTAATTTACTAATACAAATTGGAAAATCAATGATAGGCTCCTCACATACAAATATGTTGTACACATACATGAACACGAACCCGCTGGATCTCCTGAGCTATATTTTATTTTTTATTTTTTTATCTCAGCTGCTCTGTGTCAGTAGCCTGTTATTTTACTGTGATGGATGACAGTGGAAGGGATTCCAAGGCTTCATTAGATTTTCCAGCTACGTCTCCTTACAGAGCAGCAACATCCGCAGCCTTTCATTTAGCCCGAGCCCTGATGTTATTAGCAGAGCCTCATTACTCTGCTTGTTACGCCTCCCACTTGTTTACCATCAGCCCACAGGAAAAAAAAACACACACAACCGCGTTGGGGACAGACTTCCAAGTTTCGGCAAATTAAAGCTACCCCCTGAATTACACGAAAGTAAACTTTTATAGACAGGAGCTTCCCACTTAATTTCATTAGCCTGAAATGCCGTCAATACTTGCTGACTCTTTCCTTTCTTATGGGAGATACTTTAGACTAAATGTAACATAAAATAGGATCTGAATAGCTCTTAGACATTTGGTGCATGTATGTAGTTTTGTTACTTTTTTTCCCTAAATTATTTGCATTCATGATTAGTAGCCAGCATTCTTTCTCTTCCGCCCTACCTTTGTTTGCATGAAGACATTCCATAGCACGACAGGAGTGGTCAGACATTTCACAGGGTAACTTGGTGGTCTGTCCATCATTGTGTTTACTATGTATATTAAACATTACATTCACTGAATCTTAATGACTAATGCAGTGAAATAATGTTGAGGTTCCAACTTTTAATCAACACCTCCTATCTTATAGTGTTTTTCTAATTAAAATGACCAAATATTTGGACTCCACAAGTCTACAAAAGTTATCTCCCACACCATCTGCAATTGAGAATCTCAACACCTGCGTCAATACAGAGCTTTACAAAATGTAGATTCACGGAGGAGTTGCAACGGAGCCCCATCATAGCCAGTGTCTTATAAAAAAAACAGACAGTACAACACATACATTATAACCGTAATAAAAAGCAGCAACCGGCAATGGTTGTAGCCTGGCGTTGGTTTTCGAAAGTTCAGGGTAGTTCTTTTTTATTACGTGTCATTTAGCAGATGCGTTCATGCAATGCGACTCACAACTGGAGTGAGGCAGTAATCATTAAGGGTCTTGCCTAAGGACCCCCACTGGGCTTGCCCTGCCCTGACCGGGTATCGAACCTATGAGAACATATTTCAGTGCCAATCAATAAATGGCAATTGAATTGGATAACTGTGACTTTGCTGAATGAGATGTCGCAAACAATTTCCATATTCCCATATGCATTAAAGCCGAAATGTTGCGCTCCGATAAACATCAGAAGGATCTATTATGACAGCTTTGGTCAACTTCAAAATCTAAAGTACATCATGAAGTTATTTAAAAAAAAAGTTTTCATGCATATTATATTTAACAGTCAGTGGAGATGGCGCCGCCCTGGACATAGTGGAGTTGCTTAGGGCTTTGAGTAACCACATGTGCTCTTCATGCATCATCTCCCCCGATCTTCTCAGGGCCTCCCTTACACCACCTTACATCAGCATGCTACAGTGGAGAGGAGAACGTGCTGATTTGGTCTGACTGCCCTCTTTAATTTGTGATGAGCGTGGGAGAGTGGGACCCCACGGGGCCGCCAGAGAGCCTAGTGGCCAGGTTGTGTTGCTGCTCCATCCCCCTAGCCAGCTGTAGATACACCTGCCAAGTCAAGGCAGGCAACTCTTCTCATTCTTACCACTTCTAGGAAAGAGTCGAATTTGCAAGCTAAGAATTGACCTTTTCTTCTGCCAAGAGAGATATGAAAATGTCACTTTTTCTTTGGGTTCTTTTAGTAAAATTATTCTTCCTTTCATTGTAAACCAGTTTTCCGTTATTATGTTACAGAATACTTTAGTGTCCAGTCCTTTGCCAGTATGCAAATTCATGTTTTCATACATGAAAACCATTTTACTACCATCAGTGCTGCCAATCCTTTCATAGCATTTTATTTTGCAAACCTATTTACTGGAAGGTAATCACACAAGGAATCAATGTCACAGTATTTGCCTTTCTCTTACCATAGTTGTCGTAAATTCGGATGAATGCGTTCACCTTCATTAATTAAAAAGGATAAAATTACCAATAAAAATGTACAGTTTCGCTGGATTAAAACAAAAATAATTTAACATGTTGAGGGCATGTTGGTCCATATCTAATTTTGTGACTCAAACCACATGAACATGAAAGAGACATATCTACACACGTTGAAAGCTCAAGTGGAATCTAGACATGAGTAATATGGAATATCGCTCGTTCCTCCTGTACTATATCACTGGTGATCAGAATGAGATGCCACATCCAACAGACAGTGTTAAAGTCAAGCAGAGTCCAGACAGCCGTAAATTTCCATGGATTCATCCTGAGCTGTAAAGAGAACTTGTTATTTTCCGAAATTAGAGACTCGATGGTATGCTGACTTTGCTGAGGGGCCATCTAGACATGCCTGCACAGATTCTATAGCCAGGGAAAAAACTGGACTTTTTCATATTCATGTAAATGGGGATATCATATCCTATACACCTGGGTGCCACTGCCCTTTGGACAATATCTATTGGCAAAATTAAAAGAGAAAAAAATAAGTTTATTCTATTAATGCAAATGGAGGGAAAAGGCCTATGGTATTTTACCTTGGGATGTGGCATTATTATTATAAGTTATTTCTGGCCAATATACATATTAGACATAAAAAAATTCAAGCAACAATGCCCCTCTTCTTGATTTGTCTGACTCAGACTGCTAAAGGCTCATGGTAGTTTCATACGAACCCCCCTGTGCTACATTGAGATTGCTTAAGGAAATGATCTCTTCACTGGCAGTATTGACAGGTGGAATGCAGACAGCATGTACATACGGGCGTGTTAGCAATTTGGAAAAAATTTGAACTTATCCAACGTCAAGTCACAAACCCCAGATGATATATTCTTCAGCTTTTCTTATGTTGGAAAAAAAAGAGAAGAATTATTAGTATGGTTTCTATTTATGAACAGCCAGAAGGCGTGTGAGGAGTGCTGATACTAAGGGTCATAGTGCAAACAGCAGCCACAGATGTTAAAGAACTGTTAAGGATGGACGATAAAGTGCATGGAAATATATAATTAAAGTGATTCAAGAGACTTCATTCCTACAGTCATAGCCTTACAAACTTGTCTTCAAAGGTGCTGTGCAGTTTTTTTGCACTTCTGGGGGAACATGTTTGACTTTCCCTTCTGGAAAAAAAAGAGCACACATTCTTCTGTGCAAAGTTGTATTGGTAACCAATGGAAGCAGATATTTGCTCTGAGCAGTTTCTGTCGCAAAAATAACTTGACATTTGCATTTCTGAGGCTAGGCACATTTCTTAATATAAAAAAACTGTCTCTCACTAAGACAGCTTGTGCTTTATAGATTTGTTTATTCAATTATGAGAATATACCTTAGAACATTTTCACTTCTCTTTAACATAGTGCACCTTTAAATCTCTGTCCCACCACCAAGGAGGACAAAGTCTTTCCTTGTACTCTGACCTTCTTTATCTATTTATATCCGATTTCATTTTCCAGTGAATATTGAGGAACATTTGGTAAAGAATTCCTCTTCATCTTGATGCACTTTTTATGCCTATGAGCACAATACAGATTGAGGAACAGATAAAAATGGCTAGGCTGAATGCTTTGGAATAATCCATTTGTTATAAGCACATCTCCTCTGCATAACAATTAACACAGCATCGTCACTGAGTGCATCAATGGCAGATGGCGTGGCCAGCACAGGAGGGAGAAATAGAAACTCTAGAGGTCGTGCTGTTTCCCTTAAAAGATGATTGTTTCCAGCCTGTAGGGGCTGTGGCCTGATGTTTATGGCATTGTTAGCTGAGCGAGGTGAGTGACAAATTGTAACAATTCTCATGGATAGAAATTCCATAGCCAGCCGTGCCTTAGGACTTTGTGTCACATTTTGAGATAAAATTGGCTTTATTCTAGTGAAATTGAAGTCTTCATTAGCAGCCTCTGCAGATTTCATTACTGAATGGCAACCCCTGCTTCCATTGCCAGAATTGGTTGACTCCAATAGCAAACAGCCTTATCCCTGGATGAGGCCAGAGGCAGCACACTGCTGCCTGGAGGCCAGTGAGAGCCAATCCTGTTGCCAGGCAACAGTTAACAGATAGAGGGGGGGCTAGTCGCTGCTGCCCACGCCCCTGCCTGGCCTTCGTCATCGTCGCGTCAGGATTAGATCTGCAACTTGCCTTGATTTATTGATTTGGTTTTCTCAAAGCATCCACATTTCACTGTGCTGCTCCTAACGGGATATCTGACATCAGCTGTCACTGACAGCCTGTCTGTTATTCCATGAGGCTCAGGGAAATGCAACCAACGCTTGAAGTAGTTCTAGAGTAGAAATGTCATTACACCTGCAATCCTAAAAATGCTATTTAATTGACTATATAAAGACTCTTGTGGATAGAAGTTAAGATATTTCTGTTCTTGATGTTTTCTCTCCTAATCACAGCGTGTATTTTGTTTCCAAAAGGAGGAAAAACCACAAGGTGGCAGGCAGAGTTCTTCAGCCTCATCACTTGAATACTTTAAGGTTTTTGTCCTCCGCTTTTTCCTTTTTCTCTCTGCAGGCTTGTGCGTTTGGTGGTTGTTTGTTGTTGATTTCGGATGCTTGTCTGTGATGGAGCCTTATTTGTTTCCTGAATGTCTAATCTGCCAAGTTTCGTGCCTTTGGGCTACCCCACTGAGAAGGGGTTCCTTGTTCTGTGTCTGCCTGGCAATCCCAGTGACTGCTGCTGTCCCCGGCCTCTCGTGCACATTACCATACAGCTGTCCCACAGGATGTAGTGAGACAGACACCCAGAGCTTCAGAGAGAGGCTGGGCACTCCCTCTCTTCTCCCCCAGATCCACCTCACAGGCAGCAGCCACAGCAGATGGGCTCTGCAGATTAAACCACCAGGCACATGGCATGCTATTGTGGGCTGCCTATTGTGACATTTTAAAGGTCATCTATAGGGTCAAGGCTGAATTGCTGCAGTGGGCCCCGCCTCCTATACATGAATCAAGGTGGCAAAGGTTTTTGCTAATGATAGCTTGTCAGGAATCTTGATCAATAGACATTATGCTAAGGGGAAGCAATAGTCAGAAGGCAGCTTACAAGCAGAAGCACTGGCTGGAATTTGCATTAAACATTTTTATTTGTTTCATAAAAAAACAAGTCTTGTGATATTCTGTGTCAATTAAAAGACAAAACATGTACCTTACTATAATAAGTATTGTCTGTGTATACAGGGCTTATTATATTTTAAATACACTTATTTCCCTGTGCTGTGCACTCCTATTATAGCTACAAAAACAGCATAAGTTAGTCCACTCCTTCTGCCTTTGGACTTTTATTTTATTGTTTTTAATGATCTTCCACAGTTTATTTATTGTTTTGCCTCCATATATACGACTTACCTTGTTGTGTGTAAAACACAGTAAACAACCATAGATCAATACAACCCCCCCTCTGAAAGCTGTCTAAATAAAAAAGTTAACTTGACACGCCTGACATTTGAAATCTTGAATTTCAGGTTGCGTTGGACTTAAAGGTTAAACAACATGGCGGGGGGAAATGGAAAGCGACTGAAAGTGATGATACCCTTTGGCTTAAAACATCCGCCGCTGGAGTTTAGCTTAGGGTTCATGAACGGTCCCTGCAAGCCATAAACACAGAGCTTTATAAGTTTTAGATTTCATAAAATATAAATATCACCTACTCATGTTTTGTGAACTCCCACTCGAATGTCGACTCCAATAAAGAGTACAAGCACTGTGTGGATGCAGTTGAGGTTTGGGTAACCCACTCTGGTTGCTGTGCGAGTTCACTTCACTCTACTTTCCTCTCTCCGAGCGAAGTTGACCCCCAAGTTTGTGTCCCGCTATTTTTGAAATGCAGGCCAACAACATCCCCTAAAGTAGATGGTTTGGTTTCTCAGTTGAAAACATTAAAAGGCTTCCATGCTCTTGCGGTGGGGAGTAAGACAGTGTGTGCCATGGGAAGTCTATTTTGGGGGAAGTTGTTCCAACCTCACTTCCATTTTCCACTCTTGTGCTCATTTCATTGACTGGCCATTTGGCTACGTAGCATCTTTGTTGGGAAAGTAAAGGAAAAGAGCTGACGGAATTATATGGCAATTGGCAACTGGCTCCATATGAGAAAAAGTAAATGATAACCATCCACCCAACACAAACAGTTAAGGGTTATGTGGTAGACTCAGTTACAACAGCTCTTAAAATTGTAAATCTGTCCCATCTTAAAGAGAGGGAAGCGTTCTCATTGTTTGGTTATGTTTGTATGTTTCACATAAAAATTCCCATGAGGCATTGTGTTGCTTTTAGAAATCCTGACGCATGAAGCTGACTAGCGAAATAATTTGAACTTTGAGTCTTCATATTTACTGGTTGGGCCCCGGGAGTCTCTGCACCTTTTTAAGTAGGAAAGCATATTTACTTTCTTCATGCCATCTGCTGCTCCGATGCCTGCAGTATCTCTATGGAGTGGTAAGCTCCCCCGCAGGCTACATTGTCTGTTTAAGGTAGACGGCTCATCAAGATGAATGACAAGTTTTGGAAGAATGAAGTGGGACAATTGACAGCTTGAACTAACAATACACTTCCTGCCACAAGAGGAACATTTGCATGTTCTAGCT
The DNA here is from genome assembly GCF_949987685.1 of Ammodytes marinus. NCBI lineage: Eukaryota > Metazoa > Chordata > Actinopteri > Uranoscopiformes > Ammodytidae > Ammodytes > Ammodytes marinus. Next base: position 6,641,897 of record NC_137235.1, on the reverse strand, counting down.
TGACCTCCATGTAAAACGGTTGGATTTATTCAAGTTAATACAACACCCCTGACCTGAAAACGAAAATACTTGAGAAATGATTATGCTTTGTTATCTATGGAAATCTGTAGCCCACTTTGAATAGGCATAGACTTATCAGTGAATCTATTTATAACAGGGACACAGTTGTTTAATCAAACTCCACATACTTTGTTTGATTTCCAAACTTAAATCTCTTCCTAGACAAAGGCCAACGCATTTCCAAAAACTGAAAATGCAAATCCCATTCGTTGATCATGAAGAATTTCCATTATTGGGATAATTGTTATTTGAATAATTGTGAATATTTTAACATGAATTGCAAAAGCTGTCTAGCTTGCTGACCTACATTCCTTTTATTGATTTCCTTTTTTATTTTTAATTGCTTCAAAGGGAAGCTGCATCTTTCTCGTCATTCCTAAATCAAAACTGTCACCCATGTCTGAAGGCGTGGCTTGCCAAATATATGTGCTGCAATCAATATTTTTGACTTGTAAATGTAAGAAAATGTAAGGTAAAGTGATCCCAGTATGTCTAAGATTAATTTTGATATTTTCAAGAATATTATAATATTATCTTGAATTGCAATTATTTTTGCAAGGATCATTGTGACAAGAAATGTTCATATCTTACCATGCCTATTCTCTTTTTAAAACAACATCAGAGAGAATGAAAAACACACATCTAGACAAAACAAAGACAGAGTCAGAGACGACCACATGCATCACTAAATAGATTTGAAGATAAAAAAATCCTTTGTAACCGATTTCATTTATAATGTAGCGAGCAGTATGAGATTAAAGGATATCTCCAAAGTCAAGCACAGACATGAGGGTTGACTGTGCTATCATTTTCCTCCAACACATGCTTTATTCCAATATATATATAACAAAACCTTTTTAGAAATGGTGTCTCTGCCAGCTGCTCCACATGGTTGAGTTGAAGACATCAGATAGTTTTTTGTGGCATTTGGGTTATTTTTAGAAAAACATTACAGAAACTATTGGGCTGTAGGAAGTAGTGTTAGGCATGACTGACCCATTTTAATAAAGAAGGTTAAACAATATAAATGTGATAATGAAACTTCCATAATGTTGGTGAGAACACAGCTCTACCTAAAAACCTGGTATAGTAAAGGATATACCCCTTGCACTCTGCTGCCTGGTGTATGACTACATGTTGTGTTATCCTGGTGCAGGGCTGTTGGGTAATTCTATTATCCATTCTGCAAACGAGAGAACAAAACAACAAACACAAAGCTCCCAAAGGTGCTTTTACCAATGCTTAACCCATTGATGACTATGGCAATCTAGGATGCATGTCCTTAATGCCTGAGGGTTTTCTGAAAAAATAGTACGAATTGTCAAGTCTACCAAAACCTTAATATCTAAGCCTGTGTAGCACATAGAAACATGAAATAAAATACATTTAAAAGTTAAGGTTCACAGGTTTTATTTAAACATGCTCCCTTAGCGCTTACAAACCAATAAATATTTCTAAAAATCGTCAAAATTAGATGAATTAGAAAATTATTAAATATTGTTAATAAATAGATGCAATGTGTTGTGTGATTTTCGTCAGTAGTCTATAGTAGACCTTGATTCTGCGCACCAAACGCCACTAACTGTTCTGTCGCCGACATAGCTGGCGTATTTTTTTTATTATTTAGTTTTATTTTTATTTTTTTTATTTACATGATTTTCGGCAAACCACACAACTTTTGGGTGGTCACGTGGTCTTAAAAAAATCAACAAAACCCACCTCATGTGTATTTGATCCAATGACAGTGCATTCTATGCTGGGAATGCCATGAACATTAGATAAAGTAATAATGCTGCGCGACGCAGCATCAGGCAGGAGAGCCAATGTGGCATCGCGCAGCAGCCGTCATCAATGGGTTAACATACATTCATAAGATAATTTATTTTAACGGAATCAACGTCAGTTAATCCGCCAAAATCTTTAAAATGTCATGACGGCACATGTGGCAATAACACGAGGTCTGACTCTTGCTAAAATTGTCAGAGGAGTTTTGATGAACACAAATTATGGAATTCTCTGGTAACATACAATGAATATCCAGCCATTCAAGATTTCCTTTTGGCAATAGTGAATAGCTCCCCAGGCTGCCTACCCTCACAGCCAGACAGATTTCCAACTCTAGATTCATATGGACATATGGCAACCACCGTCGGCTTTACCAAGTATTACTGCAGACCTACTCAATACATTTATATACTTTGTACAGTGTTATGGTTCTCTGCTTTTTCACTTATTTAAATGTTTTTCAACTTTCCTTATTTAAGAGTTGACTGCTACTCTTTCCCAATATGAAACCCCATATTTGCAGCTGAAGCGTCTACTGTTGCAATAATCTGTATCCTGCACATTTTCATGTCTCTGCATCAATACATACAGTAGGTCTCTTGTGTCTACCACTGCTGTGGCAGTATCAGTGTTTGCGAGTCTGTGAGTGCATGTGGGAGTGAAACAAACATGCTTGCAAACCATCCACGGTTCACCGCTCCTCTAGCCTTCCTGAAATGAAACATTTATGACCCATGACCCTTGTCATTCCATGTAGCATTTTAAATCTTGGAAGATATATCTCCCTCTGCATCAGTAGTACCATCGATCTAAAATGCACTAAAGAATGTCTCGGTTAGCTCAATATGATACCTGCCATGTACTGTGTTTTAGCATGGCCAGTCTTCTCCAGAACAAAGAGGTCCACTCTTCCTCATAATGTATAAAAATTCCAACCTAGATTACTTTTCTTATCCCGCATTGCCTCAGCCAAGAAGGCTACGTGATCCTCAGTCATACCAGTATGGCATATTAAACATGGTAAATAATGATTCCATAGCCGAGTGTATACTTCATGGACCAAATCATTGCATTACTTATGATCTTCTGCTAATGCATTCCTTTTCCACTAGCAGTTCTCAGTTTGCCTCCGGTTGTTTTGTTAAGTAATAGCTTCACATCTTTTGTAGTCACAGTGCAAAGCCTTTTTTTTTGCAAGTGTCTCGTGTATGTTAATTTGAAGGGTAGCTATTGCTAGCAAATACAGACAAATGTCAAACTGTTCAGATCATATTTATAGATGATCACATATCGATAAAATGTACATCGATATTTGCTACAGATTTACAATAATGAAGTCGACATTTAATTAAATTCATTCACGTTCACAATCCCAGTAGTCCGTGGATGGGCTATGGTTGTTTAATTTAGGTTTTTGTATCTTTGAGTAAAATCTTGAAACGTCTAGTCCAAAGTCCTCATGCAAGTTTCATTGCTGTTACGTTTTATCAATCATCTTCAAGTCACTCAAGTCCCCATTGTCCGACTCTGTCACCAACAAACGCCCAAATATAGATGTATGAACTCAGTTGCAGCCTTGTTGATCTCTCTTTTGAAGCCATTATGAGTCTCACTTTATGCCGTCCGACATGGCAATAGATAGCAGTGAAGTCGGCACTAAAAAATTTGCTTTTACCCACCCTGCTGGTGGTTCGACAAGAGCCTTGGCTTTCAAAGCTTGGCCAGTGGACACATCTAAACAAGATCAAATGTGCCCTTCACTTTCTAGAAATTGGATTTCTTTGTCAACACAGGATCCGAGTATTTCATTCCCTTCAAATAATTGTGTTTTTTGGTCACTGTCCATTCATGCCACCTCTGTATTTAACTTTGCTTTCTAGTAAAAAAGGATGAAAAAATAGGAGCCGTGTTTCAAATTTGAGCTGATCAAACTTGCAGGATGTTGTACCTGCATTCTTTCAAGATTGCCCCATCCATCAGGCTAAACTGTCAGAGGGATCCACCTTAGTTTAATCTTTAGAAAAGCCCATGTACCGCATCCTCGAGACAAAAAATGCTTCCCCAGCTTTCTCGGATCATCTTCCTTCCTAAGTTGTTAAACAGTATCCCTCCATTTATCTTATCGGTGATATGGCCCTGAACTCTGCTCTTCTGTTCCTCACAAGTGTGTTATGAGGATAGAGACACTACAGTCTGTACTAAAAGGAAGTTCATGGTCTTCTCCACACACTACCAGTGTGTTTTGAAGAACATCGCTAAGACGGATGACACCATTCCACTTGAAACTCTCTTGCTTTTCTTCTTCACAAGATTAAAGGAGAGGAGGCTCCATAACAACACATATTAGTATTAGTAGTAGTGCCACAGGCATGTAACTTTGAACTATTTTTAATCGCAGAGCCCCTTTCATCATAACATGAGCGTAGATAGTGTACCATGAATGTCGGCACAACATTTCATAACTATATATCCTATAGGTGTAGAGATAATTTAGTCTTCTTGACCAAAGTGGATGTTCTGACTTCTGGAATCATACTGCTAACATGGCTGATAAAAACTGAGGTTGATGCCCAAAACAAGGGTTAATGCTTATTTCATTGCATCTAACAGACTGTGAAATAGCATTTTATGATCAACTCAGTTTAGGATAAAATCTCAGTTGAAAGGTTACTCAGGCATGATTTCTTTAGAACCCCTTAACTTGAAACAGCAAGCATGCAAATGACAGCTTAGTTGGAGAGATAACAGGGAGTATGGGTAGATGCTGTCCCAGATCACTATCACAAAATACATTTCTGACATGAGTTCAGGTCAAGGCAAGCGTCTAAGTCACTGACCGTCACAATGTCCCCACATTGTTTCCCGCCACCTTCTCAAGAATGTTTAGGGATCTACAGATGACAGGCAAAACCCCAGCAGGCACAATTTGGCTCGCTCTGCTTCATCTGGGATGCAGAGTGGTAATTCTGGATGATTAAAGAGTAGGGATGCACCGAACATTCGGCCACCGAAAAAGTTCGGCCGAAAATGGCAAAATAAGTCATTTTCGGTTTCGGCCCGAAACAGTTAAAAGGCCGAACAAAATTACCGAATATTGACAAACTAAATGACAATAAGGAAATATTTTTTTAAAAGAGCTGCCCGCTTGCAAACCAGGAAATGGAAGTAAAGAGAGACGTAACCGTGTATGCGAGTCCACGTCTGGTCGGGAGCGCGCAGCAGGAGCAGTCTGTAGGCTGCGTGCATGAAAATGTCAGAGTCCAGTGTGGGAGCATTTTTTCAAACTGGATGAAACACGGCGCATTGCAATGCTTTAAGCAGCATTAAGTTAAAACACTCGTCAAAGACTGATGTTTTATCACATTAGAAACACAAAAGCCTTGCGCGAGCGAAGCAGCGATTCACCCAGTGAAACTAACGGTTGGTAACGGTGTCATTCACAGTGACACCTCGCCGGTGAGAGCCGCAGCGCAAAAAAAACTCTGGTTTGACGGCGAAAATGATAATCATATTGTCCGTTAGCGCTGTGGGAGAGGGGGGGGGGGGGGGCACTGCGATCTGATTGCATTGCTCGAGCCTGAATACATTTCTTTATATGTCCATGGAATACAGAGCCATCTCGGCAAACTGACAGCGTAACTAAATATATGTCCAGTGAGCCGCCTCCCCCCGTTAGTGTCAGTCTACAGCCGAAAAAGTTACTATCACCTCCTAAGCATGGACATCGTTTAAAGCCTCTCATTGTTATGATCATTAGGCTTTGATGCACATTCTGAAGTCTGATCATTACGGTGGGAGCTGTGGTGCAGTTTTTTAGAGCAACTCAACCTGCACTGCATTGCAAAAAAAGAAAAGAAAAAAATGGCAATAAGTCGATCTTTTTGTAGATTCTTCCTCATATAAGTCAAGGTACACATCAATGAGTGGTTCACAATGGGGGCGGGACCTGATAAGCCTTTGGCTTCTTCCGTCACCCTTCGGACAACACAGTTAAATGTATGAATATATGAAAGAGAAAATTGTGTATTGTGTGGAATTGTCCGAAAGAATAATAAATAAATAAATAAACAATCACATTCCTAGTAAAATGTTAATTTTACTCTTAGATTTGAAGGTTTTACTGTTTCTTTATTTATTTGGGGTTGATTTTTAGTTGTAGGCTATGTTTGAAGAGAACATTTGGGAGTTCATGTATGCAATGTTGAAAGAAGTGGCAAAATAGATAAACAAAACTGCAAAAACCTCTTTCGGTATTCGGTTTCGGCCATTCGGCCAACTGTTTCATTTTATTCGGTTTCGGTTTCGGCCAAGAATTTTCATTTCGGTGCATCCCTATTAAAGAGGTTTATTTGCTTCTGTGTAAATGTTTATGCCAGCCCTGGCCAAGTTTCACCTGGCTCATCACACACATTTCCATAACCCTCTTTCATTTCTGAATGAGATATGACAGTTCAAGCGGCATCCAAATACAAAACTAGAAAGGCCCGTCACAGGAGAAGGATTAGGAATGGAGGCAAATGCCTCTTCAGTTAAATCTTTCCTGTACAATTTGACTTGAGAATGTGACCTTCTCCTTAAGTACTTATTTCTTAATTTAACTTTTAGTAGTAAATAAGAATTTCAATTCACAATTTGCTTCTACTGTCTTCACTGTACATGACGAAACTATTGTCGCCTGTTACCGATGGAAGAGTTGGACTGGCCCAATATGTTTAGGCTCGTAATTTTCTTTCTATCATTGATCTTAGACTAGACTAGGGTGTCATTATACAGATATTATTTTACAAATTGTAAAGTTGACTGAGACACACTTGTGATTTTGGCCTATATGAACTAAGCTGACTTTGAACAGGCCCTTGTATAATAGAGAAAGTGATGTAGTTCAGAGAGGTCACTCCCTGAATCAGAGCCATCCAAACTTGCTGCCCAATGTTTCAGCTGTATGGAAGGTCGAATGTAATGAGGAGCGCTATGAAAGAGGCTGTGGATCTCGGGGAGGGTCACATATTTCTGTTTGATGCTTTTTCTTTAGACAGTTTCCAGCAAGCTAGTTTCACTTTGCCAATGGCCTTAGGACTTGATATAAGGTGCCTGTGCATGGACAACATAACGATCGAGAGCATCATCCAAGTTTTTTTCAAATGCAAAGAGAGACACGATCATTAATTACATGGACTTTATTACTGTTAGTGCAACAAATGATTTAAAGGAGAGGAATGTAACACCTAAAAAAAAAAAAAAAAAAGTGATGTAATGCCCATCCTTGCCCCCACCTCTAAAGTTCTTTCCAGTAGTACTACAGGGACAAGTGAATGTCGAGCAGTTGTCCTTGTAGACCCACTGGGAAGAGCTGCACTCCGCCAGCATGTGCATAGTATTCTGTCAGGTCATATTGCGTGTATAATTGCTAAAAGAAATGAAACAAACGTGTACTGTCATAGCCCCGAAGCCTCTTTCTTGGTTCGAACATTAGTTTGACACGCACGATTTCTACACCTGACGCAAGACTTGCCTGTCCTGTCCTTTTTTTTTTAAAGTGCTTGATGGTCTGTCTCTAAAGTGTCTTGGACTTCTTACACATATAACAGTTTTTTTTAAGTTTTTTTATAACCTTTATTTATACAGGTAAATCCCATTGAGACCGAAGACTCTTTTACAAGGGAGACCTGTTTTCCTTTCCCACGTTACCATTCACACACACATTCATACAGTTGTAACTATGACATATTTAAGATTTAAGAAGGTTGAATTGGGGGTTTAGAAGCCAATTAAAAGGATGAATTTGAATTCTTAAGGGCTGTGAATGGAGCAATTTGTTGGGTTCCTTCCTGTGTTCAAAATTTCCTTAATTTAATGTAAATTTTTAGGCCAGAGTCAACATCATCGTCCCCAACTAAGCACTCACACCAGATTTTACTTATTTTCCATGGGGAAATCAGCTTCTTGGTCTTTAATTGCCTCGCTAAGGGTTCCCTGGTCACTTTTAATAGCACACATTCCTAAATAAAAAGACATGATTTATGTTTTTTCTACTAAGGCTGTGGCATTACGAGAGACAGGACACAGCTATGGACATTGTGGTTCCGCTACAGATGCAGTAGAGTTTCATCTTTGTAGTCCAAGCTATTCAGTAGATTTCCATGTTAGAGAGAAGCCCACTGCGTCTTGTTCCCTTACATCATTACTGTGGTTTTTGCTTGACTGCCTTCTGCTTATTGTTAAAGCAAAGATCACAAAATATGTTTTATTGTATTTGTGGCATGCCTGTGTGTTGCATAAAAGTGTTTAAATGTCTATATATATTTTCTCAAAATATGGCCACACTACATTGGTTTTATCATTAAATGCGACTTCGCCACTCATTAAGCAGCAAACATTCCTATTCAGATTCTGTTTGGTGAGTGATAAACAAAAAATATTAGTCAGCATTGTTTTTGCCTTGTGTTTTATGACACAACCTCACCAGCTTTAGCACTTTGCTGTATGCAAGAAGTGTGGTAGACTAACGCTGTCTGACTGTTTGAATTTCATCCTTCTCTCTTTAACGTTTAAACTTTTGTACATTTTTTTCATTTTCATTGCATCAACCATTGCCAATTAAATATTTTCTCAAGGATATTCTACTCGTACCCATGTTAACACGCTTGAAACTCACATTTTCTAAATAATTGGCTTTACTTGCGAAGCCAGGACCTCTGCTCTTCATTCATTTTTCCGAGAATCCCATGGATGTCACGAGGGAGATACCAGGGGCTCTTGATTTAATTTCTCTTTGTTGACCTGACCCCTTCAAACGTGAACGTTCCAGTCGCGTGGGTGGCTGTAGGATATGTTAATTCACCTCCATGCAGATGATGCTATTATTACCCTTCGCTGTATGCCATGATCCATGATTTCCTTATTCATCAAACCTCCCCCACACGCAATACATCTGTCCGGCCTGGAATGGGGCTCACACTTCAGCATTTCAGAGAAAGAGAGAGACCCCCTAGTCCTCCATTTTTCTTCCACGATGAGGACAATCGCACAATGACATGCCCTCGTTTAGTGATGCCTCACTGCACAGGAAGTATTTGCCTCCTTCAAGTTCATCACCTCACATTAAACATTTGCTCAAGGAAGATCCTTTTCTCCCCAAGCCTTTTCACCACCAACATCTGTTGAATAGTAGGCCTGTCACATTCCTCCAATCAAACTAGTCTTAGACCTTTAAATACCTCTCCTAAGGCTTAAATAACTAGTCAGCAACTCAACAGAATATTAATCTGACAATTTAGAGAATCAATTTAAGAATTTCTTTTTCATCATCAGTTAATCCACTGGTGACTTTCTGGGTTATTGGATTAATTATGAGGTCTTTGTTTTAAGAACATTCCCCGTTGCAGCTCCCCATAGTTCAAACCCCAAAAGATATTCAAATTGCTGTCATTGAAAAAGACAAGAACATTTTCACGACTGTCAATAGTTGTCGATTAATTCTCTGTCCATTGATGAATCGAATGATTGTTTCAGCTCTTAAATCATTCATTAGGTCAATCTATTAAACACTTGCTTTCAAATTGTTTTCTTGCTTTTCTTAAGACACCTTTTGCATATCTCGATAATGAGACATAACCAATATAATATTTAGTTTCCTGCTGAATAATGCGTAAATATAATTGACATCACATGGATTAAACAATCTATTTGTGCATGAAAAATCATAAATAAACAGACGAAGAAAACATAAAAAAATCAATACAAACAACAAAGTCATACAGACATTAAACGCTTTTTTCACAATTTCTCAAATCATCATACATCCAAGGATGTTCCACTTATCTGAAGGCTCTTTGTTGAGTCAGTATGCGCAAACCTGAGCATTGATGTCTATTATCTTGTGCACAGTCAAATGAGATGGCATTTGCATTTCCCTCCACGGCACTGCGTATAATGAGCTTACTTTTTTACAAATCCTTTCCTCTTCAAATATTGCAGCAAAAGGAGCCGATGGTATTACCTGAAAAAGATTTTTGTTGTTGATACTATAATAACATAATAGACCTTGAGGAAAAAAAACTGTTTTTCTGACCAGAGGGATTTTCGGTTTTGATAATCCAGAGGTCAGTATCAGCGAGGGAGGGGTTGTGGGCCGTTGTTAATGCTTTACCAACTGGCAGAAGGAGAGCGACAAAGGAGGCCGCAGCCCATTCAAAGGCCACAGTGCAACTCCTCTCGCATGCCAAGCATTCCAATGTGCTGTGTAAAGGTTGAGCCGGAGAGCTACCAGAGAGGGCCTTTCTCATGAGGGCCACCTTAAACACACACAGACAAAGCCGGTAGCGCTCTGTCTGATGCACCGAGACCTACGCCAAATTTCAATGCTTTTCTCTTTTTTGTGTGTGTACTATTGCTATGCTGAGAAAGTGTGACTAACATGACAGAATTAGCCAAGTGCCTTAACACCTGTCGTCATGTCCTCTCAAATTATCACGATTTATACTTGTGTCTATATTAATCCAGACTTTTTTCTCTACCATAAAATCCTTCTTTTACTGTTTAAGATTATATTTTATCATCTTTGGTAAATCACCACGGAAAAAGTGCTTTGCAAGGTTCGCAATTGTCCCATCACATTAAATTATTTATTGGCTTGTATAAAATGACTCGACAAATCTTTCCCAAATTGTGGCGCACATTCCTTTAGCCAGAACTCTCTTGCCAATTTTTCCTTTTTTCGGCAACACGCCCTATATTCCCCCCTCCCCCCTGTGTGGTCACTCAGTAATTACAGGTGTAAATTGGGAGTGCCTGGAAGGTTGCCAGGTCTCAGTGCTCCATCACCTGTGAATAGAGCCCTTCCCACGACCCTTCATTGTGCCCCCTGTTTGGATGATCTAATGCCAGTGCATGTGCGGTCAAGAGTAGCAAATGCTGAAGATCTATTGAAACTATTGGTTTGGTCCAGACTGGTATGAACTGGAAAAATCTCAAACACGTTTTTTGCAAGAGGAAATTGTTTAATGCCATGCCCAGAAGGCAGCACACCAATGCTCAAAGTTGGATTCAAACTACACTCAAAATGTCCCTGTTTAAAAATGGCAACAGCTCAGTATAATGTAGAAATGTGTTGCAGCCAGCTCTCCTGCTGCACAGTGACGTAACACAGTTGGCCAGAGACAAAGTTTCATATTCTCTGTTCTCAATTTGTCCAAATTAATCAAACAAAAAGCTTCTACAGTATTTATATCGCATGGCTAAACAAGATAAATAGGTTTTATGTCACAACTCGAAACTCTTTTGTGACAGTAAATGTTCATGTTTTTTTTTTTTAAACCAAAGCTGCCATCTTGAGGTTGTGAGTTTTACTAGCTGGAATCACAGATGTGAAGCCATCAGCAGTGCGTATAGTTGTGACTGGACAGGTGCAACCGCCCATTACCTGCCATTCTGAAATGCAAATATTGGCCTGTGTTCAGATAGGCAGGTGCAGCTGACGTGCATCCATTCACACTGTTGACTGATGGGTTATAACGGCCACCTGTAATGTGTTCTTTCTTAAAGGCCGCACTCCAGTGCAGTAAATTACATTTATGTTTGATTTAGTTGGTCATGGTGGAGCATATTTAAACTGATTTTTTTTTTTAACTTTTGGGTTGTGTAATCTATCACAATGAAAATGAATAAGAGTCACTTATCAAGCTGATTTGTCTATCATTCTCTGCTTTAAGCTTCAAGAAGGGGAGAGTTGCTTATTTTCTTTGTATAACAGGACAGCAGAATAACTGCTATGTTTAAAAAGAAGACATCTGGAGAAGATTCTGACGGGCATTTTCACTATAGGCTACAATATTTCCCGCTATAATTTAGTAGCATAACATCGAAAAGGAAATTGAAATTTGTTGTTAGGCAAATAACTTGAGTAAATGTACAGATTATAGATTATCATTCCACCACTGCATTATGTGCATTATTAACTGGTATAGTGTCCAATTGAATATATTTTTTTAAAGAGAGAGATTTGTCTTGGGTGTGGTGCATCGTGGATGGATGGATGAGGTGTTTTAGTTCTGCAACAAGTGGGCAGGCGGGCGGGGGTCCACCTTCTTATTGTAAAGGACAAGTGCGTACCCCACCCTGCCTCCGTGTGCCGCCTCGCAGTAAAAAGGATGCGCCGCGCACTCACAATGTGTTGAATGTTGGACTGCACCATTGCTGCCGTCTCCACCGGGGAGGCTGGGCTGTAATCTGAACCGTCGTGCTGCCTGTGAAGAGGAAGAAGAGGGCACTGCTCTGACGCTCTCTTTCTTTCTCTCTCTTTCTCTCTCTCTCTCTCTCTCTCTCTCTCTCTCTCTCTCTCTCTCTCTCTCCACTCCTCCCCTTTATTTGAGTGTCACCCTCTCCCTCGCTCATCTGTTCTGTTCACTCCCTGCGCGGTGAGGCTGGACGGCGGCGTGATCGTCGCATCGTATTGTTCTTTTCACCCAAGCCCCCTTCGTTAAAGTCGGCGTGGCGCCCCCTCTCTATTCTCCCCGTGTTTTAATTCGAATGCCTGGATCTACTGCACGCTCGCCAGTCCGGTGGTGACGTGCCCGAGCATGTTCACATCACTGACGGCGTTGGATTTACCTGAGAGTACGCTGCTGCTGCTGTTGCCCTCGCGCTGTCATCAGAGCCATCTCCCCACCTCGACCGCGCGCACACATTTGGACTCTTTCACCGCTTGTCACTGAAGAGGAAAAAACACACACGGATTACAAGGATGGGGTTCTACGGCACTTTAAAGATGATTTTCTACAAAGTGAGTAGGGATTTGTTCTGCTTGTAATGTGTCTCCTCCAACCAACGTCCGTCCCCGTGTCTCCCGTATTATTTCACGTTTGACTCGCTCTGTCGCCCTCATTATCTTTGACGCGCCTCTCACGGCATAGTGTGCGGCCACTGCGGAGGGATGAGTAGCAGCGTAGTAGACCCCCAGAGACGCTGCTTTAATTGCCTGGGCCTGTATGTTGTGTTACGGTAGCGCTGCGTTACAATGTTGGAACAGCACGACACGGTTGGTGTGACGGTGTGGCATCCTTTCCCTCCATAGTAACTTCAGCCGTGTAAATAAACGCCACTGCAGCGATTCAGGGCGAATATAGTTGCATTGGTATTGTAAATACTACTGTCGCTCTTATTTATGTCCATCTAAAGCTGCAATAGTGGTTGGGAATATGTTGGTTTTCCCACTGAATTTCCTCGTTTCTAGATGGCATAAGATCCCATTTTACCTTAGCATTGGCTCGATGCTCCCTGAGACTGCACCTGTAATATCAACTGTGGTCCTCCCCTCCACAACCTAGTACATGCTCTCGAGCTATAACATATTAAACTACATATACATAGCTATTCTCACCTCCTACTATGTTTTAACACCTGCAGACTTCCACTATTGTAAATCTCGGGAGAAAAAAAAAAGCCTCCAGTTCCTCCCAGGCTTTTGCCGGGTTATTATGATTCCACATTATGCAGCAGTGGCTCTCTTGCACTGACCAGAGCGCCTGCCATGCTGAGATGCATGCATGTGATCAGTCTGCTGCTGCTGCTGCCTGTTGGAGTCGCCTATTCCCTGACATTGTAATCTCTCCCGCCCGGGGCTCCAACCGCAGATAATGGGTCACTGTGTCAGACTGCGTGAGGTAGAATATCCTTGAGGAGTGTGGGTGTATTATGCTGTTTGGCAGACATAAAAAAAAAAGAATAAAACCTTGCTACCATTAGCTTGAATTGCATATTTTTTTTAAACGCTGAGAGTGTAACGCAAACAAATGTGTTAATCCCATATCACTCAAATTATGACGTGAGAATAATCCATTGCTTTGGGGGATTTTTCGGTGTGTGTGTAGCTGTGTGCACTTTGTCTTTGTGGCGTTGAAGCTTTAACTCAATTAATCTCGATGATCAAGAGTAAACGTCATTCTCAATCAATGGACGGCAGTTTATTCAACTGAACTGTGACTCATTTGTATTCCCCGTCCATCTTGTGGATGTGCTCACTCTAAGATATCAGGATTTTCAAGTCGGCCCCTGGAGCGCCAATATTTCTAATGCTGCTGCTCTTTGATGGCACTGACAGAAACTGAAAAGCCAAGACTGATTTAATTTTCAAGGCACACTCAAAAGCCGTTTCATGGTTCGATTCAAATTCTACAACTTTCTCCCGGCTGCATGTCTCTCTGCGTCTCCGAGCGGAGCTGATTGACTTGATGAAACTGCTCCTCGGCCGCTTGAAACAGTATTTAGAAAAATGAGAGAAGATTTTTCAAGGGGCTGATGCTAGCCTGTGTTGCAATGAATCAACACATTATGCAAGAGTGATTGCTGTCTTTAAAATATCATTAACTCTGTGTGTATCCATCTGGTGCTTTTGGACAGATAGGGAAGTGAGGGTGGTGGGTGGGGTGAGGTCAAGAGAAAGGAGGGAGGACTGATTAGTAGTGATTTACAAACACAGCGTTCTCTGGTTACCTTTTCCCAGGCTGGTTACACACTGTTTTCTTTTTTCATGCCTGCATTTAGTCTGAGGTTTTTCTTCTGTATCCACACACTCAAAGCCAGCCAATACTCCCCCCTTTTCTCTCACACTCGGGCACACACACACACACACACACACACACACACACACACACACACACACACACACACACACACACACACACAATGCATGCGTACCCACACCCAGGCTCTCCTTGGCTACTGAACTGCCTTTGCAGTGAGATCACTGCGTTAAGAGCTAGGCAGTGGGGTTCAAGAGCTGGATCTTAAGAAGCAGAGGAATCTTATGAACCCCCCTTTATTTCCTCACAAAGTGAACAAGTACAGCTTGTAAGCTACGCACCCACTTAGCTTTTTTGAAATAGTTCGACTACATTTGCATGGTTTTTGTTAGGGCTGCCACCTGAAAGTTGATCATTTCTAATAATTTTTTGTAACCCCCGTTTTTTTCATTGTGCATTACAGTAAAAGCAAACATTAGCGTAATTATGCCAGGCCAGTAGGTGGCAATAATGTGTCAAGTCAAACACCATAGAAGAACATTGCGAGCATGCACATTGAGTCTTCTTCAGTTAGCGGCACAACTAAACTGGAAATGGCTCAAGCCAATGCGGATATATATGTTTGTGCACAATATATTGATTCTCCTCCGCTCGGTGTAGTAATATTGTAGTAAAAGAAGGTCGCCTTGGAAACAATTAAGCCTTACAGTACCTAGCAGATGAAAACAAACTGGCAACCTGCCATTAAAACCTCCTTTTCACATGTAAACAGAAGGTCTCCACCCTGGAGGTTTCTTTCTAAAAAGCTCAGTTTGCAGAGGTCGAAAACTCAGTTTTCCTCTGTTTTAGTGTAGACAGAAGGCCAAATATCGAACTCCAATGTGCTCGCAAATAGTCAAATCTCTGTGTTGAACAGGCAGATTGGATTCAACTGAGAAGTAGGGAAAGCCCTTGTTTTTGCCACTGACACTACCTCTCCCTGTGCCCATTTCCTGTACATTTCCATAATGAATTACTCAAGGGTTTTATGGCTCTTCTCTCCATCCTCTTTGCAGCTTCACACAGGAGCTGACCATCACAAATCATTGGTCAGGTCACAGTGTAGTGTCCGAGGGCCAGTTAACCTGCTGGCAGAGATAGTGTGCTAGTCATGCACTCATGCCTCTATAAAGCCAGGCTTTGTGTCAGTTGTTTGGGTGCATTGATTCATTCTCTAGTGGACATTAAATAATCCCATCTTGAGACCTAATGCATGGTCACAGCTGCAGATGTCCTGCTCATCCGTTCAGCATTTCTTAATTGTTTTTCTTGGTTCATCGATGTTTTGATAGATTGCATGCTGTTCTCAACGTTCAGATGTGCCCCCTAAGGCTGCAAACACTGAGGACAAAATGCACTCGTACACACACTCTCTAAATTATAGTGATAAACAAAAAAAAACACACATCTTGAAGACAGACGTGTAATCATGCCACGGCAAAAGCCAGACATCATGGAGTCAAAGATCCAGTGCTGGGTTCTTGTGCAGCGTACAATGCTATATAAACATACCCAAGATGCATCAAAATAGCAGTGATTGCCCCACATAGAAAGTTCATTTTGAATGTGGTTTCTAGTTTTCAACAAGCCATTATCCTTTTCTACAATGGCAGGAAAACAAATGGAAGTCCTGGAACATATTTTCATGTACAGGTTGCGTCTTGCAGCACAACAGGCTGGATTGTATCTTTAGAAAAACAGTTGACAAATTATTTTGACCTTATGTGAAAGTGGATTATTATGCCACACGTTATGTGGAAGAACCTTGTGGGAAAACTGCTATATGCTGCGATAGTGCTGTAATAAACCATTCATCTGCACCATAATGTGGGTTATTTGGTCAAGATTACCCCCTTGATGGTGGTAGTTCCTTACCTGATTTTAAGTTCAGAAAGAGGATCGAGAAGAAAAATATTGTTGTACAGTCAGTGGCGTTACCCGAGGCTGAACCTAGTACTTTAACTTCTGGTGAGACACTGCAGATGAATAGGGTGCTTTTTTTTTGACATATGCAAATATGGCCATATTTAACTAAGTATAGGTACATTTGCATCTATTTAAAACAACAAAAATCTAGATGTTGGATAAGAGTGCTTTAGACGTTGAGATTTTTTGTTCAGAGCATTGGAAAAAAATAAGGTTGGGATAATGGAGGATGAAAAATGGTTGTGAAGGAGAAATACACAGACGAAAACAGACAAGGTTTAGTCAAATAAAAACCTACATATGTAGTTTGGTCCTTTTAACTTAAACTAGTATGAAAGAATACATGTTAAAAGGCAAACATTGACCACTGCAGTGTCTCACCGTGAACCTGAAACATGTTTTATCAATCAAGGAACACACGGTCACATTGTATTTCTTGTTTTTGCCACACAGTTATTTATTTTGGTTGCTAATCATGAGGAAGCAGCGATGAGATGGTGATCACTTGCATGTGTGGCGTGAGGCCTTGCCAGGGAGAGTGGCAGGCATGGGATGAGGAAAAAATTGGTTTGCCAGGTCCGTTACAACAGGGCTCCTTTTGTTTGCACGGTAGGGAAGGTGGCAGCAGGGATCGGTGTAGGGTGTGCACACGCAGGTGATAGAGAGCGATAAAGAACCAACATTTCTCTGTTTTTCTTTCTCTCAAGTATCGGTGTGACTCAAACTTCAATGGGAAAGAATGCACGCTGTACCCTCACTGGATACGTTCTGGTACTCTGTGGTACTTTGTGGTTCTTGTGTGCGCACGAACATGCTGTGCTGCTGTGGGAGTTTAGGGTGTGAAGGTGGGATCGCCTCAGGATATTCTGGGGTTTGTCTAGTTGCTGGAAGATCTGTGTTCACTTGTCATGTGCCTCCATCATGAAAACTGATCAAAGTACAGCACAACATTAGTAAACAACCACCTGCCTTGTATCCCACCATCTCATAACATTGAGTTGCTTCCTCAGATACTGTATACCTCTCTGCTTTATAACGGAACACATACATTCATTAAATTTCCAGACTGTATTTTCAATTCCTACTTGTAGAAAGCTGTTGCAAGGCATTGGAGTCGGTTTTGTTTTGTTTGCTGAATTTCAGACATACTGTTGTTAACAAACTCTGCAACTGGCAAAAGCAATTTTCTGCTTCCACCCTTTTAAAAAAAAAACTTCAATGACCTGTGTCCTTTTTTTAAATGGGCTTTTGCTTCTCCCCCTAAAGTAAAGGGACTTGGAGTCTGTTTTTAAAAGCAGAGTTATAAAAGGAAAGGAAGGGGGAAAAGGAAGGATTATACAACACATGCAAAAACTATCCCCTACAACCGAATACTATATGGCACACACAACAATGAACATTTGTATTTACTTCTCAGAAGTTTGTAATATAATAATTAGCCTTCTTTTTTGTTTTGAAGTACGGTTTCCTACAATGTTATGTTGTGATGGTTTCTAATGTTTTTCTTTTGTCTTTTCTCTCTCTCTCTCTTTCTCAGATGAAGAGAAAGTTGGACCATGGCCCAGAGGTCCGATCTTTCCCTTCAGGAAAAAAGCCCTGCAAAGGCACAGAGTATTCAAGGTAACTGACATTTCACCCAGGGCATTTCCAGTTGCTCAACCTTGACACACCTTCTCTTTTTACTGCAGTGTTTTGCATTCGTCTCCCACCTTAGGGCCAAAAGGGTTGTATGAGAAAGTACATTTTAATGAGGCTCATCTCCTTATTTTAAGCGCAGCACACATATTAAACGACCCTACCCTGAAATAAAATTATGAAGAAAAAAAAATATCAAGAGACATGAACAAAGGTGCTTCAAACAGAATGATGCTTCACATCATATTGTATCTCCAGCATCCAGCCGGCGCTCCCAGATGTTTTCTCTAACCCTGAATATTTAATGTGCGTGTTCACATGTAGCCACATTAAAATTCAGACTCAACACAGCCACTTAACTGTAAATGTTGCCATGTAGCTGGCTGGCGTCTCAGTTTCCTCTCCCATTAAAAATGAATCAATAATGAAATGGACCCACAGTTTTGCCATTGTGCTGCCAGCCCACAGTAGCCAAAGTACAGACGGTCCACTGGATGATTTCTCCTGCTCCTCCCTACGTTACAATGGGAACAAGTCCTTTGAAGTTGTGTGCTGCTTTTTTATATTCAAGCTCTAACAACAGATAGGCGGGGTTTGAACACACATCTCTGGGATTGTGACTTTGAAGTGCCCCAGTTAAGAATATCTTGGAAGTTCTTTCATGTAAACATTAATAATGTATTGTCATATTAAATATTAATACAGTGTTGTGTGAGTTTGACATACGTGTCATTCAAATTTGCTTCTTCGTTTGTGACCAACAGGATTAGTATTCAGTTTAAAAGTAGAAAAATCTTCAAGTAAAATCCATTTAAATATACTTTTTGGTGCCGTCTGAAGTTTATACATTATTTATGATATTTGGCTAAAACTGTAACATTCCACAAATATAATAACAGTTGCTGTGGGACTTGAATAATTTAAATGTAAATTGTCAAATTTAAATGTGTAATTTGTGAGATTTTACCCTTTTATTATTACAACAGCACATCTGTTGACTTGCGATAAACTGTAGAAAATCTACATATTTTTAAACAGGGCTTAATTAAAGAAATTTACACAATGTAAAAAGTTTTATTTTTACTTGTATGAAGCCATTTTAATATGTGTTTTGAGGAATACACATGCTTTCAGCTGTGATTTTTCTCTTTTATCAAATCAGTGGTTGGCAAAAATGCTTTTAGTTGAAGTGCAACTTTAATAATTTATATTTAACATAATTCTCTTCTCAAGTAACTTACAGGTCAGGTATTGTTTTATCTGTTGTCAAAATACATTTGCGTACACACATACAAACAGCTCTTTGTACATACAAAAGCTTCCGAAAAACTTCTCCAATAAAGACTAAATGCCTGGCTGTTTGCCTGTAAAGATCTTCTGTTATAAGTTTCTAAGGATTTTTCTTTCTCTTTCTTAACTGCAGCCCGACAGGAATTGTCCCATGTCCCGCCACACCCACCACATTTGGCCACATTAGAACAGCCAACGGTCAGGGGCAGCATAGACGGCGTATCACCTCTATCCAGCCACCCACGGGTCTCCAAGAATGGCTCCGAACATTTCAGGTGAGCACAACAGACTTTTTCTTCTTATTCCCCCATGGGCGACTCCGAAACCCTCGAGCAGAGTCCTCATCAAAAAGCAGATGTTGTACCCAATCAATGTTCACTTAGTCTGGGAGATAATTGGTGCCGTGTTGTTCAGGCCCATCACATTACCATAGGCACCGTAGCGTGGAATTGGAATTAGCCGTACCTGTTCGGACTAAAAAAAGCAGGCTTATAACACCACGACTTGAGGTCCGTGTTAAAAGTTGAACAGATGTTGTCTTCTATGATCATCAGACATTTACTGCAGTATATCGCCTAAGACTGTTATTACCTTGTGTGTTTTTGCTGCATTATCCAAGGACGGTAATGCAGACTTTGTGTCTCTCCATGATTTGAAAAATGTACAACTTTAACCCATTTTATTATATAAGGTGATTCTGTATTATTCCTTCATATGAAAGCTTGCCCCATTTTTTTAGATTAATTTTTCTATATTACATCATCCGTACAGATGCAACATAATGGGGCTATTTCTCAAATGTCAGTCTTCCGCTGTAATGGTTGCAGGCTTTATGGAAAGCTGTCATTTAAACATATTAGCCTTGACGGGGTCTCTTTGATTTGTTATATAATGGATGGCCATGGCTTTCATTACCTTAGAAAGCTTAAAGTTATTATCACACTGAATAGCTGGACCCACCTGTGACACCTCAGTGTTTATTTAATGTATATTAGGCCTCATCCCTGACCTGCCATGTTCCCCTGTCTTTCATTTTGCAGCGCATGCTAAACCGCAAACATTCTGTACATTCTCCCGGTACCAGTCCTAGCATGTAGCTCCTATTAGAGAAGGGAGACACAACTACAAAGCACAGACCAAATGTTTTTCACACAAACTCTCCGACATCTGGTGTTATTTTGGGATTACGTGCAACACAAGGACACACATGGTCATGGCAAAGTCACATTTAATATTAAAGGATTAGTCGGAGAGTTTGGAAAATGTGCTCATCCGCCCTTTAGATTTAAGGGTACAAACAACATGTAAGGATTTTACGGAGGGTTATGTGTGGGACTTTCTTTGCAAAAAATAAATCAAAATAAATAAGAAACTTCCAAAAATACTATTAAAAGTACTATTAATTTGATACAATAAGCAAACACATCTGGTTTGATATCATACATTAATATAATTAAAAAAGTACTTTTAATTAAAACACATTTCCTACTAAACTTTATCTAAGCAGCAAGGCACAAGCAATTATAATGACTGGCATAAAAGATTAAATAATTGCAGCTTCCCTGTCTTTGCGGCCTAGTAATCTGTGTGTGTTTGCTTGCAGCCCCCTTTTTTGAAGACCAAAGAATTACGCCTTCTTCGAATGAAATAGTTTTTCTGCAGATACTTCATCATTTCCCTGTCTGAACCAAAGTATTTTATCAGCGGCCTGTCACAGTGATTTGTTGATCAAAGGAGGAACACTTGTGCGTCAGTGAGGCAGCCGCAATTTCCTGCAGGTTCCAATATCAGCTGTACCATCCCAGTTGTTAACTCCTGGTTTGTGTCACAGCAGCCGTTCTCAGGGGATTGTTGACACTCTGGGAAATTTAAGAAACCTGTTACGGAAGCAGAAGAACCCCTGACATGTTGAGGCGGAAAATAGTTTATCAAAAATGATGAATGCACTGAGAAAGTCTTAAATGTTTAAGGAACTTACTTTTTAAAAATACTCTACATTTTTAAAGTTATTATGGAAAACTGTATCAAACTAGAGCCATAATGTTATCACAAATATCTCATAATTTTTTAACATGAAATATTGAAAAGTACATTTCTGAATACAAAACAATAGAACATTTCCCAGCAGTTTTAACAAACAAACAACCCATCACAGGTTGGGAATTGTTAACCTTTTTAGCATTCTGCTTGTGAAACAAAAAGTTCCATCCAACATAATCTAGGGCAGAAAATGGATGTAGCAGGTAAATAGCTGTTTCGTGGTCTCCCTCCCAATGGTATATGGACGAGGTCTGTGCACCCTCTGATTACCTCCAGAAGCAGCACCTCTGGCTAAAGCTTTTAGCTGCCAAATTACAGGTGGTTTGCAGATTTTCCATCCTGCCTTGTAGCCTGTAATCATTGTTAGATTTCCCTAACAATCCTCCGCAGAGGAAAACAAATGCGGCAATTTGCAGTCCAACAATATGTTACGGTGCTTTTCACCAGCCCCAGCCTCAAACAACTGAATGTTCAAGCAGGAACAAATAACCCCTCTGAGTTTTAACGTAGTTAATGGAGTCTGGTTCCCTGATTTTTAAATTTTTCCACTAATTTGTTGGCTGCTAGAAATAAGCAGGTGCCCCAAGCTACTCCGTGCCGCTGTGGAAGTCACGTAGGGAAACATTAACATGTTACAGACACTCTGCACAAGGCGGAATGTTTCCAAGGCGCTCCAAGCATAGTAGAATAGAAGCCTACACAAACACGCTAGGGCGTTTAGTTTGTCGTACGCACAATCGGCCCATAGTGTCCAGCTGCTCTGTTTTTCAGTTAAAACTCCCACTCCAGATGTGGAGGTGTTATGAATATTCTGCTGACAGTGTTCAACTAGGGTTTTTCCACCTGTGATAGCCAACATGCAAAAAAAAAAAAATCTTCCTATATTTTAAGAACCTCTTAAGAGGACAGTACAGAGAGTACAAACTACAATGAAATAAGCCTTTTAAAAGCCTGGAGGATTACACTACTGTTCTAGTCGGACACTCCCTATAACTAATACCTAAAAATGTCACTAAGCTGCTACAGCAGAAAGTGTGCTGGTGCTTGATTTTGGAACATGAATGTAAAACTAAAATTGCACAGTCACTGAACACAACTAGAATCATAGCAGTGTTATGCTGGGTTTGAAACGGTTAAGTAAGTCACCCTTTTAAAAGTGTACTTTCTATACTTGTGGTGCAGTATATTAACTTCTGGAGGGTCAGAATCTCTAGATTTCTGGACTCCCTTCATAAACCGGTTCCTCTGTGCTTTGTTTTCCAGAGCTGGACTGGCCCAGAGAAGCTGCTGGCGCTGGATGAGTTGATTGACAGCTGCGAGCCCACGCAAGTCAAGCATATGATGCAGGTGATCGAGCCGCAGTTTCAGCGAGACTTTATCTCCCTGCTGCCCAAAGAGGTGAGTTACCCAATCCTTTTTCTGTTACCAATTTCTGTTACCATTGGGAATCCCTTGTGGTAGACGTTGTTTTTGAATACACATACGCAACAGAGACAAGGTTTTTTTCTTCTCCAGCCCTAAACCTATGGCAACCTGCCTTGACATCATTTAACAGTATCTATGGTAACTTGAATCACAACTGACAGTACAAACAAGCTGATGTGCCACACCAAAGATAAGATCACAAACAGGCTCCTTAAAAAAAACTCCACAGTATCTGTTGTAGCAGATCAAATATGGTCGTAACACCTTGTCTGAGTCAGGGAGGTGGTAGCATAGGGAGTGA
Source organism: Ammodytes marinus (assembly GCF_949987685.1). Taxonomy (NCBI): domain Eukaryota; kingdom Metazoa; phylum Chordata; class Actinopteri; order Uranoscopiformes; family Ammodytidae; genus Ammodytes; species Ammodytes marinus. The sequence continues at coordinate 6,618,878 of NC_137235.1, read as the reverse complement.
GGTAATAGGATGCAAGGTTTCAAGGTGTCAGCACCACTTGCTCTACAGCCAAATACACAACAGCATCATGTGAGTTCTCACCAGGACATCAGCGCTTTCATTTTTTCTTAACACCATGTTCCCTCCGACTTCTTTTGATAATCCCGTCTTTACTCTCCACCAGAGCTGCTGGATTTATATATCGGGTAGGGCTGTCGAGTCGTTTTAACGGCACAATCCCTGCAGCTGCACCGTAGATACACTTGGAATTGAAACGATGAAGTCGGCTTAAAAAAGCCATCACACACTCCAGGTCCATTCATGAAACTCTTAGAATATCTCCGAGCCCGCTAATGACTAGCGGCTTATACGGGCTTTCAGGTGATTGAGGTCTGTCAAGGTTTGTGGGGGGGTTTTTAGGCGAGTGAAATAATAAATAAATAAAAACATTACGAATGTTCAGTACCAAATGAGGACTACCGTATTTGACCCTATGTCTTTACATTACATACATACATTTTGAACTGTATACATTTGGATATTTGTGGAAATGAAGCGCTCAAAAAATGTTATAAAGAAACAGAGATGGTCCAATCAAGTTGACCAGTTCCACAAAAATCAACATTGGATTTAATCTAGCTAACACAAACCTAAATTAGAATAAATCTAACTGGCACTCACACTAAAAACCAGTCTAAAGTGTTTTCATGGTTATTGGAGTGACCTTCACATTTGACATTCCACTACGTTCATGACATCACTCCTGAATTGGTCACACAGTGTGCAGTGCAGCCATTATCATCTCGGATTATTGTAATATGATAAAAGAATAATGTTTGCACACCGAGTTACAGCTCATCCTGCAAAATGAACCCATAATCCATATCCTTTATAACGAGGATTTTAGAGCAATCGCTTTGACCTGGTGGTTAATCCGCTGCAGTGTTTCATAGTTGCAACAGACACAAAATGTTTGAAAAAAAAACCAGTAGACAATAGTGTTTTCTTTTCTATGCCTCAGAGGTCTGGAATTATTGCAGCAGGTTTTGAGTCTCTGTTAATGCAGGCTTTGGCAGTAGCCCTCGCATTATTACCTGCAGTGTGAAACTCATTTTGTATTTTTTTTTTTGTTAGGCTTCTGTTGAATTGTTGATTCAATTATATGATAATACCATTGTCTACCATTGTCAGTCATGCTGTCAATATAATTCCCATAGTTCTGTTTGGCAAGTGTATATTCTCAGCTGTCCCTTTTTGTTTTTGTGATTTAGTTGGTACAAATGAATAGCTTCCCTCCCACGAGTTGTTTGTACTGTTGTGTACACATGCTACAGTGAATTATGTCTCCTTTCTGTGTCTCCCTTGCCATTAACACCTCTTACCATTTGCATTCCTTGTCTTTCAACAGCTGGCTCTGTATGTGCTGTCGTTCCTGGAACCGAAGGACCTCCTCCAAGCAGCGCAGACGTGTCGCTACTGGCGCATCCTGGCGGAAGACAACCTGCTCTGGAGGGAGAAATGCAGAGAAGAAGGTGATTCCTACACTGATGTAAACATATCCTGCTTGATCTACTTGAAAAAATGAAGGCCACTTTGCGCATTGGATAATTACATAGACCAAGCAATACTATATACATTTTTGAACATATAAGAAATACATTTTCCAAGTAAAATCAACTTAAGTTATCAAGTAAAGCCAACTTAACTTGTCTTGTCAAGGAAATAATTCACGTCTTGTGTTATGAACAAAAGAAGATTAAGTCCAGGACTTGATTTGTTTTTGTAGAGATAAAAACTAAAAATGTTATTGTTAATATCACAGATGTAATTGTGTTACATTTACATTATCACATCATTTTTTTTTAGTCTTAAGTGTTTGCTACAGATGCAGACAGACAGCATGTGGTCTAGAGCTACTGCTGCTTTAAAAATGTGGTTCTACCGGTTTTTAAATTGAACGTTCAGAGGAAATACACAAGCCTGTTAATCCAATCTGCCTGCGCCTCTCTCCTAATAGGCATCGATGAGCCTCTGCCCCTCAAGAAGAGGAAAATCGTCAAGCCCGGCTTCATTCACAGCCCCTGGAAGAGTGCCTACATCAGGCAGCACAGAATAGACACTAACTGGAGGAGAGGGGACCTGAAATCACCCAAGGTAGCGTTTCTTTAAAAACTAATTCCTCACCGGTGACCTGATCTTATAGATCTGATGTCACAGAGAGATGGTTCAGTAAGGTGCTTGATGGACAGTCAGTGATAGGGCGAGGTCTGTGCTCAGCAGTATCTGTGTTGAATGATAATTGGGCTGGAGAACAGCAGGATCTTATCCTCCTTTAAATCTTAAACACTGCATTAGTCTTTTGCCTGTTCAGAAGTTTTCCCCCATAAAGCATGACCAGCATGCTAGAGCTGATCCTTAATTGGCCTTGTGTGCTTTAGAAACGGCCTCGGGTCGTTTCGGGCCACCGCCGATTGGTTTCTGTGCTCTTCATACTCCTTTGAATATGCAGTGAGTTTTGCTGTTTGCTGAGCTAGCAGAACTGTGACCCAATATTAGCCAGCAGAGAGTAGACACACACAAACACGCATGCATGCACACACACACACACACACACACACACACACACACACACACACACACACACACACACAGCGTGTATCTCTGTTTAAAGAGCTACAACAATGTTCTGTTATCTCCTCTTTGATGAATAAAGCAAACAAGACGTGTCATTGTCAGCATCAGTAGTTTTGCCCTTCTCATTGCGTGTCTCTTTATCCGTCCCCTCTGAAGGTGCTTAAAGGTCATGACGACCATGTGATCACCTGCCTCCAGTTCTGTGGCAACCGCATCGTCAGCGGCTCCGACGACAACACGCTGAAAGTCTGGTCGGCCATCACAGGAAAGGTATCAGTCAACTACTTTAATAGTTTTCTTCAAGTTTGCGCCTTAAAATGGCTTAGTTTTTTTTTCGTACTGTTGTCAGATGTATATGGATGGTAGAAATGCTTTGGACTTGTTGAATGGGAAGTCAAGGAGACAATCATCTTGTGTAGCTTGTTGTTAAGTTATAGATAAAAACAGCTTTCTCTAGCCCTTATAGTTACAGTTTCATGTAAAAACATCCATGCCAGACTATCCCCGTCTCCTCTCTCCTCTTACATTTAGCCATTTTGCAGATTTGTTACACAGCACATGTCCGCCAGCGGTGTTAGTATTCACAGCTGAAGCTGGTGCCGCCACACAGGCCGTGAGCTGTAGCTTGTTACGCTGTGTATTAAAAGGAAAAGTTTTACTGTGGTGTGGTATAGAGGTTCATAGTTTGTTCTAATTCGCAGTGCTTTCATGTCTGGTGTTTGATTCCATTAAAAAAAAAAGCCTTTCACAAAAAATTATCCGTAAACCATACTGCATATTTCTCTTTTTCCGCTCAATTCCTTTTACCTATTACCTGGGGATGAAATTAAATCAGGATGGGCTTTGGTTTAAAAAAGAAAAGAAAAATAAATCGAATTGGAAAAAAAAAACTATGAGAAATTGATATTCTGTATGATCATTCGGCAGAAGGTTTTACGTCCCTACAGCAGAAGAGAGCTTGCCTTTCATTGCTTGCAAAGCCTCTCTCTAGTCTTAACGGATAGTAAACGTTGGCATTCACCCAGCTAGTGATTGCATGTGCATATCAGTCACAGTATTTGCTGATCTGAACATATTTCACAAGGTCATCGGATAGGCACGGAGCACAATTCCCCCCCCCCTCTCCGCCCGAGACTAATATCTGGATGACAGGTTGTTGAGTTACAGCTGCAGTGGCTCCATATTTGAGCAGGAAGTCTGTGGCGATGAGTCACTACCGCCAGCAGGCCCAACCGCTTCTCTTGAAAACCACCCAGCATTCAGACCTACGTCACACACAAGCACAGTATACTGTCTGTGTGCTTTTATACAACGTTAATCCCACTCAGACTTATTTGTTTACATTTGCTATGAAAAGCAGATGAGCCTTAATCCGTTTTTTCTGTTTTGGCGGCTGTATTAAGAGCACGTCCCCTCTGCTGGATTTCATCTCTTTGCTTCCTTAGCGAAGAGAGAGAGAGAATCCCTCACTTGAAGAGGAATGGCCAATTAAGCCCAGTCGACCATTTCGGGGTGAAGTGGCTGTCGATGGCGGTGAAACTGTAAAAGTAACAAAACAATGGGGATTACCGGCACCTGCATTTGTGTTTACTCTCCGCTGTCACTTTCTCTTTTTGGTCTTATCCGGCCTGTTTGAGGGCTTCATTGCTAAGTTTTTTTTCCTCTCTGTCACTTTGGCCCCATGAGACGCGGGGCTGTAAAGTGGCCATCCGCGATTCTCCAGGTGTTACACCGTCTGCGAACGTGTCAACATCTATTCCTCTTGTCCTTCATATTGTAAATGGCCAAGATGTTGTGAAAAAAAGATGTACTGCATAACCCTCCTTTTTTAAAAGTGATTTGTTTGACCTTGGTACGCCATTTATTTTATTTTCCCATCAATCCCTGGACTTCAAAGGCAGCTCAGGGTTTTCTTCCCAACAGCAGAACTTAGGACTTAGAATTGGATCAATAAGAGATAAGCAACACAATGATCAACGGAGATGAAGAACTCTGTTGTTAGTCTTTAAACGTCCTCCTTTTGAAGCTCCATGCCATTAGACTGAAGATGTGGGTTTTCTTTGCTTCGTGGCCTTGATGCTCTTAGAATGCTCTGTGTGTTTGATAATGGATGGTTTTTCATTCATCAGAGAGCTCTCCCTGCAAAATCAGTAATGAGTTTGGTGGTGGACTATGGATTACCAGGGCAAATTGGCTCATGCACTCAGCAGATCAGCAGCTACATCTGTCCTTCTCTTCAGACGAGAGATTTGAAATGCCCCTCCACCAGCTAGCAGCTTGCACTGTAGGCAGAGGATTTCAATTGATGAGACGGAAAATAAATTGGTCACAGCATAGAGACAAGTTGTGCCAGGTGTACAACAGCGTAACATTTGGCCACTTGTGCCGCTCTGCCACTGAAATCTAGTGTTTAGTTTAGACCGATCAAACTAGAGCTGCAACGATTAATCGACAAATCGATTATTAATCGATTATTAAAATAATCGCCAACTATTTTGATAATCGATAATCGTTTCAAGTAATTTTTTAATAAAAAATGTCCAAATTCTCTGATTTCAGCTTCTCAAATGCGAATATTTTCTGGTTTCTTTAATCCTATTATGACAGTAAACTGAAATATCTTTGTGTTTTGGACATAAAAATACATTTGAGGAAGTCAACATGGGCTTTGGAAAATGTATCAAAATTTTTCACCATTTTCTGACATTTTACGGGCCAAAACACTAATCGATTAATAATCGATTAATCGAGAAAATAATCGACAGATTAATCGATTATCAAAATAATCGTTAGTTGCAGCCCTAGATCAAACAGATTCCTCTGTGATGATCCAATGTGCAATGCATCAAGTGGTGTTCCGTCACAGTAGTATCCCCTAAATAGTGAATCAGTTATGATGTTGACTAGATTGTAACAGCTGTTTCCATCAATAGTTAAAAACTTATTGGTGAATTATGCATTTTCCAAGCCCACTGGGCACAGAAAGCAAAGATTATTAGATAGAGAATTATTTTCTCTGGCTCGTATGAAAAATGTATAAATATCCATCAGAAAGCGTTGATCCGGTACAACAGTCATGTCTAAGGCTCAACAAACCCCAAGCCGCCAGGTGTGTTTTGCCCTTGATTTATCTCATTATAGCAAACGCTGTGTAGTGCACCCTCGCTGTGAGGCAATCAGGGAACTTTTGTATGAGCACATATTATATGTAAACGCTACCACACCTCTGAAAGAACCGGGCCGTTGCTTAGCGATCGCAAGATACAATGGGGATTTGATTGTGGTGAAAATATTGCATCAGAGATTGAACCAACACACAAGAGTTTAAAGTGACTTAAGATTCATCTGTTGAAGCTCACAGATCAGATGAGTGGTCTGGAGGGGTTTTAAAAAAAGATTGGGTTTTTTCTGCTTCTGAAGAAATAGTTTGCTCAGGCCTCCAGCTGTAGTGAAAGATGTCACTCTGCTACACACACACACACACACACACACACACACACACACACACACACAGCTTCAAAGGTGGCTGCCTGGTGCTTAGCAGAGCAGTGCATGTCCTCTGTGGCCTCCATCAGCAGCAGCAGTCTCAGCTGTCAGGCGGATCTAACATGGCAGATCTGTGGACGGCTGTCGTATCCACGGAGACATGTCACATTGTCTGCCAGATGCTCTAGTTGAGTCAATATACCAAGTTTACCTTCTCCTCTTTTCCCCCATTTTTTTATTAACGGATTAGAGATTGCGTAATAGTATTGTTAAGACGATTAGAAATGGGGAAATTACTACTGAACTGTTAAATTAATGAGGCAATCAAGCATTCATGCATGGGTGCGTTTGAATGCACAGACGAGGTCGTGATTCTGTGTTTCCATAATAATGCCCTGTTCCTATTCAGAAAGCACAGTGTAGTTATCTGTGAGTACGTGTCGTCGGCCTGTCAGTGTTTGAAGTGGAACAGTAAATCATACCCGTGTCATCAAATCAGCAGCAGAGGAAATGAAAAAAGGGCAAACATGTTGCCATCCTCTTTCTCACCACCTTTGATTTATCTGCCTTATTTCCCCAGTGTTATTTTTATTTTATTTGTCTTATTAATACTTTTCTATTTGACAAGCTGAGAGCAGGGTTTGGATTCGGCAGCGGCAGGAGAAAATGTGCCAGGAGGATCACTTGGTTGCTCAGTTGGCAAAATGTTCCCAACAGAAAATGACCAAGTTCATAAATGTATCTATTATGGCAAGGGCTCCATTACTGCACATAACACTAGCCACAGATCGTAGAGAGCAAAACAATTGTATTCATTACAAAAAAAAAGGCTACTATTTTGAGCATTTATGCTGTTGAATGTATAATAATGCGATTCTTTGACCAGCGGTAGTTTATTTGAACCTCACAAAGCATTAGCTCCATGCAGCTTTAACCGTGTCCACCCTAGTTTCCTGATATTTCCTGCTAAGTTCAAGGAGGGTTTTCTTTTCACTACAAAGAGAAAACCTACAGAATGTATTTATTTAATCAGTCCTTCATGGTTTGGGGCTCTGTTGGTCTCTGCTGCTGTACTGGATGCGGATACTATTCTACAGGCTTTCCTTTTGAATGGATAGAAAATATAGTACACATGTAAAATGCATTGTGTCAAACAAATTCAAAAAAGTCCCGAAAAATGTAAATCGCTCCTTCACACGTCCATGGAAAGAATTCAAATCTTCTTTCACTCTCGGCAACAGTTTCATTCTGTGTTTGTTTCACGCGCGGATGAAGACGCCTAAGCCCTTCATTCCAGGTATTCTCTCAGCCCACGCAGTGATTGAGTCAGCGCTAATCACACACACTGATTCTTCTTCTTGGAACCTGAACCGCTGGCTCCGATTCACGGGGGAAAACAATCTGCCATCCTTGAGAGTACAATTACAGTCTACTGCAAAATAAACACAAACCGTAGACTGTCAAAACAATGAAGATAATCCTGATAATGTTCTCCGATACTCCACAATAGTAGCAACCTTTCTGCCATATTTCAAATCAAGTGTAATTTTAGACGCATGTTTGTCCATCTGCAGTATTATTCTTAAGATAAGAACAATGGGCCATTGTGATAAAACAAGATACTTTTATCACTGTAGTGGGGTTGATTGTAAGGTCGCGCTACATCGGGCCACAGTTAATGAAGCGATTCTCTTTATCGCAGCATAGAGAAGAGCATCATAGCATCCTCCTCCTCTCACTCGCTGTAATAAAAGCCCCCTCATCCCGCGCTGCCATTCACCGCTCAGCTGCTTATCAGCTGCTGTCAGGGGGGTCGCATGTTCTCCACTTGAACTCCACTCCTCTCCCCAGCACTCCACATTGACCTCTTCCATTGTTTTCCTCCTTTCCCCAAAGCTTTTAGGTTTATTACACGCCACTGATAAATGCTGTGTTCTGATTGGTCAATCACAGCACTCAGAAATTATTTCTCGATAATGCCCGCTGTTAAGGATAATTCACCGTTGCCATGGACCTATGGACAATTGTTATAAAGGATCACAAGCTGCAATATCAATCCACTGACAGACAAACAGTTAGGCCCACTACTCCATTTAAAAAGCAATGGAACATTTCAACATTACTTTTAATGTATGGAGAGCAAGGAACTTCGGAGTCATGGTTAATGTCTGAAAAGACTCCAGACAAGTCCATTACTATGGAGGAAGTTCCGACCTTAGAGGACTATTTTTCTAACTGTAAGCAATTTAAAGTATTTCTAAATCAATAAAGCCAAAGTTAAATCAATATTTTCTTAAAATTAATTTACTTATTTAGTTAGTGTATAAGGAACGGGTCACTCAAGAAATAAAGATGGACAAGGTGAACAGGAGCCCGACTCACAGAGTAGGGATCTTGTTCACCTTTTTGGTCGCTATATATTATCCCTTACTTAATGCCTTTAGGATTTAATTAAACTCAGAGAAAAATAAGACAAACTGTGTGGAGAGACGCACATTCAATTGACGAGACGTGGATTTCCATAACAGCCGTAATCAATAGCTTATCTGCTATCCCTAATGAGAATGAATGGGAGCATTCTCTTTTATTGAAGACAGTTGTCAAATGTCTCGGCAAAGAGGATGAATCGTGGGCTTTCCAGATAAGTAAAAGCAATTATAAAAGCTCAGGGAGAGATTTTGTCCCAGTACAGAAGTAGCAGCAGGTATATAAGGACTGCACTCTTCTTCTTTCCCCTAAAAAAAAAAGGTCACATAAATTTCATTTCCTTGTCTTTTTGTTCTCCCCGAAGGCGATAGGGGGTCGTAGGGGAGAAAATCTCAAAATGTGATTATGTCCAAATGTGTTATGTATGAATGAAATCACCCTGAATGTCTTTGAAACTTAACTTTTTCTTACACCCAAACTCTACAGCCAGTGACAAAATGTACTGATCTTCTTCTATGGTTTTTTCCAGTGTCTGCGCACATTGGTGGGCCACACCGGGGGAGTGTGGTCATCCCAGATGAGAGACAACATTATTATCAGCGGCTCCACTGATCGCACGCTCAAGGTCTGGAACGCAGAGACAGGCGATTGTATCCACACCCTCTATGGGCATACCTCAACAGTGCGCTGCATGCACCTACATGAGAAAAGGTATGGAGCAATCTCATTGTTTGTGTTGTAGTAGGGTATTTTGGCAGCGTGGTGCTTTCGATATGACTCAGATTTGGCTAATAAACCTAGAGCTGAAAGGATGAGTTGAATGATTGACGAGATGAGTTGAGTGAGAGGAATTTTAATCCGTTTGATTTTTGAAGCAAAAGTGCTGAACATTTCTCAGATACCTAGACAATGGGCTGTCTTATGCAACATTAAAACCAAACATCTTTGGATTTTTTTAATGTTCATAAAATCATAAAATACAAACCACTTTCAAATTCACTCCTACGTGAAGTTTTGAATGTTTCTGAAACATCGTCAAAAAAAAAAACAGCATACAAAAAACAATGGAAGATGACAACCTTCTACTAACATTTTTCCATAAATGTTGGAACTGTTCCTTTAAATTCCTATATGCTCTGCTATTATTAGAACCATAACGGCCGACTTAACAGGGATCCCACCAAGCAAAAAGAGCATCTCTGGCTCACTGTAAGAGGGACAGGATCTCTGTGAAAGTGAGCATGTGGTGTCATAGTGATTAAATAGAGCCTGTGAGCCATCTTAAGTGAACTGCTACTCACTCATTCACTCACTTCTGCACTCCAGAGACTTAGAGTGCTCTTTGCGCCTTGGGGCCCACCAATCTTTTTTGTGTAGCATTTGATTACTCACTGGGTGGAAACGCTGCGAGCTGCAGGCAGACAGTGAAGAACACGTTGGTGAAACCCATCTATGCAGCGCCGCCAGGCATCTTACAAATAAAAGGTCATGTGCACTGTGTATTTAGAGCAAGTTTTATCTGAAGAACCTACAATGGGGATCAGTTTATAATCTGGAGGAATGTGTGTTTATTGAGGTGTCCGGAAATTCAAAACAGCAGTGACTATCAATGTTTAATTAATAACTTTAAGTAATATCTTTGGTACAATCTGTCCTTACAGTAATATTCTGGAAAATGCATATCTTGAGAAACAATCTTCCCTAAAGGGAGTTTCCGTTTCTGTAACCTGTAATATATATTTTCCCTTTTGACATTGTGGGGTGAAGACACTGCTGCAGGGTGGCTGTTTTGAGTTAAACGGCTGTTTTTCTGTACGTTCAAGTATGAACATGAAAGTGACGCTGTGGGTTACTCGTTGTCTGCGGAGTGAAAGAAAACGTTCATACCATTATTCTGTCAGTAGCAGCTGCCAAGGTATGACTGTGCGTATGAATGAACGTGTTGTGTAGACACTGTTGAATTTAATCTGGCAGAACGGGAGTTGCTCCTTCTGTGTGAAAGAAAAGCTCAACATAAACACCTCCATTGAATTCACGAGTTTTGAACATCTTGTGTCGTAGCCCAGACTCAAAATGCCTCGTTTCCACTAAGCGGTTTGTGTCGGCACGGCGTGGTTTGAATCAGCGTGGTTACACTAGATCTGGTGGGGTGCATTCAGGACGGCTATAAACCCTTTCGACCCCAACGAAAGGGTCTCAAAAATAGGTGCGGCTCGGTTTGCTTATTTCCGGGACCTTACCCAACTTTTGACAGTGGAAAACGCAAATGAAGGCACCGAGCTGCATCGCTTAGTGGAAACGTGAATACATAATCAATATTCATCTCTCAGGACTTACTGGTTCTACTACACATACTTGACTCTTTCTTTCCCTGTGCTGTGCTGTGCTCTCAGGGTGGTGAGTGGCTCTCGTGACGCCACCCTGCGTGTGTGGGACATAGAGACGGGTCAGTGTTTACACGTGCTCATGGGCCACGTGGCGGCGGTGCGCTGTGTGCAGTACGACGGGCGGCGCGTGGTCAGCGGTGCCTACGACTTCATGGTCAAGGTGTGGGACCCCGAGACAGAGACCTGCCTCCACACGCTGCAGGGACACACCAACAGAGTCTACTCATTACAGGTGAACTACTACACACACACACACCCACTCTCACACACACACACAAGCGTACATTTAAGATTAGTAGAAGGCTTAACATTTACAATCAGTATTATTTTTTTAAGAACTTCCAAATTACTACTTCCAGCTGGTTTTAAACTATAGATTTGGTTAAATTATCACACCATTAGAAGTTAATGGAATATCTCATATCGTAAACACGCACACTGGTTTAAAAAAAAAAAATCTGTTGCACCTTCCAATGAAGAAGTAATGAACTATGCAAACAGAAAGTCACTTCAGGTAGTTATTAGTATAACATTTTGTAATTCTTTCAATCTCCTCCATTATTATAACCAAGCTTAGTTTAAATGTATGAAAAACTGGTGCATCTCCATTGAGGGTTTGCCTTCTCTGTAAACTGCTCATGATTCTAGGAAAGGGAACCTCCTACATTCAAACCTACTGTATGTACACGTATTGAGTTTTTGTTACTTGAAATAACTCTTCTTGTGCTAAAGTAGTTGCTTTGCCAATGTGGCACACTAAAGGCCATAAAGACCTGAACTGAACTCTTGGCACCAAGCGTTTCTTATACGGTTCTATAATGATTTAATGTACCCACTATAAACTGTGTGTGTGTCGGTGTGTTGTTCATCCCTCCGTGTCCTCTAAGATGTCCTCTCGCCCACTCTGTGTGATTACAGTGCACTTTAGCTGGTGCCATCGCCCTCTGAGAAGAGACTGTTTACTGAGCTGATAGATTGGTTTTTGAACCACAGGCTGCATCGTTAGGCTGTTAAAAAAAAAGTGTTGGTGCTCTACCATTTAACGTGGGGAACAAAAAGTCAAGTTTCAACCGATCAATAAAATTCATTCATTTCAATGAGTTCAATCTGGAGTTAGTTAATAGAAAACAAGGGGATGCTGTGTAAGCATCAGCTGCAATTTCAGGTGACAAGTTGATCCTTAGCCCTTTTTTATAATGGGATTCAGTCTGCTATCAGGGTGAAAACATTGTCAACACTTATCTTTCCCCTCTTCCTCTGTAGTTTGATGGGATCCACGTGGTGAGCGGCTCATTGGACACGTCTATAAGGGTCTGGGACGTGGAGACTGGCAACTGCATCCACACGCTAACGGGCCACCAGTCCCTCACCAGCGGCATGGAGCTCAAAGACAACATCCTGGTGTCGGGCAACGCAGACTCCACTGTCAAGATCTGGGACATCAAGACAGGCCAGTGCCTGCAAACCCTGCAAGGTGAGTCTTACTATTGAAGCAGGCTATGGTTTTAATTTAACATGCAAGCTGTATTTGGAGGTAGTGCAGGATTTATGATACAACTTAGTTATCGTATTAATTGCTGCATTATTAATGCGGAATAACACACTACAGGAGGTGAAACAGCCCTTTTTGGAACACCAATTGAAATATAATCAACTCAGTTACATGATGCCGTCAGTAGAGACGGTGCAATTGATACAAAGTGTTGCAGAAGCACTCAGACGTACACTGAACTGATATGTATAGGAGAGCCATAAATATGTAACTAAACGTAGAAAATTGCCACTTGCCCTTGAACATGAAAAGGCAACACATGTTGGGGCTTGAAATAAATCCTAGCCGTCACCTTGTGGCTCTACAATTTGTGTGTTAAAAGACTCTCATTTCCTCTGTGTGTGTTTTGAATAGTTCAGACTCCTTTAACAGCCATGGTTCCTCACGGGAAGTTGGAAATCCTTTTGGTCGAATAGCAGCCGCAACCACCAGCGCCACACCCCTTAAATGCCCTCATTAGTAAACTACAACTCTGTGTGCTGCACCCTACAAATACCAACACTGAACAAAGGGATGCCCCAGAGAGAAGGAGAGAAGGAGGGAGGGATAAGACTGACTGGGGGTGGAGGAGGGAGTGACTACAGTGAAGGGATGAAGGCCGGGGGAAGTTTGTGGGTCACATAATTAGGTCAGCGGACAATTTCTGCCATTCATTAGTGTGTTTTGATAAGACAATGGTTAGACAACAAGGTCCCCACTGTCAGCTGAAGAGACTTGTATTGGCAGTGATGGAGCAGGCTGCTTTGTTGTGGTAATGTAGGGAGTGGAGGCAGGCAATGTTGGGGGTTGGTGCAGAGCAGCGCTAGTGTGTATACTCGGGTAAATAACACACAGCCTTTGATCCAACCCCAGACAGAAATGGAAAAGATGTGTGAAACGCGCGTTGATGCTGAGATTTCAACAAGCGTTCACTGTCAAATGGATGGTGGTGAAAGCGTAAAATAAATTCAAATGTGTCTGAATGAAACAGCTGCTATTGCTTCAAACTTCAATTAAAAAACGCTCTTCATTTGCGGCAGGCACTTGATTCTGAGCTTGTTTGTTTTTTCTGTGTCGCCCTAATTCATTTAATTAAGATATAATTTCCACGCCCTTGTGGGACATTTTAACATACAAGTCAGTCAGAAATAGTCACCTAAATGAAGGCAGTAACAAGCGGCCATCTTCACTGTATCTGTGGCGTTGTGCCAGCTGCCGGCGCAGAGCAGACGGAGGTGTAGCTGGAGCTGCTTAGCCTCCGTGACAGTGACACGCCTCGGCCCTGGCACGTTGCTGCAGCTCGTCCTAGAGCCAGAAGGGCCTCACTACACTCACTACACTCACTACAGCTCACCAGCTTCACAATGAAAGAAAAGGAAATGGAACCCTTTAGCTCTCCAGAAAAACCCTGGAACGAAACCTGCATTGTTACTAGAAGAACCAGGGTCTAAATTTAGACCGTTTAGAAGAGTTCTCTACTTTAATTACAAGTTTAGTGAAACATTTGTGGTGGTGTAGTGGTTAAAGCGCCCCCCATGAGGCTCAATGATCCTCGCAGCAGACCCGTTTCAAATCCGGCCCGTGGTCGTTCTCTGCATGTCATTCCCCTCTATGCCCTATTTCATCTATGTCTCTCTGCACTATAAATAAAGCATGAAAAAATGCAAAAAAAGGATCTAATAAAAAAAAAGAAAAATTCCAGCTGCACAGCAATGTAAAACGAAGGACTGTTTGGGCCGCCATCTTTCTAAGGAAATCTATTGGTAGATGGGAGGCTTAACACATTTAATCATCAATTTAACGAAGGAACGCCTGTCCTGGTCCACTTTAGTTTAGTATTTAGTGGAAAAAGGTTATTTTAAAAACTAGTTGTGGCAATAAAACCCTCACATGAATAACCTCAGAAACTAAGTAACTCCTACAAAATTCCCCTCTTTACCCTAAAACTCATCCTTCTCTTCCCCTTTTTTCTCTCTCTCTCTCCATCCAGGTCCCCACAAGCACCAGAGTGCCGTGACGTGCCTCCAGTTCAACAAGAACTTTGTCATCACCAGCTCCGACGACGGCACAGTCAAACTGTGGGACCTGAAGACGGGCGAGTTCATCCGCAACCTGGTGACCCTGGAGAGCGGGGGCAGCGGCGGGGTGGTGTGGCGCATCCGGGCCTCCAACACCAAGCTGGTGTGTGCTGTGGGCAGCCGCAACGGCACCGAGGAGACCAAGCTGCTGGTGCTGGACTTTGACGTGGACATGAAGTGAGACAAAAAGGGACGAAGAGAGAGAGAAAGAGAGAGAGGGAACCAGCCGAAGAGGAAAAGGAATAGAATGCGGAGATAAGGCTCCTAGAACGCCCACAACTCTTCACCTAAACTCGCAAAATCCACCACCCACCGCTACAACAACAACAACAAGTGGGCTGTCCATTATCTCCCCGCCCCCTCAGTCCCCAAAAATGTTACCGACAGAGCCCCAGAAACCTCACACATTCTTCAGCCACTTGATATTGACCCCACCTTTGGAGGGAGGTCGGGCTGGCAAGGAAGTGAGCGCATGAGGAGGGGGCGGGGCAAAGACCAATCTGTCCCTGGATTGGCTGGGAGAAAAAGAAGAAGAGAGGAAAGAAAATAAATGACGACTGAACTCTTATGAAGTGACTCTCAACCCTTTTTCAGTTCGGGGGTCGGCTTCGCACAGAGACTTGGTTTCGTTCAAGCCTGACAGATTTTGAGATGTACAGAGATATATTATTTTTTAAAGACCCCCCCCCCCTTCCACACACACACCCCGTCCCTCTCTTTCTCCCATCAGTGTGCGCCCTAACACACACACACATACACTCAATAGAACAGCCAACCCAGAGAGAGTGGAAAAGATTGAGGAAGGTGGGAGGGTGAAATTCCACACACAGTTAAATGCTGCTTGTTGTTATTGGAGACCGGAGGGTTCAGCCTGCAATCAGGCTTGTTTCTTGTCACTCCATTTCCGTTCTTATTGTTCTCCACACGGTTTTTTGTAGTTTAAATTCTTTACAATATCGCACACAAACACAACTGTGAATTTCAATTGGTTCTTGGTTTATCATATGAAAGGGGTTACGTTTTTTTTTCTCTCTTCTTTCCTCACGGTTGCCAACAGCAACAAATCCCAGTATTAGAAAGCTGCTCTGTTTAAGTTTGCTGTCATTATGTCACATTCTTTTTATTTGAGTTGTTTGTTCTTCCTTTCTGTTCTCTACGTACCTGGGATGGAGCTCTGTCTCCACACAAACACCAATGCTGTCCAGAATTTTTCAGAGTTTAGCTGGGGTGGCTTCCCTATTGCCGGTGCTGTGAGGAGGTTAAAGGCTCTTTGCTCTTAGCGCCCCCCCAGCCCCTTCCCCTCTTCTGTTTTCCCCCAGTGGCCAAACTGTATTTATGCTGCTAGACGAATGAAAAAAAAAAAAGAGTGAGAGAGAGAGCGGGAACTTTTACTTGCTGTGACGTTTTAGTCCCAGGCAAAATTCCAAATTGAACTCTATATGTTTGGAGAAACAAAAGATGACAAAAGATAACATCCGACATTGTTTTATTTTGTTTGTGTTTTTTTTTTTTGCCACTGAAACTTGAGCCAAACGTGCCTCTACGAGGCTGAGAGGCGGGAGCGCGGGCGACAGGTAACTGCCGGTGTTCGGTGTTGTAGAGAGGAAAACAAGGGGATGTACACTGTTGGTGTGCGTGTGTGTGCGTGCATGAGTGCGTGTGTTAGCGTGTTGACGGGCAACTTGTAAACACATTCCTTTGGGACAAAGCTCTTTCAGCCTGTTCTTTGGGGAAATGTACAAATGCTGTGTGGACTGGCAAAGAAAAAAAAATAGCAAATGTATCGGTTTTAACACGTGAATGAGAGAACTGTCCGTATCCGTGTGTGATTGTTGTTCCATTCAAAGATGTCTGAAGCAACAGAGGAGACCATCACAAGCGTCAGCTGACAGGCGGAGCTGCCAGGAGTCTTAGTGTTACATGTGTTGCAGTTTGAGATCAGCGAGGCGGTCGCAGCCTCCTGGATCGTCAGTGTGAGGGGGAAAACGACAAACACAAAAGGCAACAGACCTGAACAGAAAACATTGTAGCCAAACGAAAACTCGTCTCAATCTCCAAGAGTCACAACTCAAGCTGAACTGTGAAAGTGGTATAACACTGTATATTAAAAAAGAAAAAAAGAAAAGAATCTTGCTCTATCTCCTCTCGTTGTTTTCTCCCTCTGTTTTAATTTATGGTCTGGTTTGAGAAATCAGATTTGTTGCAGGTGTTTTATTTTTTCAGTTCATGTAAACTGCCTGGCAAAAAAAAGAAAAACAGACAGAAAAAACCTTAAAAGGGATTGTGTATTTGTTTGATTCACTTAGAATTTTATTTTCTTATAACTTAAGTGCAATAAAATGTGGGTTTTTCTTTTTTCATTTCAAGCATATCAGTTGTCTGTTTTTGTTACATGTGTGAAGGCATCTTATATGTTCAATAAAGCAAATTATTTGGTTAATTACATCCACGAGGGAATAATTTTAACAGTGTAATGGACCATCTTAAAATCCGGGTAATGTTTTTCAATTTAAAAACCTCTGTCCCTTTGGCTACGTTCACACTGCAAGCCTTACTCCTTAATTTGGATTTACTGATGTTTCTGTTTGGCTTTTGACAAAAAAAACATTAAACTTTTTCTTAACTAATATCAGATTCCAGTGTGAACTGTAGAGTCTTGAACTGAATCCAATGTTCAAAGCAACAATAAATTGATTGAAACAGAAACTATCTGGGATCTAGGCCACTTTTGCCTGCATTCTGGAGAACGCTACATAATTTAGATGTACATGAACTCAGTATAAAACCCTAAAAAAAAATGACAGTTGAAACAATGAATTTGAACATTGCGTTCGACCTTGGGTTGTAGCTGAATAATGATCCCTTTATAGTTGAACAGAAAACATGGTTTCTCACCAACAAAGCCTGAAAAAACCCAATGTCCCAATAAGCAGAGGTGTCAGGTATGCAGCTTTAACACCAGCCCTAATACTCAAATGGTCCCATTAGTTCACATTAGTGATCAAAGGATATGTGGAACCTGGAAATGGGTTTTTTGGCTCTGGATATTTGTGCAAGGACATTTTTATCTATTCTCTAATATTTCATGAACTAAAAAATTTGTTAGGAAATTAGACGTGGTCTGACATTTCGAAAGCAATCTGAACCCCTGCGGCGGTGTGAAAGGCCTATCTCCAATATCCTAAATTGAACTCTGGTTTTTGAACCTGTTGGGATAATCTGAGCGATTTGAGCCTCATTGAAGCCAGAACAGAAAAACATGTCACTTCCCTGCAGCTCAGTGTCTAAATCACCATGCAGGGCACCAATTTGAACGTGACCCTCTGTAGGGGTTTCTTCCTCAGTGTCAGTTCTATCCAGCCTGTGTTCTGTCATGAGCCTGTACTGTAGCAGCATAAACAGGCTCTGTGCTGTGCTGAGGATTCCCCTCCTGCCTGTTGCCTAGTGATAGCTGCTGGTCTCTGAACCGGGGCCTCAGAACTCAGTGTAATGGGTTTTGTGAGGCAGCAGCGAGGGGCTGAAGGCCTACATGTACATCCTCACATGAATGGACCAGAGCGGCGTGGGGGAGTTTCCACTTTGGTTGGCAGGGTTACTGTGTGTGTCTGTTTGTTCCCAGGATCCACTCATGTGTTGTGTTGTGTGAGCAGCCGCTCTGCTCCACTGACCGATAGTAATCTGTTTTTTGGAGCAGAACATTTGTTTATTGGTGTGTTTCTGGTTTCACACAACGCCAGAAAACACCACAACAAATCTATGATTTAAAGCTAGAACGATTAAAGACCAAGGGATTATTTGGATGGATCCAATCCAATGTCGGTATCAGGTCTGATATGGGTGCAATGCATTCATTGGACATCGAACTGATATCACAGATCCAACTGCCATTTGCTAGTTGGTATCACTGTAATTCAATGATAAATGGACTGCACTTCTGTAGCGCTTTTTCCAAAGCGCTTAACATAGTTTGACTTATTCACCCACACTCATAAATCGATGGCAGCAGCTACCACGCTAATAATTGTTATCAATTTGGGGTTCAATGTCTTGCACTGAACCCCAAATACTCATTTATACATATGGCAGGAGATGTGGATCGAACTGCGCCAACCCTGCCATCAGTTGAGAACTGCTCTACCTGCTTAGCTGCAACCGCCATTTAAAATAAGAAGCATTGGGTTGAGGACTTTTGTTTCAACAAAACAAGACATTTACATTTTTCAGACCACAATTAAATGATTGATCAACTTATTGAGAAGCAAGTTACTGCGACACATAATCAGAGCCTTTAATGAAGTAAAGGTAGCCTACCAATACCACAATGTATTCTTTATGTATTAGTAGGCTACTCACTATCAAGGTTTAATAATCACATTTAAAGAGGGAAGAGCATACATTTTAAAGGTCTTTAGGACATTACATCCACTATCCACTCAATGTAACAAACATCTGGGGGTAGGAGACACTGATGAATCTCCACAGATATTCCTTTAATGGACTTAATTTTAGGAAGCGATCCATCATCTCATTTCACGAGGTTATTAGCCATTTATCTACCTTACACTGCACTTCCTTCTTGATAAATGAAGGCCCTGCTCTATTGCTCCCTCCTCGCTACAAACAACGCACCGCCGACATGAGGGATGGAGGACACTAGTGACGGATGCTGCCTCGCTGAGCAGAACTTGACTGTATGGAGAGCGTTGAAGAGGTTCGGATGTCAAGATAAAAGTGGTGGAGGGAGGGGGTGGGGGGGGCTCCCTCTCCCTCACCTCAATCCATATCCCTCCATCTCTTTGTTCATTAATCCTGCCCTGAAGCATCGTGGCTCTTCCCATTGCCAGCAGATTCTCAAAGGGCTATAGAATTAGCAGTGGTAGCGCTCCACGTCTCGGCTTAATCCTATTTCGGAGACCTTTGTTGTTACCAGAGAACTGATAAAAGGGCCACTTAATCGCCATAACCTGCTGTCAATGGATGATGTTGAAGGGAGTTATAGCATTGTAGCTCCCCATTGATCCGTTGACAAACATTGGTACTAGGGATCCAACATGCTTTTTGTTGATGTCCATGTCGGCCATTAGTCTTGACAGTTGCCCTCTGAGGAAGAACCTACAAATTAAAGGAAGGTGAGGTCAGCCTGTTCAAGCGACTAGCTCCCTTGAGGGCTGCAAGTGTGAGTTTGTGTGAATTTGACAAGTCTGACCTTTTTCTCTCTCCTTTAACACCCGTCTTGCATCCAAAATGGCTGCAGTCCTTGAAAGAAAGTAAAAAAAAAAACACATTGAAATGCCAGGTCTGTCATTGGGCCAGATTGGCAATTTGAACGAATTCCTGCGTTTGATCACAGCTCAGCAGCAGGAAGCGCACCCAAATCAAATCTTCTGTTTGGTAATGAGATGTGTCAGAGCCATCCTTGAGTACAGTATACCTCTGGATGGGAGAGCAGAAATATCCATTCATCTTTTTTTCTCGGTTGATAATGGCCAGGTGAACACGGGGAGGACAGATCGACTGAAGGCCCTTTGATTGTGCTGATGGGTGTTATGCCTGACTGACACTTCTCCAGTATCAAGAACCAGAAGACAGCAGGCGGTAAAACTGCAGGGGTCATTCATTCCATATCGCTGACAGTCCCATGGATCCCTGAGGGCAAAGAGATGTAATATAAATTATAGTCAAGATTCCAGTGTCTCAATACATTACCCACCATGTTGGGAGGAATCAGAGAGACATTTGTAAAAGATGTTTGACACATCTAGGGGTGACCCTGAATAGTTGACTATTCGCCGATTTAATCTAAGCAGACCGATTCGATTGGCAAACTCACAGTCATATAGTCGCACAGTGGCCCTCATTTATCAATCTTGCGTAGACCAGAAAAATGGGTGTACGTACATCTCCACGCAAATCTCGGCATTTATCAATATGGACGTGAGCGTAGGGTACGCTCAAATCCCACGCCAGCTCTCAGCTCGTGTACGCAAATTTGAAAACAGCTTAGACTCGCAGTGCAGGCTGTGCCGGGTAGCCGATGACTTTGTTGGACAATTATTAGAAGATAATACAAATGCAGTGCAAATAAGACCGAAATAAAGATATTAATCACTTAAAAATGAGCAGCTTATGGTGTGCAACTGAGTAGGAGAGCTGATTCAATAGTGCGCACACGTAAGGGCAGTTGTCTCCGTTTTGGAGCAGCTGGGGGGACACTGAGGCACGGGGGCTGCATTCATTCAAAATGTTAGCCTAAGTATTAAATATGTAGTAGGCCTACACTGCTCTTTATGATACAAAAAAATACACGGCACAACAATCAGCTTAACATTTTATTTATTTGACGCACTTTGTAGATGTTAGTTCCTCTTTTAATGTGTCATTGATGCTAAAGCGAGCGATTTATTTCCACCTTAACCGGCACGTTGTTCCTATCTGCTGGTGGAGCAGGACGGTGGGCGCTCTCACAGCTGATCGCTGCCGGGTCGGCTTGTGCAGCTGACGGCCGGGCTGACCACTCGTGCCAAGCGCATGCTGTCATACAGTAAAACGCTAAATGTGTTATTTTTAGTTTTTAAAACCCTTTTGAGTAGTGCTATCTAAAAGGGCCAATACATTCTAATCATTCAAATCTCTGCAGACCTCTATTTATTTTATGGGGACCATTATCGGACAGTTGGTGCGTCTTTTTCTCCTCCACCACTTATATTATGCCCGCAGCCCCGCACCCCCAGTTGGTTGCATTTCAGAACAGCAACACGCTTTTTTTAGTGGCGATTTTGAGTCAACACCAACGCTGTTGACCGCAGCAGTTATTTCCTTCCTAACTGCTGCCTTCTGTCGTTATTTGATGCTGCTTGTAGGCTAATGCTCCGAAATGAAACTCTTTTTTTTCTACTTTCGCTGTTATTCTGTCAATTTCTACTTCAGGGAAGTGCCGTATTGCGCATATCCATGTCGCAAAACCTTTGGGCGAGGCCTCTAAACTGATAAAATATAGGGGCGTGGTACGATTGTTTTCAGCCGCTGCATTTATCAATAATTGCGTGGCGTACGCCGAGATTGGCGAGATACGACTGTTTGATAAATCCCACGCGATACCTGGCGTAGGGAGGTATTTGCGCCAGAATCTGCACCAGTTTCCACGCAAGTTTGATAAATGAGGGCCATGTGTTTATGAAACAAGTATTATCACATTCAGGTTGTATTGGGGTAGTGAATGTTTGATGCTTGGTGGTTTGAATATCAGCCTATAATATGAACACAATCAGTCTCCTTAGTGTGTGTGAACAAAATCACCATGGTAGACTTAGTCTAAAGTAATTGGGTGTTCCAGCATTTGCTGTGGAGAAAATGGAAGCCGATGTAGAAAATGAGAATCAAGGATCAATGAGCAGAAAAAAAATGAATGTAAGGTTTAGTCGACCATTAGGCAAGACAAATTCGACTTAGTAAATTCTTATTCGGTCTAAAAGTTTCAGTTTGATAGGATGAAGCAGCAACACAAATA
Source organism: Ammodytes marinus (assembly GCF_949987685.1). Lineage (NCBI taxonomy): Eukaryota > Metazoa > Chordata > Actinopteri > Uranoscopiformes > Ammodytidae > Ammodytes > Ammodytes marinus. Next base: position 6,596,849 of record NC_137235.1, on the reverse strand, counting down.
TGGCATCTTTGGTTAATACATATTTTTACAGTCATATGAAAAAGTTTGGGAACCCCTCTCAGCCGGCATTATAATTGACTCTGCTTTCACAAAAAAAATATAAAAGTGGTATGTCTTTAATTTACCAGGAACAGCTAAGTACTGGGATGTTTTCCAAACAAAGATTTTTTGAAAAGCAGTATTTGGTTGTATGAAATAAAATAAAATGTGAAAAACTGGCTGTGCAAAAATATGGGTACCCTTGTGGTTTTGTTGATTTTAATGCCTGTAACAGCATGTAAAACTGATGAATTTAAACACAAAGTTGGTTGGATTATGTTGTTAAGCCTTGAACCTCATAGAAATGTCTGTTTAATCATGAGAAAATGTATTTTAGGTGCCTAAATGCAAGTTGCACTTCTCTTTGACTCTCTGCTGAAGTGAGACAGAATGGGATCATCAAAACAGCTCCCAAAAGATCTGAAAAACAAAGATTGTTCATTGTCATGGTTTAGGGGAAGGCTACAAGAAGCTTTCCCAAAGGTTTCAATTGTCAATTTCGACTGTAGTGAACGTTGTCAGGAAATGGAAGGACACAGGCACAGTGGCAGTTAAACCCAGGCATGGCAGACCAAGAAAAAAACAGGAGCGGCATAGGTGGAGGATTGTGAGAATGGTTGCACACAACCCACAGATCACCTCCAAAGACCTGCAAGAACATCTGGCTGCAGATTGTGTATCTGTACATCGTTCAACAATTCAGCGCAATTTGCACCAAAACATCTGCTTTTTATAAAGACCAAATAACTTAATTTTTGTCTCATCAGTCCAAAGCATTTTCTTCCAATATGAATCTGGCTTGTCTAAATGAGCTTTTGCATACTCCATGCAACTGTATCTGTGGCGTGGGCGCAGAAAGGGCTTCCTTCTCATCACCTGGCCATACAGATGTTTTGGTGCAAATTGCACTGATTTGTGGAACCATGTACAGATACACAATCTGCAGCCAGATGTTCTTGCAGGTCTTTGGAGGTGATCTTTGGGTTGTGTGCAACCATTGTCACAATCCGCCGCATATGCCGCTCTTGTACTTTTCTTGGTCTGCTAGACCTGGGTTTAACTGCAACTGTGCCTGTGTCCTTCCATTCCCTGACAACGTTCCTTACAGTAGAAATTGACAATTGAAACCTTTGGGAAAGCTTCTTGTAGCCTTCCCCTAAACCATGATAATGAATAATCTTTGTTTTTAAGATCTTTTGGGAGCTGTTTTGATGAACCCATTCTGTCTCACTTCTGCAGAGAGTCAAAGAGAAGTGCAACTTGCATTTAGGCACCTAAAATACCTTTTCTCATGATTAAACAGACATTTCTATGAGGTTCAAGGCTTAACAACATAATCCAACCAACTTTGTGTTTAAATTAATCAGTTTTACATGCTGTTACAGGCATTAAAATCAACAAAACCACAAGGGTACCCATATTTTTGCACAGCCAGTTTTTCACATTTTATTTTATTTCATACAACCAAATACTGCTTTTCAAAAAATCTTTGTTTGGAAAACATCCCAGTACTTAGCTGTTCCTGGTAAATTAAAGACATACCACTTTTATATTTTTTTTGTGAAAGCAGAGTCAATTATAATGCCGGCTGAGAGGGGTTCCCAAACTTTTTCATATGACTGTATATAGCTTCCACATCTAGAAGTGCTTAATCAAAGGAAACTGGACTAGACTGTTTTGAGTCATTTTGCTTCAGTAAAATGTACTTTAACCTTTGATTGTTCACAGGTTGATGTCACCCCAGGGATCAGCTAGGTCACGTGGCGGCCTCGTGAGTCATCAGGGACACATGAGTTATGGTGTTAAACTGCCTGGGGATTGAGGGATGTCAGGATGGAAGTATCTGTGAGTGAGGACTTCTGGCATTATTATCCTGTGACCTGGAGGACTTGAACGCCTCTTCCCGCTGTGTAATTATGGGGCTCCTTTACAAAAGCCGACAATCGTGAAGAGAAACGCTGTGAAATGTCTGGTTATCAGTACAAAACACTGCCTCTATCACCAGAATGTGAGATGTGCTGTATGACTGTATGTCCAAAGAATGACTAATTTAGAGTTTTGAGTCAAAAATAGGAAAAAGGCCTTAAGTGACTTACAATGTACTGGCAAACAGAGATGGGTGAGTGAAAGGTGCTGCTTGCATGTTTTTCTCTCTTTGGATTGTAATTGTAAGTCTGACAGTAACAGCATGATCTTACACGCCTCCAAATGTAGATTGTGCAGCCAGCGAATAATCATTTTGAATTATTGATTAGTTTTTTGACTATTTTTCCAATGAGATCTTCAAAAATAGAGCAAAATACCCATTGCAATTTTCCCTGAAGCCTTTCAATTGCAGTTTTTTTGTACGACCAATAGTCCTATACCAAAATATATTCAATTTATATTGATATGAAACAAACCGGGGCTGCAGAAACTATCTATTAATGATTAATGCCTTGAGTATTTTCTTGATCATTTCAACTGTAAAACATACACAAGGTTATATCTTGTTTTTCAACCCACAGTCCACAACCTAATGATATACACTTCTTGTTTATTAATTTCAGTATCTTATTGTTTCATCCGTCATATTTTGCTATGTGGGTGACCTCTCTTTGCATCGTGACCTTCAGTCTGTAGGACTTAGAGGTAGGAGAGTGACTGTGGAGGAGCATTCAGCTTCATGCTACCCCAGAGCCCATCTGAAACACTCCTGTGCGTAGGCAGTAAAAAAGTATGTCCGGGGAGGGTGCCAGCGCATACTGCTACGGAGAGGACACGCTGACTATCCAGCACCACCTGTCTCACTACGGTAACTGATGAGCACAAGGTGTGCAACGGTGTGTGCTCCCATTTATATGCAGAGGAGATGAGTAAGCAAATTCACCTGTGGTGTCGTCCTCAAGAGCTAATTATGTGGTCAATTTTCAGCAACAGAGGATAGAGTAGGCATTTTAGAGAAAGATTTATTATGTCTGCATGAATATGCAACAGAGGAAAAAAATGTTTCGGAAGGAGCTGATTCGATGTCAAGAAAATGTAGTTGTATTCGCTCTTATTCCCCCATGTGCAGTGTATGTGTGTGCGTTTGTGTGTGTGTTTGCGTTGCTGGTGCCTTGGTCCCGCTGTGGGCTGGCAGGGAGACATTGCTGCTGACAGGAGCAGGAGAGTGCCGCCGCAGGCAGAGCTCGGCTGTGACAAACCCTTTTTTAGAGCGCGCTCATGACTCAACAGATAAAAAAAATACTTGAATCCCTAATTCCCCGACCTCCAACACATTTCTCTAGAGGACATTCCTAGTTTAATAAACTTTAGTCTCATTATCATAGTTTAAACTTTAGGTCATAATTTTTTATTTTCATTCAGATGATGATGACTGTGGCTGTGGCTGTTAGTGGGTGTGCTGATTCAGTTGCATGAAGCCCACTACATTACAACATAGAGGTCAAGCAGATGGAGGTGGTTGCCCTAAAGTGTTAAGCCATATATCGACCGACTAGAACAGCCCTCTCATTCAATTAAATGGAGCCAACTCCAGTAACAGCCTCCAGTTTTTCGGCAACACAACTCTATGCTATCCTGTGTTGGCAAGACAGATACATTTAAGTATCACATTCCTGGTGGTTTTGAACCCTTTAGTACTACAAACTATTGTACAGTGTTTGTAACTTCCTTTATTGTTTTACCAGGACCTGGGCTGGTCTGAAGAATCCTAGATAAAGCTTGCAATCTCTCTCTCTTATTGCTGATCTTTGTTTAAAGGAAAAGTAACAGATTTTCTTGTTAATATATATTACACGTCGTCTCTTTAACTAACACGAGGATTTCTTTATATTCTGAATGCCTCTCTGACTCAGTGACTAATGTGGGCCGTACTCACCTGTACAGTGTATAGCTGCTCTTCAGCCAACACGACTTCTACATCCACTGCTGATGGTCAGAGGTGATGAGCCCCACTGGTTGACTTGTTCTCTCTCCAGGATGTTATGTAAAGGTTCACATGTAATGGCTTCCTGTCGCACTATTAGTGTTGGAGTGTGTTAAGTGAGGGGGTCAGACCAGCTTGTTCACAGAGGTGCACACACCTGCGTAATTTTCGCACATCTGGCCTAGTCTTATTACTTTCATCAATTATGTAAATCTTTTAACACAGCACCAGGGCGGTAATTGACCTTCTACACACTAATGAGCAGGTCTAAAAGACTCAAAGTTTATACAGTGAGATCGCAGATTACTTTAAGACTCTATGCAAATCTCCAAAACTAATTTCTCAATATTTCAGAGTCAAGCACTCTCAGAAATAATACAAAAATCCAAACAAAATGTTGAAGGAATCCCTATATCGGAACGTAGAGTTCATAAACAACCTTAGAGGGAGCCATTTTTTTTTAAATCATTGAAGTGCACAACTGATAGAAGAGCTTTACTTTATCTAGGTTAAATATTACCCAGAGACAGAGAGAGAGAGAGAGAGAGAGAGAGAGAGAGAGAGAGAGAGAGAGAGAGAGAGAGAGAGAGAGAGAGGATGAAAGTACTGCAAGTGCCTTTAATTCCAGGACACCAATTATACTCACCATCTGCAGAATATACTGCACAGCAGTGATTCCCAAGACTGCCATGTTGTTACGCTTTCATCATGATCACACTCTTTCCCAGGAGGAAAAACTTTGCCATCCAACCTACTGGGACTAATGCAAGTCTGCAAATGACTCCTATCAAGTGTTGCAGTGTAACAGTACCATTATTATCCTGTTAGAGGTCACGGTTTGCTTTGAATTAAGATTTGCACGCATGTTCGGGGTAATTTTGAAGTGGATCGTCGCATACAAGAGCAATTCAAAGTGCACAACAGGGCGATGAAACAATAAAAAAGGTTAATACTGTACAGACAGACAACAACACATGTAGTCACAGGAAAATAGATGGAGATAGTGTTTTTGCAAAGCTCAAATGTTGTTTGTTCGGGGCTTTAGGTGCATAAAATTGAGTGTTTTGAATTTGAGATTAAAAATAAGCTCTTGGAACATGAAAGAGATATCAAACCCATGACCCTAAGAAATCTGTTGTGGACACGTGCCAGATTTTTTTACCTGGGGCCATTAGGCATGAACAGGGAGCAGGATCTTATAGTAAATTCTGTAATTAAGATGTTAGCAACTGGAGATGTTTGAGAATTTGAGTGGTATGTTTGACTTGTCCTAATTAAGATGCCAGTGGCTTCATTGTGATTTGGCCGAAGCAGTCAAATTGCTATAACATGATGACGAGCAAAACCGGACATTGCTGTAATCTAAAAGTTAACACACTTTATCTGCTGTGTGTAAGAGAGAGACGATGAGATAAGGTGGAAAGAGCCAGTAATGCCGCGTCCACTTTATATTGTTTTGTCAAGGTCTAAAAAGGCTGGATTGATGCTCAGTTTAACAGCTTGCTCTGTTGACATTGTGATCTCAGAAGAAGGGCCAACCTTACCTGAGGACAAGTGATGAAAAAAAAGATTGTCGGCAAAGGACAATAAATTATGCCGACCATGTTGTGACCTCGCTTGTGATTCTAGGTCATTGCACATTTGGGCTCTGCTACATCATCCCTGCTGTCAAACGGCTTTCTGTCAATCTTTAGGACGAGATGTATTCCTCTAGCGGTATCATAAAGCTTCCCCATGACAAGCGATTTACCCGCATAACGTTGAGTAATCATCATCGATTGTCTTTGTTCTTCTTTTGCTTAATCACCTTAATTGTTAAAAAAAATACTATTTTAGAAAGAAGATAATCCAAATGCTTGTGCTTCTGTTAATCCTTCTCTAAAGCTACTGAAGAAATGTTGCCTATTCTTATGCTTCTTTTTTCTCCCTTTCTTTGAAATCTAAATTACATCAAAGGAGCAGTCTCACTCTATAAGCGGCAAATGTAATTAGGCACTAGGCACTAATGAAGAAGAAGATGCTGCTGCATGCTTTCATTCCTCCACACAAGTGACACTAAAGGCGCGCGTCTCACATTTCTTTACCAGCCCGTCTCCTTGGGGGGGTGGGGGGTGGGGGGGGCTCACCAAGCCATCAGCCAGTCGCTTGGTGAGGCCTTAAACCCCCCTTGGGTGAGAACAGACACACACCAGAGATGGAGGGGTGGGGGACTACTCTTTGCTTCTCCTAATGACAAGCGTAGGAGAGCTCAGACTGTGGAGAAAGCCCGACTTCAAAGGGGCCCAACCAGAAGAAAGAAAGGCAGAAAGATGGCGATACGCGGGCAGGCATAACGTGTCAGAACAGAGGGCGTCTGAGGCAGCAGAATATTAAAAGGTTCAAACCGTAAAGACCTCAAACACGGTCAAGGAGACACCTGAGTGCTCAAGTCCACTTAAAGGAACTGTACAGCCCAACTCACCTTTTGAAGCTATAGCTGCAGGACTTGGTTTGTAATGTTTGATTAGGAGAAACGTTGGCTGGACGCCGGTGTGCTGCAAGCGCCCTGGACTGTATTTTGATTGATGATAATGATGGTAGCCCCCGGCTTTGTAGAAACAACTTGCATCATGATGTGACACCACACATCGCTGATCAAAGGCCCGAAAATATGACATGTGAATATTAACGTTTGAAATGAGATTGAGAGCGAGAGAGAGAGAGAGAGAGAGAGAGAGAAAAGCAACAAATGAATGTACTGTATATCAGAGGTTCTACAGGCTCTCTCCCCCCTCTCAAGGAGGACTCCTACAACCCCCTTGTGAAATAAGGCATGCATATGGGCCTCCCCAAAGCCAACCGTGCTGTGCGATCCCTGTGCTCAAAAACATAATGAAGATCCTTTTTGGGCCTGTTCAGAGCGGATTGAGCGAGCGTTGGCCGTGCAGCTGATGACTGCCAGAGCCCTGGGATAATGAGGCTCGGGATAAGACCGGAGCTGTGAAGAGGGATTGGAGGAATCTGCAGCAGACTGTTGGCAGGCTTGTGTTGTCTGAGCCAGGCTCTTTACACACACACACACACACACACACACACTGCACCGGAGGAGGACCACTGTTTCAGCCAAGGGGAGGGTGGGAGAGTTACAGTGGAGGAGGCAGTTTGTGTGAAAGAAAAAGAAATACACCCACATGTAACAAGGAAAAAAATATATATCTGCCTTAAAAATGTGGTAGATTTTCCCATGTGGCCTGCTGCTGCTGCCTACAAGCCTGGAAGCAGAACAGAGGGATGCCAGTCAGTCAGTCAGTCAGTTAGTCAGTCAGTCAGTCAGACAGTGAGCGTGGTGGGAAGATCTGCCAGCAAGTGAGATGAGTTGACATCACCAAACATACTGTATGGTGTCTGTATTAGTGAACAAACAGAACCTGGTTTTTGGATGTTTTGCTGTTTCCATAGTGCACACCGACTTACTTCAGTATTTGGTCAGAGGCAGGTTTAGGAACTTTTGAATGGAGAGAGAGAGAGGGAGCTGTACATTAGAAGGTAAAATATCTATTCTGTGTGAAAACTAAGTGCCGTATTATCATCTTTAAATACTATTGATATCACTTAATAGCTTCTATTTGTGTGCAGAATATGAGACAATGAGCCCCTGGATTAAAGGACATGTTAAAGGACACCCTTAAATCACACACCCTGCATTCCAATACCCATAAAAAGTACCTGGATGCTCTACATTTGGTTGCATTTTACAGTGTGCAAACAAGCATGCTTCTTTGGCCATTCTGACCCATAATCCTTTGTGTATCGCAAGTTACATCACCGCCACTGAGTCGCAGAGAGAGAAACAACCAGCCATGTGACGCATATAAGCAAAAGGGTCAAGTTCAAGGCGCTGTGTTATGACTAAATATATACACAAGTATTTCCCATGTAAATATGTCCCAGTTGCATTCTACCAAACAATAACATTGACTTCTCCAACAAAAAAAAATAGTTTTCAGTGTGCACCGCGGTTCAAATGAGGCCGATCATTAGCCTCCCTCATTCATAATTTCCCCTTGAACCAAAGGGAATGATTAAAAAAAGCCTCCGATTGGTTGAAGAGTTTCTGATTCCGCGTTCGCCGCAGACTTCAATCAGCCTCTAATTGAAAAGTAATGAGATTCAGCCGAGCTCAGCGAAAGCACTCCAGCTCGACTCGACTTGATTCAACGTTGGCGTTGTCTCCCGGAACAAAGCGAAAAGACAAGACACGGCCTTTTGAATTTCCACACAAACGACTCTCGTGGAAACGGATCTTTTTTTGCGAGAGGCTTTTTATTCTGATGATCAAGCTTCAAAATGAAGCGACATTAGAGGCGGATTGAATGCAAATTGAATGCGCGGAAGGCAGTTTGTGTTTTACATTTGGGCTGCGTGTGCAATTAGTTGCCTTCCACAGTCACAGAGGAAAGGAAAAGGAAAAACAATGCATACATATTGCATTAGGGAGCAGACGGCCGGGGAGGAGCTTCATTAATCCAAGATCCATAAACAGCGCTCATAATGGCGACCCAGCACTTACTCTCAAAGCCTTAGACACTTGTAATGAGCAGCAGTCTTATTTCTACAGAGTATTTCTACAAAGTGGAGAAACATACAAACACAGAATATATGTTCAATTATCCATTAGTAGGACTGGCACAGCTCCTATAAATTTTTTCTATCTGCTTATATTTCCATCCGCAAACATGAAGCATGAGTTCTACATTCCCTGATGGAAAGAGTAAGTCAGCTATAGCACGCTCGTATTTTCACCTGGAGCCCCGGGGAGCCTCTGTTAGTATTCCTCATACATCTTATACAGCTGCTTTAGCTCTGAGGTATATATATATATTAGTGTGTGTGTGTGTGTGTGTGTGTGTGTGTGTGTGTGTGTGTGTGTGTGTGTGTGTGTGCATGTGCGTGCGTGCGCGTGTGTGCATGCTTGTGTGTGTGTGTGCAAGTGGATGTATGTTTTTATATTGTGGAGGTGCCTCAGATGAAGAGGCTGACTTCCTGTGGGCATCACTGCGAAAGGAGGCTCACAATCAGTCTCCACTCGCCCGTATCGCCTCAAATTAATTTCCCAATGATAACCTCCAGGTTTCTGCCGCTGCTGTTTTTCTCCCTCTGCAGATCTGTAATGTAAACACTGTGCGACGGTTTGCACGTGTGTGGGGTTATATTTGTGTGTGTGTGTGTGTGATTTGTTGCACAAGAGGGCCGCGGCGAACTGTAGGTGGTTGAAAAATGACCACCCCTGGGCGCTGAGTTAGGGGGGAGGGGGGGAGGCAATAAGAGGCGGAGATAAGGAGTGACTGTTTTCGGAGAGAGTCTGAGAACAATTTTTCTTGGACAAAAGGAAGCCCAGACTTACGGAAGAGGATTAGGGCCACACAAGAAGAAAAAAAAAAAAAAGTTCTGACTTTTTTTCATGAAATAAATAAAATAAAATAAATCTGACTATTCTCAGAATTCTGAGAATAAAGTCAGAACTTTTTATTTTATTTTTATTTATTTTTTTCATGTGTGGCCCTAATACTCTTCCGTACAATCCTCTTCCGTACAGACTTGATAGAACAATTCTGCCAAAAGTGTTCAAGGCCTTGTTATGGCCACACAGCCATATTAAAGTTGGTACCTCTTGCACCCACACTTTATTTTCTTCTATCCTTAAAGTAATTACGAGGAACTTTCAGATTTAGTTGATTCTAGCGGCCCTTTTGGACAAAAATGGTAGTGTATCTATGACACCAGCGCCTGCTGTGAAAGAGTGACGGCAGACGTCAGGATGCATCACAATGAGGAAAGGAAATGTTTTTATATGTGACTGTCAGATTAATAATGGTAATATGACGATGTTGAAGCAAAGCAAACTTTGATTTAGTACCGTTTGGGAAACACAGGATGTTCCGGTCTGCCTGCCTAAATCAAAGTCAAAGTTGTCACTAAGTTCTGTTTAGTGGACCTCTTTTACGGGCCCAGCTCTTTATGTTATAGATAAAACACTTTCTTTTTGAGTATGTGCCTGTGACTCCTCCTGTCTTTCTGCTCGGTCCGTCACAGACCTAAAGAAAAACACCATCTATTCCTTGAGAAAACGTCTGCCAGTGAATCTGTCCCACTGATCCACCCTCACCGGGGTCCTCATCTGTTTGTATGACTCTCACATGAAGTTAATGGCAAAGCTTATTAGTGTGCACTCGGCTCCGATACATCGTTAGAATATGATTTCATGCTTGGGTGCCCGTTAGCTCACTGGGGCCTGACCCGAACTAACCCGAACGCACGCTAAATGGATTCATAATGTTTTTCTTGTGCATCTTCCAAATCATGATGAGTCATTTCTTGTCTCTTGCTTATTTCCAGAAAAACCCATCAAACCCATCTCCGATATCTTGTTGGCTTCCTGCCTGAGAGGATGGGGGGGGAAGAAGAAAAAAAAATAACAGAAGGAAAGGGAAAAAATAGCACACGCAAGCAGCAAATTCAAAAAATATCATAAGTCCAAAATGAATCTATTACCATAATTCTCACAGCTATTCAGTTTTTTTCCCACCATAACTGTGCTCATGTGGCGGCCGCTCTGAGCCTGTGCTACCCATCTCCATTACGCTCAGCTTGTCAGTTGCCAAGCAGAGCGGAACAAGGAAGGAAGGAACGTCGGTCATTATGAGACAGACGATTACAAAGCAGAGGACGGATGGAGGGATGTCAGTGACGGAGTGAGATTGGGCAAAGATCTAAACAGCCCCAACGTCCCCGAAAATTAAACTGCGACATTTCTCGCAAGGCCGTAACAATCGACTAGTAAATCATGAATTTGAAATGAAAGGGAAATGACAATTAGTGGGTTTTTCATCATTTCCAGTAGCCCGCCTTTTGTCCAGAGCAATATCGAGCGATGATATCCACATCATTTAGAGAGAAAACTATGAATTAAACATGGCCACTTACTCTACTCTGGTTCCAGATGTGATGAAATGCAAAAACATTACGGACACTTGTTTTTTTTTGCATACTATTTGATTAGAATAGCGGCCCAAAAAAGGAGTGGAGGATTTTGGGAGTGATGAGTGATTAACTTGGAGGGGAAATGAACCTCACTGTTTCTAATTCCATCCAGGGCGCTGCTGCCTTTTGGCTATTGTAACACTGGTATGAAATTATTCATTTGAAACGAATCCATTCTTGTTCTCCTAGCCTTCCTGTTCCAGTTTCTCTTTTTCTTTCATTTCATGGCGGCTCCTTTTTCATCTGTATTATTTCACTGACTTTTCAGTTTTTCTTGCCTGCAGCTTTGGCAGGTGTATCCACAGTCCGTCACAGGTCACTGGTCCCCTGTCTGTCCCCCTGCTCCCTGTCTGTCACCCTGCTGCCTGTCTGTCCCCCTGCTCCCTGTCTGTCCACCGTCCAGACTGTAAACAGGAAGCTGCTCTTTCTGCCAAAATAAGAGGTTGAAGGGCAAACCTCTGCTCCCTTTACTTCCCTTGAGAGTGTGGCCCACTCCCATTGGCCGATGTAGTCTAAGCCCCAAGCACTGAACCCTTAACAGACTATGAATGACATGTCAGGATCAGCATCAGTGACTGAGTGAAGGAGGCACAAGAGGCTCTGAATGCTGCATATGGAAGGGCACAGAATTGAGTTTAATCACAAGCTATTCCATTGGCCACTTGACTTCATATAATAAAAGGTTGGTCACAGTGCTGTCCCCCACGAGCACTTTAACATGTTTATGTCATGTCTTTTCATGATTTTAATAGTTTTTATTTTTGTATTTGTAATTTCCAGATAGAGCATCCATTTCCCACTCAAGCCGGCACAAACTGAGTGACAGTGGCTGGAAGTCAGAGTTTATGTGCAGTGGGGATCAACACTCCAGGAACTAGTGACAATTCAATATTGATGGTCCAGCTTAAATAATGAATCCAACAGAGGGAGGAAACGAGTGGCTGGTTCCCATCGACGGGCTGTCAAAAGAAGACAAACTGTCTTTTCCTGAAACAACGTTAAAGAACGGATACATTATTTAATCAATTCACCATTAGTGACCATTCATAATATCCTGTAAAATTGTTTATATCGAACGGCAACGCATTAATTCAAGCCCAGTTTTTTTCTGTTCTTGTTTCCGTATTCCCTTTTCCTATCTAATCATCTGCTCGACAGCAGCGAGCACTGCTTTATCCCTTACCATTTTGTCTTGTATAATAGCGGGCGTACAGTATCACAGCCCTAAAATGGTTCTCAATGGCCTCCCCAGATGAAAGCCCCCAAATTGGCATCCAAAGGCCTATTTGAGGAACAAGGTGTGTGTTTGGAGCTGGGCCGTCTCACTGCTCTGACAGCTGTGTCTGTTTCACAGGCCTCATTATGAGCCTCTGTCTACAACTTATTTTCCCCCTGTACCTGACCCTCGATCTCTCCCTCGTATTCCGTATTCTCTCTCTTTCTCTTTCTGTCTCTCTCACACACACACACACACTCTCTCTCTCTCTCTCTCTCTCTCTCTCTCTCTCTCTCTCTCTCTCTCTCTCTCTCTCTATCACCATGACTGGGCCTGATCCTTGACTGCCACCCACTTTTTTTTTTGCCGGTCCATCCACTGCCCTGATTGGCGGGTAATTACCGGCCAGGTGACAGCAGCCTATTTCAAGAGTTGAGAGGTCTTCAAGCTGTTTTTTTATTTAATTTTTTTGGTGCACAAAATAGTTTTCCAGGACCTCCCTATAAGTTCTCAGTGACAGAGTCACCCAGTGAGGCAGCAGCAGCAGGGCCGGGTAGTGACAGTGTAGACAGCTATTAGTTTGTGTGTGGTATTGTGAGCGCTGCTGCCATACACATCCTCCTGAGCCATCTTTGATCCTACATGACTGAAAGGCGGGCGGAGAACAGGCCTTGTTTTTCTGCCTTAACCACCGGTATTACAGGCGAGAAATTGCATCGAGTGTCTTCAAGTGCATTTGAGGTTATGTGAAGAAATGTTGTACTACGTGAAAGGCAAAAAAGGAAAAGCAATAGAAGCAATAGTGTGAGGTAGCGGACACAAGTTTTTTTTAGGATTTGTTTGACACAGGAAGGAGGTTTAGTGAAATCCAGGAGATCTGTGTTGAATTTCTTGGTTAAAGGTTCAGTAAGAGGAATGGTCAGTTTAGCTAACTTCCTGTCAGTTACTGCAGTTAGCAGTCCCCCCCCCCCCCCCCTCGTCCCTACGTCACCACATTTATGCACTGCGGTCTTCAAGCAGCGAGTTATCTAGCATCATCTCAGATAAGTAAGAGTGATAAAACATGATAAAAACCATCAAAACAGACATTGAGAAGGATTTTTACCTGCTCCGCCATTGTAGGCGCATAAACATTCACCCATCTGTCGCTCTGCGCGTGCACCGGCAGTGAGACAGGTGCTGGTTTGTAGCGTTCTCTCTTCTGATTGGATATCAGTTTCGGGATCCCCAAAAAGCTTATTTGCCGATCACATGCAGAGCGGGAGACTGAGAGATCGGCTTTATGAAAGCACACTATGTAAGTGATCACTGTATGAATAAAGAGCGATTTAACACTTATATTGATATAAATAAATCGCTTACTTCACCTTTAACATTCCCAATGGAGGCCTTTAATATGCAGCTTTTATTGATTTTTCCGCATTTTTAGGGGCAGGAGAACAAATTGTTAACACAACTTGGGCATGTTAAAGTTGCTGATGAAAAAGCGTTAGCATACAATTACACATCTAGCAAACTTAAGCATCAATTTGGACTAAATTCCCCACTATGTTCACCATCTTGTTGCTGCCCTGTCTGTTGCTGTTTGGTGCTTGGCTGAAAGTCTACAGCTGTTGATGGAAACAACGTTGATGAAAGTGGCGAGACTGAGCCAAAACCATGAAGCTGAAGGCTCTAAACCCAAAACAATGAGCTCACAGATGCTAAAACGTCCTGAAAACCCACGGGAAACTGCTGAGCTGTGTTTGGGGGGGATCGTCATTTAATCCAACATTATGTAAAAAGATTGCTGCAGCAGTAATGAATGTAACACATTAAAGGAACACTATGATATCCCCATTAAAGATATCCCCAGAGGCAAAGCTTAAGGGAGTTGGATAGAAGAAAAACAACGTGAGTAAAAATATGTTCCAGTGTGAAAAACAAGCTGACACGTTTTTTGTTTTTCGTTGTAACTTTAACTCGTCTCATTTGTGCAATAATTGGGCCTTGAAGTCATTAATAACTTTTCTGTCCTGGAGCCTAATGCTTCGATGTGCCCTCATATCCGTAATGTCATGAATATAACAGCCAGCCTGCGTCTCTACAGCTTACTGCTTCCTGGCCTTTTGTCCTGCTAAGAGGTGTAATTGTTGTCTGTGTGATCTGGTCAGGTTTCTGTCGGCCCTCTACCCCTAATTTATCTCATTCACAGAATTAACACATTAAAACCGCATCCTTCCGCTACATTTGTTGTTCAAAGACCCATTAGCTGCTTACTTAGCATTAGCTATTTTCTGCACTAATACTGACACGGATGCTAACGAGAGACAAGACACCGTAAGATTAAGCATTGTGTTGCGTTTGTGGTGAATCATCCAAATACTTGGGTTTAGTTCAGCCTCAGTCAAAAAAGTTTCCCTCAAAATGTAATTTGATATATAGTCCTCTATATATAGTGCTGGTTAGGATGTACAAGCAGATAACCCACTGAAAATAGAGACTTAGCTGTCTGTAAAATTGCAATAAGTAGGCCTGAAGTTAAATGACCCCCTATCTGGGTGCAGCCACAGCGCCTGTCAGAGTGACGCCCTGGTGATATTTTCAGAACAACATGAACAAGTTGTGTCTCCGTTCTTTCTGCTCATAGCATACTGTTATTGTACACTTGGACCTCGGTTGCATAAGACTCCGGGGCCTTTATTTAGCCGGAGAAAGCTCTCATTTGAGGTGCAGCGTAAATGATGCAGGGCTTCTGAATGACGCACGTAGACACAAAAGCCATGGAGAGGTTTCCCACTGCGGCCGCCATTTTGGGCACAAAGAGTCGCCACCGTGCCGGCACTCGTACGGGCTGAGTCACATACTGGACCGCATGTGTGACGTCTGCACCTCAGCAAGTAGATTGAGGGGAACTCGCATTTTTAAATTCATGAATAAAGAAGCAAAGACAATTCAGATAGATCTTTTAAAAGTCTTTCTTTCATTGATGTTCCTTGATTCCTTAAAAAAAAAAAAAAACAGTCCTGCAGACATGAGGGTGTGGTGGGGGAGCCGAGGCATCCACTTCCACAGACCAACACCACAGAGAACATTCTGGAAACTGCTGACTTCCCTCTCCCCGGCCGCAACCACCGCCATTGCAGAACCATAATTTACCAACAAGACGCCGGTGCCTTTTTGCACCAGCTAACCCTAATACTTACTCCCACACATGCTGACAGCGCTATTATCATCTCAAAATTACAGTGCTTTTCCTGCTCGCAACTGTACTTTGCAAAAAAAAAAAAAAAAAAAAAGCAAAAGCAACTGGCAACCCCACCAGCCTTCCAAGGTCTAACTCTCATCTGCACGTATCAACTGCCAGCGAGAGATAGAAGGACGTGGTTTTCATGGGAAAGCACCCTGCGTCCTGATTGATATGCACCAACTGTCTTCATGTAAGGCTGCTGCTATACCGCTACCTCTACGGCTCTGGAAAAGGCAGAGAAAATAAATGCAGGCAGGCACAGAGACACAGATGAAAAGCCACCAGCTTACTGTGTGATCCAGCTTCTCTATTGAGCCCTCAGAAAACAGGACAGAGCCGCACTCCAAGCCAGACAGACCTGCGGATGTGAAATACTTAATCTCCTGTAAAAAAAAAAATGCCTAATTGATACTCCGCCGCTGCTCAGGGAGGATACAGGTCCACTCTAGTTTTGTAGCCTTACCTCCTCCAGCTGGGAGATCTGAAAAGGATGAAAAAGATTGTCACCGGATGTGATTGTATGAGACAGCAGTGTTTGATCTGTGGCTAAGAGACTGAGAAGTTACCCATCATGATGCAAGAAAGAGAAATAATGTCAACATTGGGTTTGTTTGCAGGACTTCAGTTGGTGTTGACAGGTCAGAGCATTCCCGCTGATGCAAGCTCCAGGTACACACACACACACACACACACACACACACACACACACACACACGCACGGACGCAAACTGTTGCTGCCAGATTTTTTACAGACCCCTCGCGCTTCTGCATTACCAACCGTGTGGCAGCCCGAACCATGACTTAGCTCGTTAGATGGAGACAAAAGAGGGCTTGACAGTTTACATAAACCACACTAGATATGTGCCCCGTAGGCATAATCGACAACAACCAAAACATCTCCTTAATTAAAAATCGTTAACTTGATGCATTTGCTATTAACACCAGCAATTAATTACACACAGAGCTAATGTCTCATAAATAATGGAGAGAGCAGCAGTAGATGGATGAAAGGATGGATGGATGGATGCACTGTAGCGCGAGAGGAGAAAGGAACAGATGGATGTTCCCTTCGCTCGTTTTGCTGCGTCAGTTCACGTTGGGTCTCCCGCCCGGATCAGTAAACTACACTAATGGGGTTCTGGTGGCAGCAGTCCGGAGGTTGATGGCGACAACTTTGTTTAGGGGAACAAATGAATCCTTCTGAACCTTTGCTAGAGCCATCTGTTGACGGCAGCCTCACATGCACTCACACAACAACGGCTGCTGCAAAGCCATCAGACCCTGCTATCCAGCGTGGCTAATTTCATTAAGTGTGTAAGTGTCTCGAAACATCTGCATGTCCTTTCTACAGGAGTGAGTGTTTTTGAGGTTGTCTTAATTTGTGACCCTCAAGTTGCAGTAACATTCAAGTCACGGAGTTAAGCATCTGCTTTTTGAAAGAAAACTGTGATAATCTTTGAAAAACCAACAAGGTCATTTGACAAAATACTTACTGTTAAAGGGACTCACACCCATCGTGCAATTGAGAATTACAGCACTATCATACCATCCCGCCTCCCTCCAATGCCCCCACACCCTCGTTCCATGCTTGTATCACTGGTTTCACTTCAGAGGTGTCGGCCAGAATACCACTTATGGCCAAAGGCGTCAGACTATAAGCATGAGACTAGGAGAGGAGGAGTAGGGTTTTATCCGCTCTTTATTTTCCTTCTTTCACAGGCACAGTCGCATATAGATCGCGGGAAAAGAACAAAGGTTTAAACTCCGCTCGTGAGGAGACGTTACAACAGCTGTTGCGACCCGCGAATCGCATGCAAACTATATTATAACAGCGATTGGGACTGCATGTACATACTCACACACGGGTGATTCACATTTAAACTCAGATAAACACGTTTCCATGTGGAATGATCGCTTACTGCGGCAACGCTCACACATCTGACCGAGGGAGAAGAGAACGGAAACTAAACAGGCTCTCTGTCCGACTGACGTCACGGCCCTAACTGACTGCTATCCACACTGAACAAAACACATTTTAACACACTGTAAGAACTAACAACACTGTAACTTATGAACGTTGGGGCCTTTTCTACAATGGTCGCTACTCGCTACTGTCTGCAGTGGAATCAAAACAAACCCTCTAGTTGAGAATGCGCAATACAGAAGCAGACCGCAAACAGACAGGTCTGTCGGCCAATCAAATCGTTCGGACCGAACGATTTGTTTGGTCCGTTGGTTGAATTTTATATATATTTTTCATAATATTATGAGATTGAAATCATTGTTTGTTTTTACTCCTGGTGGGTCTGTCTTATATTTTAGAGTGTAATTACCTTATTAATACCATTTTAACCTAATGCAAAAAAAGTGTAAAAATGCACCAAAGGTAAGAGTCGCTTTAAGAAGGTTTTCCCAACATCTCCCACGATCTGGACGAAAAAAACATTCTAGCTACTCCACAATAAAACTTTTTTTAACATCCAGGGTCACTGACAATTTGATGACTTACCATGCAGATGTTGTATGTCCATAGACGATGAATTCACATGACTTTGGTGATCCTCTGACTTGACCTCAAGCTCAACAACCCTGTCAATGTTTTCACTCATTCTGTTAAATATCTCAACATATACTAGATGGTTTTGCCATTAAGCTTCTTTCAAACATTTTTAGTTTGGTGCTAGACTTTGAACTTTACTTTTTTGTTTTGTACCCCCATGGTTGAATGCACTAATTGAAAGTTTTGGATAAAAGCGTCAGCTAAATCATATATAATGTAACGTAATGCTATTGTAGGAAATAAATGTTTATATTTTTCTTACTGTCGTATTGCATCGTTGCTACTCAGATAAGGAAACCAAACTTGCAACTTGGTAAAGGATTATTAGGCACTTTTTTTTTTATTGTGCAGCAGACTTAATATTATTTAATCCATAATATAGTTAAAGCAGTCTTTAAGGATTATGGAAATACTTGTTAAAAGAGTTGTTGAACTACATTCAGGGTTTTTACAAAGATTCCTGCTTATTATTTTAATAACATGCTTAGCTTTGCAACTTCAATAAAATGAAACAAATTTGAGCCTGACTAGTCAAAGCTGAACATTCATCATCAGAAAGTGACGAGCGAGCAGCAGAAGAATCTCTCCCACAAATTACAGATGGCCGCCGTTTCTTATACAGACAGACACACGTCTCTTCTAATGAGCAAAGAATCTCCTCTGTCAGCTTTCTTCTCCTTTTTTCTAACACAGTCTATGCATTCTCTCCCTGACTGTCCTTGATACTCTTCTTTTATTTCCCCTCCTTCGCTCATTTCCCACTTCCTGTCTGTAGCAGCATAAGTGAAAAAAGCCACTACTTCACATCTTTGAGTATATTCATAAAAAAAAATAAAAAAAGTGCTCCCAAGGCTCCCTTCCTAGTTGAAAGCAATTTGTATGATATACTGCAGAAACAATTTAATGCCCAATACATTTATTCCCTTGGTACTTTAATTGTGAACTATTTCCAGATCCACTGTAAATTACCTGCCATCTAATATCTTTGGAGAAGTGGTACAAATTCTTTGCAAAGTTTAGTGTCTCCAGTTACAAACTTCATGCTCTGAAATTGCTTTATTGCATCGCCAATTACGGTCGATCAATGTACACTTTGTCTTTCTGAGCTAGTGCTGATATCATAAAATATTCATAGATTTGGAAAAAAAAATGTCCCATAAGAACTAATAATCCACAGCTAGACTCACAACCTTGTCAGTGTGTCACTCTTTGTTGATGTGAATAAAGGTGGAATCAGCGATTCTGGAGAACGTTTGTTAAATCAGTGAAAGTCAAAATCAGTGAATATCACAACACGATCCACTACCTTTCTGTACATTTACAGAGCCTAGTGTGTATTAACACTGGAGTTTTTTCA
The DNA here is from genome assembly GCF_949987685.1 of Ammodytes marinus. Classification (NCBI taxonomy): domain Eukaryota; kingdom Metazoa; phylum Chordata; class Actinopteri; order Uranoscopiformes; family Ammodytidae; genus Ammodytes; species Ammodytes marinus. Next base: position 6,577,518 of record NC_137235.1, on the reverse strand, counting down.
GCACACACAGTACAGACAGGTCGCGGATCGTGAGGAGATTACTGATTTTGACAAAAAGGGATTAATACAACACACATTCTCCAGAGTCACTGACTCCACCTTTTAATAAACTATATGTATGCAGTGTTTCTTATCATTAGATATTAATTGTATCACAGCTTTCACAAGTGAAAACAAACACACACAGACTAAATGTCTCCTTCACCTATCAATCAAAACCAGGGTCTGTCGCATCCCCCCTTTCCCTCATCCTAACCCTATAACTGCCAGTTTACTGCACACTAAACATATTATCCAATGATACGTCAGAATGGCTTTGTTCACCACAAACCACATCCGCCTCCAGGACAGAGTCACAGGAAAACATATTCAGCCTCTGTCCACAGTGCTGCCTTCAACATGAAACAGTGCAGAATGTAAATATAAAGCAACTTTTGTTTTTGTTGTGTTTTTAAAAAAATATTTAGTTGTTTTGTACAAAACACAGCTGATCAAAACACCACCCAAGGCTTTTTGCCTTTGTCACAGCAGACATTTTGACTTGTCATAAAAGCCCAGGTGTTACCAATCACTATAACAGTGTCTCAGTAGGCCCTGACAGTGTGACGGGGGAGGCAGCATTCACAATGCCAAGACCCTGAAACTGGAACAGCTAAATGGAATTCAGCCATCAGTCATTAAATTATTTACATGTCTTTACTGTCACATGTCAAAAATGTATCTTGTGAAAAAGGCAGCTTATCTACCAGCCTCCATAGTATGCATATGAAACATTTTGGGGCACACAATGTTCAATTTAAGGATATAAACCAACATTTCTGTTGTTTCTTTATAACATTTCACTCAAAAGCAAAATGTCAACCTAGTGGCAGGGCTAGAGGAAGATAAAAGGATCGTCAGAGTCATTAGGATTCATTATAGGAGCCATAATGGCATGGACCACATTTTACACCGATCCATCAAGAAGAAATGAGGCAATTTTGACCCTGTGATGGTGCTAGAGGTAAGGTCACAGGGTCACCAAAACCATCAGGATTCATCTTTTCATCATTTGGGAATGGTGATTGTCATATCCCGTTCCCTTGACCCTAACCTTGTTGACTGCTGTAATGCTTTAGTTGTCAGTATGGCTTCTTCAGAACGGTTTGACGTTTGACCTTGAAAAACCCACACACCTTCATGACATCAGATCTCTGCAAATTTCCATCTATCTGAGATTTTTATTTGAATGAATCGCCAACAACAACCATCGAAGGGAGCATAATGGGAGAAACCATTAAAAATATGGATTTGCTTTATTGGCATTCAAAGAATTGTGTATCAGTTTTCCAGTACCACTCACAGTGTATTGTGCACAGGAGATGATATGTATGCATGACGATAAACAATATACTGTGTCCCAATATTGATTGGTCAAGCGATGTCGATTCCATCCCAACCATTTATAGAGAAGACGCTTCCGTAATATCCCCAGTCATTCATCACTGTCAATGCCGCAAATCAAAATAAATGGTAACACTTTATATTTGCTTTAAGACAATATTTGGAGATCTGCATCAATTTCATGAGGTACTCTGATTTTTCCGGTGTTTTAATTTACGAGATTAGCCAAAGATATTCACATCCAGTACATTTTACTATGAATGTCCTTTTTTTATTCTTTTATTTATTTAAATAAAAATATTAAATTATTTAATTATGAGCGACTCATTTATATTGCCACTCATACATTTAAACTAATAACGTTATTGCTTAGTGTTATGCAGTCTGTTATATAATCATATACTCTGAGCCTTTTTACTGCATATCTTGCAAAGTAAGTGATTAGCTGATCAAAATATGCATCCGGTTTCCCATCCACAAAGATGTACAGTATTCATCAGGATATTGGCATCGTGTATAATGCAACAGTGACTGGACCTGTTTGCCAAAATGAGACACAAAGGAGATGTATTTGTCGAAACGGGGAACATGTGCAGCCTCATTCTGTGTCCATGCAGCAGGCACAGAGCCTCTCAAATCAGAAAAGCCTGTTAAATCCAATCCTTGCAGGAATTGTACCATAATAGGTCACACCTCTTATCCCTGCTAAACATGGACACGCAGGTTCAGTAAATGAAGCCCACGTGCACTGTATATATGTGTGATATAAATGTTGAGAACTGTCTTTCAGAATTTAATTAAAAGATAAATACAGCGCAGGGTTTAACAAGAGGCTTAATTTCACTAACAGATGAACGTACACCTGCTCCTTCAGGATGTTGGGGGACGGATTAGTCTTTGATTAGATTGTATAGCTGATGGTGCAAAGCGAAGAGGGTCATTACAACAATCTACTTGAACTCCAAACCTCCCCAGCTCCCCAGGTGCTAAGCATTTATTTGCTTTACACTCTGCGGTAGCTCAGATAACAGCTGGAGTACAATAAACATTTCAGCTGCACCTTGTGTGCCACAAATGTCTCTCCTGATGCCCAGGAACAGATTGAAGTCCAATCAATTTGACAATTAATCATTTTGTTATAAAGGCAGATAAATATCGCAGTTCAGGAGGCACAGAGACCTGCCTCTTCACTTATATCAAAATTTAAATATCCCTTACTTCTCCTTCAAAATTGGTTTTAAAAGTACAAGAGCCTTTAGCAAAGTTCTGCAGTCATATTACAGGACTTCAATGAATTCAAACATGCGCTTCGTTCCAAATCGCATAGTCTTTCTTTTTCCTATTTTACATACCACATTTGACCATAAAGATAATCTAGAAGCAATGGCTTCCTTTTAACAGCATATTATGGCACAAACACAAATGCTTTTAATTTTTAATTAAAAAACTAATAGGACAACTTTGCATTGTGTGTAACATTACTTGTTTTAATTGCAAATTAAAAAACAACAACAACCTGCAATTAGTTCAACTCTTTGGGGTACGCTTATTTCCTTTGAGTCTCATAGCTGTGCATTCAGAATGAGCTGAACCTTAGCTTCAAATGGAAAAACAAATGTACCCTCTTACACCTGCAAAGCTCAGCAATTAACATATTATATCTCCGTTTAATCCCTACACAAACGGAAAATGTAAAAACAACTTTTGTTTTCACGGAGAATTAGGCGTTGATCAACATCTCGGCGCAGTGACTGTGCCATGGTTTGGCTTCTTTGTGTCTGCACAGGGACCAAAACTAAATCCTGTGCACCCTGACTGACTGTATGAGGCAAACAAAATTATAGTCACAAACTGACGTTTTTATCTTTTTATGCAAAGGTTATGCAAATGTGCTAATTAGTCAGTTTTAGAGGTGTTGGTTGTTGCATTTTGGAGAGTGCCAATCTAACTGTTTCCACTGCCTCAAGTATGTATGCTAATTTACGCTAAACACTTGGCTCTTTGATTCTAGCTCCATACACAAAGACATGAGTAAAAACAAATAAAGCATATTTCCTAAAATATTGAACTAATACTGTCACCACATATTAATTACTACTTTGCTTAAAGTCCTACTTCACCGATGGCAATATGAAGGTGTAATGAACTTTGAGATCTTATGTAGTATAACTGTGCACAAATGTTAGAAATCGGTTCATCCTAGCCTGAGAAAAGGCACAAAGAGTGTTTTATGGTCTCACTGTCTAACTCAACATTTTCCCATGTGTGACATCACCCATGGTAAAATGTAGGGTTAGGATTACCAGGACAGCTGGGCCAAGGGAAGACTGAGGAAAGACTGAGGGAATAAAAACCTCATTCATTATATTACAATAGTGATTTTATAATGATAGAACGCCGGTTCCATATGGGTGAAGTATTCTTAAATACAAACTGAATTCTGAATCTGACTCAATATATAAGTGTTGTAAAGGCCAGGACACACCAGCCCGATAATCGCCGTCGTCAAAAAAAATGGAGTCGGCCGTTTCAGGAAGCTCCAGCTTCCCGTCGCTGCTAAAGAACACACCGAGACGACTGTTTATTTTCCGTACGCTCGCGGGACGTAATGTCTCCACAACAGCAGGCGGCGCTAATCTGTATTGTGGCCCGAAAAAATACGAAAGCCGGAAATGATTGGACATCTCTCTAGTGCATAAACATAGATAGAAATACGTATTTATATTTATGGACCATAAGAGCACAATTTTTAGCAGAGAGTGTCGAGCATGGTGTCGAGCAGTCAACAAGGGTTGATGCATGTGAGTACTCTCAAAACGAAACGAACAAACACATTAAAACGATGGCTAGCTGTTGTTAGCTGTTTGTGCTACCCGCCTCACTTCCGGGCTTCACTGATTCGCTAGCCCTCCACCAATCAAATTGCTCCAAATGAAAGACGGTCGGCCGCCGATTGAACATGTTCAATCGGCGGCCGACAGGCTCAAAACAAGCCCGACGACCTCTACGTCGGCCGACGTCACGGCACACACCAAACGGATTCGTCTTTTTTTTTGACGACGGCGATTATCGGGCTGGTGTGTCCTGGCCTTTATAGGTTAGATTTAATGTAACACGTAACAATGGTTGAATGATCTTGTTGACATTTTTTAAATTGGTGTCACAAGTTTATGTGTGGAGCATATTATGACATAAATGTTACCAGAAGTGTTACCATTTCCTGCTTAATGTGTAAACTGTTCCATTTGTAAACTACGAATAGACACATTAAGATGTGATTTCCCCCAGAGCAGGACTGCACCAAGCACACTCCTGATGCATCTGCCTGCAGCATGAAATGGTTGGAAAGAGACACCGCATCTGCAACAAACTGTCACCATTATAACAGATGCACACGCGGCCATCTGCTTCTATAAATGTTTACTATGCTAAAATCATACTTATCTTGTGAAACGTGTGTCCCGCAGAGGAGAAGATGCTAAATACCTCCATCACAGACACTTATGCTTTCCTGTTGTGGCTGTGAAATTTTCTGTACTACTTCCTGCATAATTTAACACAATCCTCCCAGTAGCCAACCGGTGCCTTTCTTGCATGCTAAGTAACTGTGAAGCTCAGCTGTAGATTAGAGTGGTAATGAGCTCAAACCACATCGCTGTTTGTGTTCACTCCAAATCCTCATCGGGACTGGAATCCTGCAAATGGCCGCCATCATCACTGTGTTTAGGCGTTCAATACTGATCATCTAATCAGGCCTTGCCGTCACAGCTTGTGTCACGCTCCCCATCCCGACACCAAAAGTGGCAAAACAAGCTCTGCACAAACAAGCCAGGGCAATCAATAGCCATCACAAACACATAACAGTGGTGTGCTTGTGTATAGCTTCTATCTATTGCCACTAAACACCGGGACAGCTAAATGAAACCTTTACCGGGCCCAGGCAGGCGCGACATGATGACTTTCCTAAATGAGGCTTCTGCTGACGGCAGGCCTTTAATCAATGGCGGAGGCAGGCGTTGAAATGAAGCCCCCGAAGCATGTGCTCAGAGTTTTCTGTGAGAGAGTATGAAACTAGACCCCTCCACACGTATATTAATATTTAATCGTTGGCACACTCGTTCACTCATTCCTATGAGAAAACATTGTGGCTATGGGCAAAATTATGACCACAGCCAGAGATGGTTCTTCATGATCAATCGTGTCATACTTTTACTTCCTGGTTTGAGATGACGTGAATGGCTTTTGTGTTTGTTTAAAACATAATTAATTAAAACATTGTTTCTTGTTATGTTGTACATTGGGTAAGTACACTTCATCTGTCCAAACTGTAGAAAAGTCCACAGGAAAGAAATGAGAACTGTAATGATCTACATATGCATCATTCAGTGAAGCGTTAATGAGCATACGCTTTGGTAATTGCAGCTTTAGACAACACATTGTTTGGCGACATATTTGTTATCATTTGATGTGTCTCGTGCTGAGATAAACAGAGGCCCTAACCTGCTATGTAAGGGATTTTTATTGAGATGCAAATGTGAGTCTTGGGGATTTTAGCTCACAGTCAATAGTTCATTGTGTACCCTGACTTCCTGTTGCTCTGCAAATGTATGATGTTATTTGTGATTCAAAGAGATCCACCCAGGCACTGAGGACAGGCCGGCTTTTCCTGCATATTCAATCACCAGCTTTGGGACGAATAATCTGGAGTTTTTCTTTTCCTTTCATGACAAAGTGGCAGTTCTCTGGAGTATAACTCATTCCCCTCCAGTTAATGGGGAGTTATAAAACCTAATTTGGTATTAAGAAAATAATGAGCGGTTTGACAAATGATCATTAATACATTATGAGGAATTTTACAAATAGGGAAAGTGATGGTGTGCTAATAATATGAAAGCAATTTCCTTTGACAGGTGGCAAATGACCTTGAGATAATGATATCTTAGATGGATAGGGATGTATTCCTGCTTCTATCTATCTATCTATCTATCTATCTATCTATCTATCTATCTATCTATCTATCTATCTATCTATATCCTCCATCTATCTATCTGTCTATCCATCAGTTTATTCATGTTAGCTACACAGGGCTATGTTCAGTTATGTTACATCTCCAACTCATTGTGCAAGCATTAGCACAACGTTAGCATTCAGTTGCAGTTAATATTTCAGCAAAATCAATGGTCACTGGCAAAAAATAAATGAACGAGGAGTCTAATTTTGTCTCCTTCCATCTGAAAAAACCGAGACCCATTGTTTTAAACAAGCTGGGAAGGGTCAATCATATTCAGAGCTCAGGGCGGACTCAGATCACAACATCAAAGTCAAACTTTAAAAAACATTCAGGAAGGATCAGCCTCAACTTTCCCCCTCAAGACAGACACCAACCTCGGTTCAAATAACTTTTGACCTGTCATGACATCACCAGCTCTGAGATTGTGACTTCTTATCTCTGTTTCTCATAGCCGATATAGTTAATAATAATATAACATAATCATTTCTTTATTTCAGACTCTAGAAGACCTCCTCATAGCTTTAGAAAGCAAGGAAACACATCAAAGATATATATATACAATATAGAATGCATCTGTCATTTAAAGAATTTATGTCCAGGCTGTCATGCCAGTGTTTTTAGAGTAGAGATGAGTATCGAAAGCAGCCTTAGTTTTCTGCTGTTGAGCACCACAGCATAATGTGGTTTCCCTCTGGACGTCCAGTATTTAGTTCCATATTTTCCAAGTGGCTGGAAACATAATGGCCTGCACCTAAGCCACAGCAGCTAATACGCCAGGCTCTTTATATAATGGGAGCACATTTACCTCCATCTCTCTCCTCGCTCTCCTCTCTCACTTCAGGATGAACACACACGGCCAATTCTTAATGATTGCAGCAGGATGGGATTTTCATGCAGCAACTTTGTGGGAGCTGCAGCCAGGATAGCCGAGAGTTATAACATCGCTCTGTCCCGTGCAGTTAACCAACCCGTCCTGTTGCTCGGGGACTTTAACTCTTGTGACCTGTCCGATCATCTGCCCACTTTACATCAATACGTGGACTGTCCCACCCGCCTGGCACGTACCCTGGATAAGTGTTATGGCAACATACCTGACGCCTATAAATCCATCTGTAGGCCTGCCTTGGGGAAATCTGACCATAACGTCGTCCATCTACTTCCACGTTACAGGGCTAAGTTGAGACGGGAAAACACAGTGACCAAGGAAATTGAGATCTGGACTGAGGACTGTAGGGAGGAGATGAAATGCGAGCTGGAGACTACCGACTGGCTTTTTCTTAACTCATGTGACACCCCTCATGAACTAATTGACACTTTCACGTCTTATCTGTTGTTTAATGAAAGTAAAATCACTCGAACTAAAACTGTTAGAATATTTCCTAATAACAATGTATGGATGTCTAGTGATCTTAAGGAATGCATTCGTGAGAAAAAACACGCTTTTAGTAATGGTAATACTGAATTACTTAAGGAAAAAAAATGTGAACTAAGATCTAAACTGAGTAAAGCAAAAATAGAATATAAGGATAAAGTTGAATGTCATTATTTCTCAGGAAATGCCAAGAAAGCATGGGAAGGTTTAAATGTGATGATGGGCAGGGAGACTAAGAAAAAGTGTACCCCCTTGTCACACCCCTCTCCATCTTTTGCAAATGATTTAAATGTCTTTTTCAGTCGTTTTGACAAGAATGATTTCAGTGCTGAACGTGATAGTGTGTGTAGATCCATTCCTGGATATGTCCCTATTACACTGAATGAACATGAGATTGTAGCCAGCCTGTCTAGTGTTAAGCCCAACTCGGCCCCGGGGCCGGATGGCCTGAGAGGGAGAGTTTTAAAAGAAAATGTTTATGAACTTAAAGGTATTGTGCTGGAGTTATTTCAGTGCTTGCTTAATTCTTTAACAATGCCCAAATTATGGAAAATGTCTCATATTGTGCCTATCCCTAAAAAACCTGGAACTACTGAATTAAAAGATTACAGGCCCATTGCACTTACTTCTATCTTAGGAAAATGTTTTGAGAGAGTTATAAGCAGACAAATCACAGCATCGGTTTCTAACAGCTTAGATCATCTTCAGTTTGCTTACAAAAGCCATAGGGGAACCGATGACGCAACCATCAGTATGGTCCACACTCTCTCAAAGCACCTTCAAGCCCCCTCCCACTTTGCTAGGGCCTTGTTTATCGATTTTACTTCCGCCTTTAACAGCATGCAGATTCACATCTTGCTGCAAAGACTTATCGAGATAGGAGTAAACGGTGGTATTATCCACCTTGTTAGGGACTTCCTCTCTGACCGTCCTCAACAGGTTCTGGTTAATAATACTCGGTCCGACATCACTGTACTTAATACTGGCGCCCCGCAAGGGACCATTTTATCCCCATTACTTTTTTCCATATATACAAACGAATTCCAATTAGATCTGGAAAACTTTCGTTTATTTAAATATGCTGACGATATGGCCCTGGTTGCCTTATTAAAGAAGGGGGACACAGTCGGAGAGGGAGCATATAGAGCATATGTGGCATCTCTTCAGAAGTGGTGTGATGTAAGTTCCTTAGAGATGAATGTCACAAAAACACAGGAACTTGTTTTTCATGAAAAGGACCATGTGCAGCCCCTTACAATTAGGGGACAAGTTGTAGAGGTAGTAGACAGTTTCAAATATTTAGGTACATTTATTGATTGCAATCTAAATTTTAGTGAAAACACAGACTATATTTTTAAAACCTGTAACCAACGTCTCCATCTACTGCGCAAACTCAACTCATTCAGAGTGAGCAAGCACATTATGGAAACAGTTTATAAGAACCTTATTGAGGGCATTTTAACCTTTAATATGGCAATGTGGTATGGTAACCTAAACGTAAAAGGAAGAAGCAAGCTACAGAGAATAATAAACCTTGCCTCAAAAATCATAGGGACAAAACAGAAACATTTAAGTTGTATGTACGACGAAGTGCTGAGGAAAAAAGCTGTTAAAATAGCAAACGATCCGTCCCATCCACTCCATAGGGAGTTTGAACTTCTTCCCTCGGGTAGACGTTACAGAGTGCCAAGGGCAAATCGTAACATTTTTAAAAATTCCTTCACTCCTAAAGCGATTGGGGTACTGAACACCATGTCCCGCTGATGTGTATACTGCCACTGCTGTCCTGCTTCTTGCCCTGAAGATGTCTGTGTGTAAATGTTGTTGTTGTTGCTTTTGTTGTTGTTGTTGTTGTGTTGTCCTGCTTGTTGTTTTTTGTATGAGACCGAAGACGAATCTCCACACCGTGGACAATAAAGATTTAACTAACTAACTAACTAACATGGTTGACATTTCTGAACACACACACAAACACGCACGCAAGCAAGCACACGCACACACACACAAACACACACGAACGCACGCAAGCACACACACAAACGCACACACACACACACACACACACACACACACACATGCACACGCACACACACACACAAAGCCACAAGAGAGTGCATGACGACAGAACGAGAAAGACAACAAACATTTATGTTGCATTGTAGATAAAGCTATTATCCATAATAGTGGTCCCAATCCCTCAACGTAAAACATACATACATTTTCTTAGTGATGACTTTTAAAGATTTGACCAAACGATTGTCATCCAAAAAAGAAAAATTCTGTGATGGGACCTTTCAGACATACTGTAGTGTTTGTCCCTTGTTTTCGGATCACTCAAATCACATCTTAAAACCAGGTGGAAACAGGGTCTAAGTTGCAGAAGTGACTCTTGTTGTGGTGTCACAGTTGTGGGTGAACAAGGTGGAGAAAATAACCACAAAACCTCATAGAACATTTTCTTCCCAAGTGTATAAAAAGATGTGAGGTGGCCATCAACAGCTCCTTGTGAAACTGTACAGAACTTGAGCTATTTTCCAGCGGGGAAACGCTTTTCAGGTATGAAACTTATTTTTACCTTGATGGATGAAGGACAATGACAACTATGTTCTGGCAGTTCAGACAACACAACTTTTTAGTCTCATAGGATCTGTGTTAGTTTCTTTGACAAACTCTCACATTAAACTTGGGTTTTAACGCATTTTGTAATATTGTGAGAATGGAAATGTTTGCCCGACAACGTCCTTGAGTAGATGAATTTAGAATAAGGATGCAGTTATTTTAGTTTTTTCTGTAATTTTGTGTCCCATCTTTTGTTCCGAATACATGAAACAAAGCTTTTTCCTTTTGATTACAATAATCAACTGTTTCTACTAATAGAGGCGGCTTGTACTTTCATTTTGAGTATGAATATTTATTATGGTACATATGTTATTTAACATCATAAATAAATAAAAAAATGTACGTTGAAAAAGCAAAGATCAGTCAAGTAGTAGTGAACAAATAACTTTGTTTTTGTACCCTGGTATGCTCAGTTAGCATTTGTGTAGTCTATAAATGCTCTTGTCCTACATTTCATCAGGTTCTTTCCCAGTCACCCCTACATGTCTCCCCTCCTTGTTCTGAGGTGTAAATGCAAAGTGATGGAGTGACAAAACACTGTCAATCAAAATGTCTTTCAAGAACACTTGAGATTCTTGGCTGGTCGTGGACTGTGAAAACATCTAAAGCTCTAAAGCCAAGGAGTGAACAGCAAACCCTGATCTGACTGTTAATAGGCCTCAAGATCCCCACTCTGAACTTTGGGTTATTTTTTCTTGAGAATACTCTTTTATAAAGTGCTGTTTTTGCAGTAAAGCTTCAGCTCCATTCCCAGTCCCCCCCTCCCCTCCCTCCTGATTCAATGCTTTTGAATGCGGACAGCCTATTTGTCAAGTCTTTCAATTTAGAGTGTATAATGCCACTGATTTCCTCGCCAAGGAGTTTGGTTTTTTGAGATGTATAAATACACGGGTAAACACTCTTATTTACCTCGGTGTTCTCAAACATAATCACCGGGCTTTTTCTCCATGCTCTGTGCCCTGCATGAAATTAGCATGCCATTGATTCCTCCAAAACCTCCCCACGGTTCTCAGCGTCGCAGGGCCCTAATTGGCTAAACAACAGTTTTAGTTTGGAGCAACGTGACAGTTTTGCTCTCGATGTTGTCTCAGGCAAGATTGCAGGAGCACCGCGGGCTGACATTGTATTAGACCTTTTTAATCATATTTCTCATCGCTGCGTGTGAGTTGACGAGCGGGAATAAAAGGAGGCCTTGATGTGACATTTGCTGACATTTAGCACTGGAATGTGAATGACTGGGTCTTAACATGAAAGGTCATGCCATGCCAGACAGTTTGCCGTCCAGAGCTGACGAATGTGTCGACACTTCTGTGTGCATGCATAGTGTTCAGAACATTTGATTATTTTAGATTCTCTACTGCTCTTTCTGAATGATTTTTACACTTTAGTAAATTTATTTTTTGAAGTCCCATTGTTCCAAAAATCATTTTCAAGAAAGGGAACTGGTGTGCAACTGTTCATTCCTAGGAAGTTCCTGGAAAATGGAAATGACTTTATAATCTGGTTATAATAAGGGAGAAAAAGTTCAGTAAATTCACCTTCAATTAAAGGGTAGCATAACCTCCTTTTTACCAAAGTAACCATTCTAGTCCAGAGCATGTCAAAATGTCTGTGTGGAAGTAGTTGACCAAAGAGAATACACTTTTCAATTAATAAATGGATATTTACATGGACCCTTTAAAGTTTTTCCATTTAGTAAGATTTTTATTTTATTTTTTTATTTGATGAACAACATAGGCTTATCAACTGTATAAGATTTCCTGTTTCTCTATTTAAAATTCAAATGAGTTTATATGTTTTTAATGTTTTTTTTTGTAATACGTAATTATAACCAAATAAAGAAAACTTCCAATGAAAATATGAATTAACTGAAACCTTGATCACTGAGTCAGACTGAGCACTAGGCAATAAATTGATGATGCAATTTTTTGAAAAAAATAAATCAAAAACATTTAGATTTTTTTTTTCAAGCAAACATCCTCTGGTTCTGGCTCTTCTAATGTGATATTGCTTGTTGTCTGTGATTAACTGAATATTTTTAGGTTTTGGATTGTGATTGGATAAAACAGGAAGTCTGAAGATGTCACCTTGGGATCATGATGGATATTATTAATTCATTTTTCTGACATTTTATCAACGGTTAATCAGTTCATTTAAGAAAAAAATAATAATCTGTAAGTCAGTGAGCACTCAAGTCGCGCTTGCTGCATTAGCTGGTTCAGCCACTTAGTAATCACTCATTAGTCGCTTGGCAACCAGCTGATTAATAACATCCAATCATATTCATGCAGGTGCACACGGCGGCCTTTATAACCTGACTCTTAGTGAATAGTCTGCTGATAGCTTTATGCCAATGGTGTTCGCTTCCACAGCTCCCTCCACCACACAAGCCTCCTCTTGTCCTGCTTGAACTCTTTGTGACCTCCCCCTAAGGGAAATCTAGCTGTAAAGCCATTTGCTGTAGATGCTCAGTTCCTATAAAAAGGGTCTTTGACTTAATTGCAATTTAAACATTAGCACTCTTTAAAATAGAGATTGTAAACTGCATGTGTTCCCCTTTAATGGTAGCTTTTCCTCCATGTTCTGCAACCTCACTGTTTGCGGGTTTCGGGCCCATAGCGGCTTCTAATTGGTCAGGGACTGAGGAGACACTTGTGATGTGATGACAAAGACAAGAACAGCAGCGTGTGGAGCCTGGCAGCCTATGGGGGGTCTCGTCACATCTTTTGACAGAATCGATGTGTGTGTCTGTAGCCCCTTTCAGGGCACAGGGAGTCTAGTTCAGAAGAACTAATCACTGTCTGTCTTAAAAAGTTCATTTGCTGCAGATTTTCTTTCTCTCTTTCTGTCGTGTATTGAAGGAGTTGCAATTATTTTCAAGTGCTTCATTATATGTTGCCAATCAGTGACAGTCTACATCCCTGACTGTGATGCAAAGAGTGATTTCAGTGCTACTGCCACACAGTAATTGTCTGGTTGTATGTCTGGTTCAATATTATTTATTTATTTTACATTTTACATTTTACCTTATTTGCAAAGTCATACTCTCACTCGAAATTACCATATTTTTATGAGTTGGCATCACTTATCAGTCCGTCTGAGCTAAAATTAAGAGTAAATCCTCGTGATGTGTAATAGATGGTTTCCGTATTAGAATATGACAACATGTAAACCATTGTTTTCAGTGATAAACAAAGAGCAGCTCAGTGATGTCACATCAGCACCAACTGACGCATGTTTACTGCCTGCCAGGAGCCTGTGTACTGACCTGATAGATTGTGCACACACACACACACACACACACACACACACACACACACACACACACACACACACACACACACACACACACACACACACACACACACACACACACACACACACACACACACACACACACACACACACACACTTTCAAGCTGGGCTGACACGAGCAGACAGGCCTCTCCTAGGTAAGTGGGTGGGAGTCGACCAGCTCGGTCAGTGGGGAATGCACGGCGGGAGCTCTGGAGCAGGTAGGGGGTCTCACTGCCCTGCTCTACCCCAGCTGATAGATTGCAGCACAGACACAGACCAGACAAGAGCCAGAGCTGGGTAGAGGTCCCAAAAGGCTAAATTGCAGTAACTTGACAAAAATGACCCATCTTCAAGAAGTAGATACTTTAAAAGTGTATATTGTCTGGTACCGTCACATCACAGAGATTTTTATGTTGAGCGTATATGTATTATTTCCTTTGAAAAAACAACATTATTATTATTTTTACTACTATGACTTATTCTAGTACAGCACTTAAAATAGATGAAAATGTGAAGGACCATGATAAGCTTCAGGAGAAACAGGTGGATGCTGAGTGGAGTTGAGACAAAAGACTCAGTAGCAGTCTACACTGCAGCTTTTGTCTAAAAAACAAAACAAAAAACTACCTCCATTGCCATCAAGTGTTCAACTGTTTAGAGCAACTTTCAGAAGTGAAAAGTTTAAGCAATGTAGAGCGCAGAATAAAGAGCTGGCAAGGACACAGTGGGCAACATCAGAATGTTAATTCATAATATTTTATAGTATTAATTAGCTTATCTTGTATCCCGACTCCCTCTTCTGCCATGTTTGAGATTTTATACTGGAGTCCTTGATGGGTCGGAGAGTGGAACACTTAAGTCTGTTAATACAGAGATGTGACTTTTCATTATTATTCTCCACAGAAAACATTGTCACTGGCATACAGTAGGTTTTACCTCCGGCTAAGGCCTTAATCCTATTGGATGTGCATTGTGGAAGTCTGCTGTATCCAGGTCAAAGTTTAATGTAATTGAAGTTTTGCTGGACAACCTGGCAGAAAAACAAGAAAGGAGAAATTCTTGTTTATTACATCGACCGAACAGAGACAAACACGGAACAAATCATCTTAAGTGTCCACTATTGAAATGCAGACAGTGTTTCATACAGTCCTTGATACAAAAATGATAGACATTGTTCACACAGACATCAGCAAGACCTTGACAAGAGACAATGGTTTGCTAAAGAAAGGAACCAAGAAAAGGCCAATAGGACCTAACAGTAACAATGGGTTCACTGAGTCTGTTCCAGAAAGGACTTTTTCAAATACATACTACATACGAGAAAGCTGCATTCACAGCTTACTTTTTAAATTTATTTTTTGAATGGACTGAAATTCAAACAACTCAAACTGTTAATTAAAACTTTTGCCAATTACGACCATTTGAAAACAACAACCCTGTGAAGTTACCAGCTTGAGGCACCAGCGTGGCTTTTTGAAATACAGTCATGTATTACTCTATGTATGCATACTACTACTCATAATTCATATTTTGTATATAAATATTATGACGGCAATATATTACTCTCAAACTTGGTGTCATCACTTGTCACTGAGAACAAATTTATCAAATAAAAATGACACACTGCCACTCACACCTCATTTACTTAAACACGACCAAACACATGGAGGATGTTGAAGAGTAAATCACTTTTAAATTATCAAAATGTTCCTTTGGTAACCAAAATAATCATTACTTTGGGTTTTGGATTGCATTTAAGCACATTTTACGCATTAAACTGAGACACGGCAGTAACAAAATCATTTAATTCATTTATTCGGTTATCAGTTAATTAATTCATTCTTGGCAAGGCTACGTTTTCTAGCTTAATTTTCATCTCTGCCGCTTGAATTGCAAGTGACTAATGCGCTTTACAATTGAATAAAACACTTAATGTCTCTGATGCCCTGAGTTCTTCACAGTTTGTGTGTGTGTGTGTGTGTGTGTGTGTGTGTGTGTGTGTGTGTGTGTGTGTGTGTGTGTGTGTGTGTGTGTGTGTGTGTGTATTTGTGTGTGTGTGAGCGCGAGAGATCCCAAGTTTCCTCACAGAAGTCTCTATATCAGGCCGGTAGGGACACGGTTAATCTCAGGTGGGCTGAGTCCACTGTGGTTTCTGCTTAATTAATGTGGCGCCATCTGTTCATCTCTAGAGGAGGTAGACCACCAGCTGCTCAGGCTTTGATCTTACCTGTCTGTCTGTCTGTCTGTCTGTCTGTCTGTCTGTCTGTCTGTCTGTCTGTCTGTCTGTCTGTCTGTCTGTCTGTCTGTCTGTCTGTCTGTCTGTCTGTCTATGAATATGTGTCTGTATGAAAGTTTGAGTGGCTGAACCCTGAGTTATCAATTCCTAACTTTGGTACTCGCTTCAATAACAGAGCAGTTCTTGCTTTGTTCTGAAATCATAATTACAGCTGAACTATGTATGTCCCTCATATAGTTCTAAATTGTTAAACAAACTACACACTACATGGCCAAAAGTATAGGGACATCCAAACCAAGTATGTGGATAACTTATTACCCATGTCTGAATGATTGTGCACCTATATAAGCACTCCCCTCCCCTGAGATGTTGAAAGTGTTTTTCTCAGCTTGAAAGTACCAAAATAGGAATTTTCTCTGTCATTCTTTCTTACATAAAAACACTCCACGGACAAAAGTATGCGATGGAACTTCCATTTGAAAATTGTATTTGAAGATTAACCCCTTGAGATGCAGCATCTTGTTTTCAAGGGAGTCCACGGTAAAACATCAAGGGAACAAAAAACAGGTAAAATACAAAAGTAATACAGAATCATCTGAGAGCTCATATGTGTATGTGCTTGTCCTTGTAAAACACATCATTGCATATGTCTTTTACAAAGACAAGCACATACACATTAAGCTCTTGATTTTATTTTATTTTTTAAATCCCACCCATTTTCATTACATCAAAATTAGTGCAAATGTCATCGGTACATTTTTTAAGTAAATGAAGAAACCAGAATTACATTGGTAGACCATACCTCATTCCACAGAATCACTTATATCACATTCAGGGCTTTCACAAGAAAATGAGAAAGTCTCTAAGTACTGAATAAAAATAAAACTGCCTCCACTCTTCCTTGGCTGCATTGATTTGCTCCCATCAGGCCACAACAGCATAAGTAAGGTTAAACTCTGATGTGGGGTGATATGTCTGCATTGCTTTTCTACATTTAATGTTTTTGGCCAACATTATAATTCTGTGATACATTTCGCTGTCCATCTCTTCCATCCATTTAACAGTCAGGTTATGCACAGCAGCATCATATGTTGCATCATTGATCTCCCTCCTGGCCTGTGGACTGTCTGCTGGCCTGTGTGCGATGTGTGTGTCTCTTTAAAAGTCTAGGTGAGGCTTCAGCGTTGTGTGTGGGAGGAGAGCGCTCTTGTCCTCTACCTTGAAATCTCCTCCGACAGCAGAGGTAAAGCACGGACGGCTTTCACTTCAATCCAGCCTCCCCCGAGGAAGCTTAAGGAGGAACACCATTCACACAAGTTTGTCATTGAGACAGAGAAAAAGTCACGGTGTCCCTGTTTTTAGAAATTCCTTTCTCCGCTGTCTGCGTCTTAATTTGAAAAGTGAAGATGAGTAAACCTGTAGGTCATGATATATACATACAGAACTTTCTGAGTCATCATAATGAAACACCGAAACAGATTTATTTTTGATTGTGGAGAAGTGATTGTGAATCAGCCACAGGGGGCAGTGGGGTAGAGTCAGTGACTCTGACTTAAAAAATAATACACTCTTATCCTGAGCCATAATAAAAATCTATTAGTTAAGTCTTGAATATATACACTTTCTCCCATCAATTAACCAATTTACATATGAATTGACAGCTTTACCCACGACTTGATTGAATTATGCAGGTGCAATGCATTGTAGATGAGCGGCCTTCATACACTAATATAAAGTATATGTATATTTACAGCCTTCTTGCAGTGTTATTCAAATTGCCATAATGATTTTACATTATGAAATTCATTAAACAATTGTAGTTAATTTATATACATAATATTAGTGCATATCAGTGAAATATCTCTAAAGATTTTTATGGTAAAGACAAAAATTTATTGTGCTCCAGAGGTATGTGGGGGTTCTTGTAGAATATTTCCCATTGTATCCTCAGGATGCATTTTTCATTTGAATATGTATTGTTATTATGTTTTGTTTTATGGCGATGTCTTTCTCCGAAGCAAAAGTGAATTTGGTTTGATAGAAGGCATACATCCGATGACAGCGTCTATTTTGAGTTCTTATTATCGTAAAAAATAGAAGAAAGAAAAGAAAAGAAACTGGAGCCTCATTCATTATGATACTACGATGCATCCGAAGACACTGGGCAAGGTTTTTTGTGTTGTGTTGTTTGAGTGTCGCTATTTGAACTGACAGATTGTAACCCTGCTGGATGATGGATAGTCAATAAAAGTTTTCCAAATGAGTTTGTGAGCCTGTGGCTCGGCATATTTTACAACGCTACAGCAGCCAGAACTCTGGTTTTCAATCTATTGAGACCTGCGGCAGAACACACGGGTAGTATATGTTGTACATGAGGTATCCTGTGTTGTTTCACATTGTTTATTAGAAATGCCAAAGGTTTTGTCATGTGTCAAATTACTCTAGCTCTCTACATGTTGTAGTACGTCTTAAGAATACATACGTACATCACTCATTAATGATATAAACGCACAGCTCTCTTCTTTTGATTAAGTCCTACATACAATTCAATCAATCAATGATAAACAAGAGTGATATGGAGTTTGAATCTCATAACCAGTTTTTATCAACCAGATAACTTTCCACAAACTGTATAACTTTCTGGTGGCTGTGGGCTTAGCAAGGCTTGAGGGACATCCTGAGGTGCTCCCAAGCCAGATGAGATATAACATCTCCCCTGTTGGATGTGCCCGGAAAACTTTCAAAGGAAGGCGGCCAGGAGGGAATCAGATGCTCCATCCACTGTAACTGGGTCCTTTCAATGTGAGGGAACAGCAGCTCTACTCTGAGCTCCAGATTACTGGGCTCAACCCATCTCAAGAGACCAGCCTGCTATGGACAAAACTCATTTCGGCTGCTAACAAAGAGGTGAGCCTAACTATGTCTAGCTGGTACTGCTCCATCTCCTGCACTATCTCTAGTTTCCTCTCCCTGCCACAGAGGTGACAGTCCATTTAGCTAGATCTTGTCTGTGATGCTGCATGCCTAGGTCTCTGGGATTGCGTAAACAGTCTCTTTCTATGATATAGTGTAGACAGTGAATTATTATCAGCGCTGATACATGGTGTGTTCGTATTGGTCTATCACAGCCTTCTACAGTCTGATATTTCTCAATAACTGACCGCTGTTAAGGATAATTCACCATTGCTATGGTGAGTCTTTTGTTTGCTCACTTCCTGTAAAAAAAAACAATGGGTTACTTTTTCAACATACTTTGCATGTATGCTTTAAAAGAATGTACAAACAAAGTAATGCTTTGTGTCATGTATTTTGTCTTGGTCAAACCAACACAAAGTGATTCAATTCACGGTTATATTATACAGAGATAAGCAGCAATCTCACACATCTAAGCAACTGGAACCAAAGAGGTTTGACAATGTGCTTTTCAATCAACAACACCTTGGTTAATTCTGTAATTCCAGCCCTTCTAAAAAAGAAATGTCAACATGTGGGATCCTGTCATATCTGCAAGGTGTCCATACTCCATTGTTATTATAGAGAGAGCAGAATGAAGTGCAATGTATGTCCAGATCAAGGTAAAACTGACCCAGGCTCCAGTAGATAAATCAATCAGTTATAACACGGCAGAGAGGAGAACTATCTGGAGGATTGCAGGTTACAGGTGCTGAATAGCAGCAGAGTGCTACGGTTCATATACTGTATTGCTGGGAGTGTCCAGTGGGGCTTTGAATGGTCTTGAGAGTCGGCAAGTGGAAAACAAATCATCTTCTGCCTCGCAGTTCAATATTGGGGCAGTGAGGGTTTTATTGGCCCTGAATCACTCTGATGTAGCAGTGAATGACCTTGACTTCCCAGCCTTATGAAGGACAGTTTACACATATAGTGGGTGGTGGCACTGGGGAGCATCGGTATTGGAAGACAACTTCCCCTACTTGTACACTCTCATCTACACTCTCATCTTTACCTCTTCCTTCATTTCCTCTTGTGACTTTATTTTCTTGTATCCAGTCAGAGGTGCAACAACATCCTCTCCTCCGGGCTTTTCCGTCCATCAACATTGTTAAAACAAACACTCGGGGCCTTGTCCTATACTCCTGGAATATTACAGTTTAATCACGTCAATACATACAGCCCCATAATTGCACTATGATTTTAAATCACCGAAGCCATTGTTTGACATTCATTGATGAATGTGTGAACGCAAGGGTTGCTTGGAGAGTGACAAATGACAGGACAAAATGACAGTACAGACTGACTGCAGATTAGCCGCGGCCTTATAAGGTCAGGAGGAACTGCAGCAAGCTGGTGTGACTCACACACACATAAACACACAAACACACACAGCACTGCAGATATCCACAGTTGTAATGAGCAGTTTTATCCTATTTGTACTTGCAGAGAAGCATGCGTTTTGTATATATGCATGAGGGACTTTTAATTGTATGTTTCTGAGCCACCTCTGGCAGTGCTGTGTGACCCACTGCTGGCCTGAGCACAATGACTGAACCCCTTATGCTGACAGGGGGATAAGTAATAGCTGCACTATGGCCGCCAGCCTATACAATCATCCCTGCTATTGCCTCCACTGATTTATTGAGAGACAACGACCTTTGGTTCCTCTGAGCCCTGCCTGCCTGGCCTGACTCCCGTTGCATGTATTGTGTTTTTTAAAGATTTTTTGGTGCCACATATTGCCATGAGGAGACACTGCGGCCCTGAGCTGGGGGTCCCTGTCACTGCTATACAGATACTGCTGTGTTCGCTGTTCATAAAAAGGTCACAATCAATTATATGACACCTTTGCATTTAGTACGATGGAGTTTCAGGCCCCACGTTGAGGAACATAAATCAATGAATAAATTACAGGAATAGAATTGTATTATTAGGAGTATGAAGTCATATTTTTTCTTCTAAAATTAAGAATTCATTCTGGTAATTTTATTATTTTTCCAGGACATGGCCCTATTAGTGTGTAGTAGAGTTGATAGGATGGGCTTGGGATTTATTTTTATTTTTGTCAAAACATTTCAGGAATTATAACACAATGTAATGTTATTTAACACACAGCCCCAGTCAAAGACACTAATATAGTCCATTGGTATTGCATGGTCAACTTTATTGTGGGGTGGATTTCCTTTTGATTGATGGCTAATGTTTTAATTAAAATACGTTTCAATTATCCCAGCTGATTGAGTTCAGATAGAGTGCTGTGGTAAATCACCCAGACCAGTAAACTGGACAGACCAAACTAAATCACCTCACAGAAGTATTTCTCATCCCACAGGGTTTGTTCATTTCTATTCTATTTCATTTTGTCTCTTTACAAAAAAAAAAGCTTTATTGGGAAAGGCAAACATTCCCCGCCGGAGCCAGAAGTTGCTTCCCGTGCCGCACACCTTCATCATCGATTGCTTCACGGTGGGTGAAGTGCTGCCATGGGCGACCATGCTGATAGAATAATGTGGCTTCAAGCTGACTTTGATACCAACACAGAAAATAGGAGAGAATGAAAGAGGGAAATGAGGAAAAACAGAAAGACTCTGTCCCAGTCAGCTTCATTACTACGGTGTTGCCTACTGTTATTAAAATTGATGAGGCTTCGTCTACAGAATGAGGTTAAAAGGACACAAGAGATGCTGATAGCAGGAGAAGTACAATTCTTCTCTATAAATACCGATACTATGATTTTTTGTCATAGCCAATGGTTTAAATTTTTACTGACAAATTATGTATGCTATTTAGTTTGCTTACAGGAGATGGCTTTAATAGTCATATTAGTGAATGAAAGTTAAAGCTTCTCCATTTTTGATAATGTGACATATTTTCCGGTGAAACCGAATGTGTAGGCCCGGTATAATTACAAGTAGGCTTTAAACTAATCCTCAGGATTTGGCTGGACCGCTCCAAAGTAGGAACCGGCTTGACAAACACCTCAAGATACGATACGGAGAGGTAGAGGAATTCTTGCATCCATCAACACCTCCCTCGGCCCAGTTGTTAGATCACAAGGCAGAGGAATGGCACATTAAAAAAATTAGACAACAACCAAATTATTTGAGAATTGCCACATCAGAGGCAAATCAAAAGCTCTAGCATATTCAGAAGGCCTCATTATGGCAACTGAGAACAAAACAGCCCAAAGCAGTTCAAACAAAACTGACCCAAAATATGAAAGGGCGTTCATTTAAGCGGCTGAATGTTTAATACGGTTTCCACAAAGCGTAGCACGACACAGTGTTGTGCTTTGTGATTCGGATATTTCTTTAATGAAATGCTGGGATTATCCTGACTACAAAAACAACAGCTTTGGTGTTAAGAAATCAACCATGAACCATAATGTCCCTGGTTCATTGTTACCATTGTCCCATCTTTCTCTCCTCTCATTTCCTGTAAATTCCCCACTGTTGGCTTTAATAACACTAAATAAAGAAATGGTAGTTAGGTTAAATGAAAACAACCTCTTATTGCCTTGCAAATAGTATATTTTGTCTCTTAGAAGCACATGCGACAGTGGCATTACATTGTTAAGGCAAAGACTACTACCAGATGACTTACATTATCAATGAAAAGGAAATTAATTCAACTTGTATTTCCTTCCTAGTACCCAGAAATAATTCCTAGCTCTTTGTTACTCCAGTATTTTTATGGTTCACCAAAAAGTGAAATGAGAAAGAGAGAATATTCAGCAAGAGGGATAGAGTGAGAGGGAACATCCTCTGTCTGCTTACAGATATGGTAGGTTATGTTCTCCATCAGTGGGTCTGAGGGATGGAGGAAAGAGAGAGAGAGAGAGAGAGAGAGAGATAAAGAGAGAGAGAGAGAGAGAGAGAGAGAGAGAGAGAGAGAGAGAGAGATTGTGCTGGAAGCAGGAGCTCAGAGTGGTGACATGGAAGAACACACACACACCTATACGCCCAGTAACACTTTACAATGAGACACAACATTGTAGTGACTATTACATACCTAATAACATTACCTACTACATAGTTTATTTTTTTAGTAACTACAACACCTTTTAGAGTCCAAAGTTTTTACAAAACAGATTTTGAATACAGCCTTTTTATTTTATAAAAAAAAATAAAAAAATACTGTAAAACTCATGTTTTTAAATAACAAAATGTATCATACATCAGTTGAAGTGCACAATGCTAAGAATGATTATGGAAAGTCTAGTTTTGAGATAATGGCCTTTAAAGATGCTTGTATGGGAGTAAAATAAACACCTACATTAACATTTTGGTCCATTTATTTATACTATTATAAAAGTAATCATGTTATGGAAGCAACGTAGACAAATATCTCAAAATTGCTCAGTGCTTGAAACAACAATGTGTTTGCCTGCAGTGTCTATAGCCTTACAGCAAATTCATGTGCTTCACAAAATGGGTTTGACTGACTGAGGTAGCATACGAAATGTGTTGTTGTCTGCAAACAAACAACTCATCTGTTGGTAATACTGAATATTGAACATTGTGTGTGTGTGTGTGTGTGTGTGTGTGTGTGTGTGTGTGTGTGTGTGTGTGTGTGTGTGTGTGTGTGTGTGTGTGTGTTTGCCTGTCTCTGTCTGTCTCTGGGGCGGTAAACAGTGACTGGGTGACAGGTGAGTGGAGCCTCACAGGTTCATTACCGGCTGGCAGAGTGAAACACACTCCAGGGCACAGAGTTTGGAGGTAACGCTTGGGGCCTCCCTCATCAACTTCCTGTCACCTCCATTTCACTCTGTCAAGCCTGGCACACAGGCTGACCCAGTCCTCCCTCTTCCCCAGGGGGAAAACACACAGTCTTCCAGGACAATATGTCAGCACCTGGTAGTAAGAAAAACACTGTTTGTGTTTAGTCACAGAGAAAATGAAGGGTGGCGTCAGCCGACCTTCGCGTGAATTTCATACTCGGTTTGCAATGAACACGCAGTGGCGAACTGAGTGTTTGTCATTGATGGTTTGCGCTAAAGGATGTTCACCACATTACACAGTCTTTTTAACAGTGAAATGAACCATTTTCATGTGTCATATATTGTCATATTGTTGGCTTTATGTGTCTGTTATGGCCTTGAATTCCATATAAAAAGGTCTCCAGTACATAACTGTTCTGTAAAGGCTGCGTGCGAAAAGACCATTATAAATACAACTGAATTGAACACATGGTGTCTGGTACACAGAAGGAATCACGGTTTAAATCTTATTTTGAAATGAAATTACAAAAAAGTATTGAGTAATTGACCAACATGAACTAGATGGTCCCCACTCATCACTAATGTGAGCTTAAACAAGGAAAATAATAATAATATACTGTATTGCATTTTTCTTGAAACTCAAAGTCGCTTTGAAAATGACCTGAACACATGTATGTTGTTATAATGTGCATGTTGTCACTGCAGCAATCCCATTAACTTTCCCATTACAAGCACGGTCTGATGTTCTTGGTTTTGTCCAGCCAGACTGCCAGTGAGGGAGGGCTCTTAATTTCAGACTGCAATCAAAGAGAGGGTTTTCCAAAGGCTTAACTTCACAGGCCAAGTCTCTGAGAACTTTCCCCAGACAATTTCACCGCAGTATGAGTGTACTTTCCACTGTTATCTTCGGTTAGAGGAGGTAGGAGAAGGAAGTCATGCAATATCAGGCGGCAATATGTTTAGCTGAGGGTAAAGAAATAGCCAGGCTTGTAATTGCTTTGGGACAAGCTCCTCTGGCAGCAGGAGATTTTTCTTTTGGTCAACCATGAGGGCAAAAAGACAGATAAAAAGGGGAAGGAGAGAGAGAGAGACCGACTGAGAAAGAAGAGAGGGGTGGAGATTTTAAGATTTTCTGAAGTGTTCAGTTGAAATAGAGGCATTATCGTCCCATGGGGTTACAATAGAAAGCCCACAGTTGGTTTCCCCTCCAAAAACTCGGAGGATTAGGACAAGAAAAAATACACACACACACGGACACGCGCGCGCACACACACACACACACGCACACACACACACACACACACACACACACACACACACGCCTGGGAAGAAAAAAGGAGAAAGAGTTTCGATTTCTGAGTGCATTTCAGTTCCTTTACAACTGTTTGTCCTGGGCTTGTGGCGACTCCCCTGAGAAATCGAGTTTCAGCTTTGGTTGTCTGTGTTACTATCTGGATGTGTAATGTTTCTCTAAACAACTTCAATCCTGTTTCATTACCACATCTTCTCTACGAGATAAAACCTGCTGAAATAGATACGTGGTAGATAGAGAGTGAGGCACTTGCAGCCACTGATACGGTCGACTTTCCACTTGTAATGTACATCAGTTGCCCTGTCGGGACAGGTCTTGTTTACAGTCTCTATATTGTGGGCTTCAACTAATAGCTTTGGGGTTGTTCTTTGTGTTTAGCTGCCTGAGGTGGGAACAAGTTTATAAAAAGTTAATCATTAGAGTAGAACCCTCCAAACCCCTCAGGGATAGGGCTAAGAACTGAAACAATTAGTCCTGCCAATGAAATATAATGCAACTATTGTGATCACAAAAAATACAAGCACTCCATAGTTTTTAATTGTGAACATTTAAGATAATTAGAGTGTTGGTTCGATATGACAACACATTTAATGGCTTCACCTTGGGCTTTTAATCGGCTTTTCAGAAGATTTGTTGCAGTTCAGGATAAAGGTCGGCATAATTTTACCTCATAATCGCATATTGAAGCGTGGCACCCTGCGTCAGATGCACTAGACTATAGAGAGAAACTGACAAGCTCAAGTACAGAGATCATCTCGTTTTTAAAATCATGCAAAATATTCCAAAAATGTCATGGACACCTTGGTCTAACTGCAAAGAGTAAATTCAACCAATTCAAAGTGTTCTCGCCCTGCCAACTGATAATATGCTTATCCCACAACCTGTGCAGCATGTCACCACATTATAGATAGACTTATAACTTTAACCTGTAGAGGCAGCTATGCATATCCTCCCTTTGAAATCTAGCATTGATGTTCTCTTTGAAGAAGAAAAACAAAGTGCTCCTCGGACTTGAATTTTGCCATTAATAAAAACTCGTTTCATGTTTCATATCCACCTGGACCATTGAGAGTCACCCAACTTTTATTTGGTCTCAGTAATGACTTATATTAAATTTTTTAATCTAACTATATAAACAGGACTAGAAAATCAGCAATATAGACATCTTCTACAAATTCCATGTCCGATATAAATCTGAATACAGGTACATTAGAGATATTTATATTCAATAAACTGAGATATAGTAGATAGTAGCATTGTTACACCTATACCCTTGAGTATACATCAAATAGGTCCTATACATGAAACACATCTGGTGATTCATTTGAATCAAAATGTTCTCTTTGTTGGTTCCTGGATGCATAATAGCCTAATGTGATAGAACAATCCTATTAAACCAAACGTATTGTTGCCTAGAGGCACAGAATCTGTGCACTTTTTCATCCCTTTTGTTTTTTATCTCTTATTAGTTCGACAACATGTAGCCCAGGTATTTTCAGTCTCATATATTAAACTCTATTATCTTGTTGTCTGGCTTTTCACATTATAACTGATTGCCCTCAACACCTCCTGTTGCAAAACATTTACTCTGCAGGTTGCTTTGCTCCAGCAAACACACAACAACATAGCTCAAACACATCATCTTTAGTAATAAATAAATAAAACATATCGATGTTACTCTGTCCCCTCGCTATATGTTTTATTTCCCAAAATACACATTTTCCATGTGGGCAGTTAATTGCATTAGGTGCTGGGTGTGAAGTAGTGGGTCCTTAGCAACAGTTGCCTGCCCACAATGCATAATTGAACTTACCAAAGTTAGACGGAGGGGCCGAGTGGTGCATAGATAGAACCATTAAGTAACTTATCATGATATTCAATGAAGGATGTTTGTGGCTACTGCCTCTTAACATAGACACTTGTGTAAATCAGCTTCTCTGTACCAATAGAAAGTTTATCTCTCATAATTCAGTGAGATGCTTGATTTGCTTTTGACTACTGGTATATATATATATAGATAAGATGGATAAATGCAGCAGGTACAAAGGATAGTCTCCACACACAACCTGAATCTGGTGGGGAGACAGTATACCTGCCTGGAACAAATGGTCCCTGAGTATTCATTATGTGGCTCCTTAAAAAAATAATGTCTGCAGCAGCACAGTCGTATCGTCCGTATAGAGCACCACTTAAAAACGTAAGGGTTTCATCCCTGACAGATCCGACCCCGCACGGCCACCTTGCAGCGCAGTTCTCTTTGAAATATTCATCTATATGCATTTACCGTTCATCATCCGAGTTCACCACCAAAACTACAGCGGTGCAAAGGAAAACTTTGAGAGCCTTTTTTCCTTAGAAGTCGGCAGGCACGCACAAGACTGCTGCATCCGTGTCGACCTTACTGATGGCTCAGATAGTGGCTTTTAAAAATAGCCCTGGCTGTCCGCCTCTCCCTACGCACAACACGCCACTGTCAGTGTGTCGCACCTGCTGTGGGGAGACCATTGCGTAACCATCTCTGCTCATGCAGAAGATCAGCATTTTCTCTCCTGTGTGTGTGTGTGTTTGTGTGTGTGTGTGTGTGTGTGTGTGTGTGTGTGTGTGTGTGTGTTTTATCTGAGGCCTCTAACAGAGAACAGTCGAGGACAATGAAGGTCAAAAGGGACCAAATGCACTTTTTGTTCCCATAAATAAAACCGTGTACGATAATAAGATCTTCCACCATGCTGTGTTTTATCCTGTTTACAACATCACCTGCCTTCTCCAACACTGTGGGACGTCCTCAACTGAAGGTTAGGATGTTCTGTCAGAGGACAGAGCACAGCAAGTACCATTTATATTTAGAAATAGTTTTTGTGGCATTCTTTGTCTGGAAATCTGCATTATCGAATAGCCGGAATTAAAAAGAGAGGAGAGATTTAATCTATCAGTGAATAATTGATTTATGGATCAATTTCAGACAGATTGAACACTCAGTTGTTCCAGTGATTGTAATGATTATTCGCTCCTCGTCCGTGTGAACTGCTGATTATTAAATTCAAGTGGAGAAAAAGACAATCCTGCATGCTGTTGGCATACTCTCACGCTAACTCTTCCATACTTTCTGTTGGTATTTTATTATTTCATTATGTAACTCACTGTGCTCAGGTGAAAGCTAAGTTTTTATTTTGACAAAATGGGAGATTGCATTAGATCTACCCTGTATTCCTTTAGAATCCAATACTTTCCACACACAAAAAAAACTGATAAAAAACAAATTACGCAATTACCAAACAATACTTTTACTATTGATCTGTCACTAATGGAGAGCGTCTACAACCACAATAAAAAAAAATGCTCAGTTTTATAGAGTCCAAGCTGAGCTAAAAAAGGACACCTCCGCTAACACTAGAGAAAAATATAACACCTTTATGAAATTTAATATAAAGGCAAGGCAGGTTTATTTATATAGCACAATGTATACACAAGGGAATTCAAAGTGCTAAGGTTATATGGAAAACACACAACACATCTAACAAGGGAGGTAATTGTTTAATTAAACTGTCATCTTTGACTTCAACTTCGATAACAAGATTAAATGTAGGGGACTGATTGATCAGTCCCATTGTGCTTTCGGTTTCACATTAATTAAATAAGCTCAACACATTGCAGTGTCGGAGCAAAATTAAAATCTTCTGGGAAAAGCCATGGCACAATGAGGTGTTGATGTGTGAGAAAAACACTCATCACTTGGGACACCAGGCTGAGGTTTCTGTAAACTGTATCCATCCAGTTTAATAATTTAAACTGAGCAACATGGCAAGGTGAAATTAGTTTAGTGGAGAGAGTGCTTACCACCACTGCTAAATGACTTCTAACCTTAATGTACAGTATGCATTCACACTAGTGGACACAAGAAGTGTGTGAATCCATACTCAAAAGCCAACAGTCCCAGCAAATAACCAATCCAATAAAATAGAAAAATAATTTAAATGCCAAAACACAATTTAAACAGAGGCATTATTTTTGTTTATACCTTCCGATGACATTAAAGTAGTTGTTTAATGTGTAGCAAAAGGTCACGCAAGCAAAATGTCAACGTATGATGACAATCCGCCTCTGATTATATGGTGATTGATGAACAAATCGTTTGTCTTCAAGTGAATCATATGTGCATGAATGTCACATGATGTGCCATTTACAAGAGAGAACAGACACACACACACACACACACACACACACACACACACACACACACACACACACACACACACACACACACACACACACACACACACACACACACACACACGCACACACACACACACACACAAACAGGAGCATGGAGTTAGTGAGTGAATAACAAAAGCAAAACAAAGCAACAGCAGGTGAAAGTATCAGTTTAACAAGATTTACAGCAAGAAGTGTTTTCAGCATTTATCAGGGGGGGAAAAAATCAGATCTTTCACTTTATAGGGAGAACCTGCAGTAAAATGAGAAATAATGAATGAGGCTTGTGTTTGGAAAGCTTGCCTGGAGTTTTAATGTTGACTTTAATTGCACTGAT
This sequence comes from Ammodytes marinus, assembly GCF_949987685.1. NCBI lineage: Eukaryota > Metazoa > Chordata > Actinopteri > Uranoscopiformes > Ammodytidae > Ammodytes > Ammodytes marinus. Next base: position 6,548,070 of record NC_137235.1, on the reverse strand, counting down.
TTACTGAGTTAACTTATAAACTGTTCTAATGCTGTGTTCACACCAACAATTACTTCTGTCCATTTTAATATAACTGTAAAACACCTTAAATTGGTTAACACTCTCTTTTTACTGAGAAACTGCTGACCTAAATCTCAGCTTCACAAGTGGCCAAGTAATGCTTTCTTCTCACTTCAAACCTAATCGCGACTCATGATTCTTTCTACAGCTTGTCATGATATTCTTGAAAATGTCTTTGCAATGAATAGATCAAATGAGTTTCTCCGCTTATAGCATTATTGTATTAATAATAATTGTATAATAAAAGCACAATGGAATATGTCCATTCCTTTAAAGACAGCTATTAATAACTGATTAAACATTCACTCAAGTTTAGCCTGTTCAGAAAAGAAAATTCACTTACTACTGAAGAATCTAGAAAATGTACGATTTTTCACCAATTTTGAGAGACATTTTCTCTCCCTCTGTGTCAATAGGCTAACCTTCAAAGGAGCTGCCTGTAAATTGATAAGAGTTAAATGACCTTTTTCTTCTTTAAATGCTAACTTTTAATAGGTTTTATGTGCACTGTAGATTGATGATGGACTTAAACAAGCGTGAGAGTCTCCTTTTACAAGCTTTTTAAAAAACTTTTTTTAAACATCCTTCTCAAAGATTATCTTTCACTTTATAGTTGTTTTTGTTAAGTTCTTTTGACCTGCTTTACGACTGTCTTAAAACATATTTTCATGACCATCATTAAGGGGTCACTCTCTTTCACTAGACGGAGCTTTGGAGAGAAAGGTTTTGTATGCTGTGAGTAGAAACATAATAAACCCAACTGCTCTTTCTGACTGACTGGAATGAGATGGATTTGAAATTGTGATCCAGGACTTCTGCTGCAAATTGTGTGTTTGCTGTGGAGGTGTAGCGGGTCAATTTCAATTACTGTTATCACTTTTCCTTTAAAGATGCGCACTCCGAGAGGCGATGTAGCCTTCAACCAAACAGCAGGGCTCTGTATACTAGGTCGATTCACAGATAGAAATGGCTTTTCGATACTGAATGGAGCTCTGTGGTGAATTTAAGAATAAAGACGGATGTTCCCTGACCTCTTGTGATCCTTTGCGGGTATGCTAGTAAATCGATTAAAAGTTTAACTCTAACTTTTAGATTGTACTGCTGTGGGAAGTGCTACCTTACATTGAAGCTTTCATTGATTCCTTTAAAGACGGCAAACAGACTGTGATACTGACTGTGGGATTAAGCTCATGATGTTGGGTGTTGGCAGTACTCTTCTGAAGAGGGCGCTCTGTGGTGTAGTGGTTAGGGCATGTACCGTAGAGGCTCAGTCCTCGTCGCTGCAGACCCAGGTTCGACTCCAGCCCGGGTAGCTCTCTGCAAGTCATCTCCCTCTCTAACCCATTTCATCTCTGACTCTCCACACTGTCAAATAAAACATGGAAAAGTGCCAAAAAATTAAAAAAAATTCTTCTGGAGATTATATTAGCATAGCAACTGCCACAGCACATTTTGGCTACAAAACATGCTTTTGTCCCAGTTTGATGGATTTTGAGCTAGGCACAATAGCGCTGGCATGTATTGTTCTTTGTTCTTCATACAAGGTTCATTCTTGACGTTGGAAACAGCTGCATTACAAAAGTAAATCCACAACAGGTCAAAAATAATAGTTTTCAATTATTTTTGGTGATATTTCATAGCAGTAGGACAAAACATCTTTTTTTTTTGCAGCAAATAATACACAAATAATTTTATATAATCTGCTATTCTGCCTTCAAAATCAAAATCTGGGTATCATCATAATTGTGTACACTTTTAAGGCCATTCATTGTTTTGATTTTGTAAAGGTGTTTGCAATTATTTTTTAATTGTTTAAAGGTTTCAATTCGAATATCCACTAATTCTGAGACTTTTTGGGAAATGTGTGAAAAGGCAAGTTTGACAAACCAGCAGAAACATGAGGAGACATAGTGAGAGTCGGGGAAGAAATCACTTGGCAAAGTTCAGTGATGTAGAGGCAGAGTGTGGAAAGACAACTTTAAGGTATTTTATATTTCATGGAGCCATGTCAAATTGTGAAGGTTCACCTGGATGTCATATCCATATTCCAGACTCCTCTACCCCGATGAGGCAATGTGTGAGGGCCAGGTATTATTGCCAACCGGTTTGCTCACCAGAGGCATAATTTTTGTATCTATGCTGTTTGAGCAAATCTAGTTATGTGAAGTTATGGATGAAACCTGATATATTGTAATGAACAGCAACCCCTTAAATTAGAAGACCACATACACCTGTTGCTGTCAGCTTAATGGAATTCAACAACCATAATGGCATTAATAAACTGCCTTCAGACAGTGGTAGAAGACACATTTCTATATAAACCTTAACCGTATCACCTTACATGCACTTGAAACACATGAGTAGACATAATATGATATTTATGGGGTGCATTGACCCCCCTGCAGCCTTTATAGCACAGAGAGCCTGCTGTGAGATATTGGTGAAGGGAGGGGTGCTAGTTTTGAAAACACAACTGCACTGCTACACACTCAACACCCCTCTGGTGAGCGCTCCCTCCTATCACATCAAATGCAATGTTATGGTCAGCTGTGAAACTGCCAAACTGGAGCCGCACAAGAAAGTTACAACGAAATAACAGAAGTCACTGCTGGAAATCAATAGAAATAAATGGGACAATCTGTCTTTGTCTGAGCGCTCTGATTGTAAACTGACATATAGATGAGGTATGAAGAACATAATACAACATAATTGTTGTAGCTCTCTAACCTAAAAGCCTCCACACACTGATGGTTTGGCCATTTCAAAAAGACAAAAGAAACTTTAGGCAACATTATACTTAATATGTAAATACAGTTCCTTGCCCCAACGTACAGAGCTGCAACTAGAAAATGTAATTCCAAGCTGTACTATCAATGTCTCCAATAATACCTCCAACACTTTCATCACTTTTACAGTTTTAAAGGTTTACAGGTAATACGAAATGGAGATTTGCCACAGAAAGAAATTTTAAATTCAAACCCATTTTATCTCTATCTCCTAGTCTTTCATGTCCCAATATTTTAGCCACTTTCAAAGTGATACTGTCTAACTCAAAGCTTGGCTCTCTTAAACGTAATACAATTTCACTTCTCCAGTATAATGTGGACAAAACTGATGTACTGTAGATGTTACAGATTTTCTCAGCATACACTGTGGATTTGAAGTAAAAGTTCAAGTAAAGTAATTAGCCGTCATTATAGGCAGAGTATAAGGAGCTATGGTGAACAGGACAAACAAACAATGTATCTGTCCAATGTGCTGTTGGAGGCGACAAGAGGGAGCTACAATAAGTGATTATTTCAGATGAGTTTATTTATTGCCGTCCTCCGTTAGCGTCAAGGAGCTGTGTTTACACACAGTCCCAGAAGAGAGATAGTGTTCCATCTCAACTTATTTAGATGACAGAGGTTGCTCGCTTAGCTTTATTTCCTATAATAAACTATATTCCCTCAGTAATGTAGCCTGGAAATCCAGACCTGCCGCCGGCAAAAAATCTGCTCAGCCTGTTGGTCTGGACACTCTCCATTTAAGCTCATTAACTATGTCGGAAAATTCTGACTTACCAATCATATCGTTCTATCTGATATGGGCCCTATGTATGGGGCTCTGGGGCGGACGTAACTGGATGACGACAGTGCTGTGCATACGCCGTCGAAGCCGTGATAGAAAACAACAAATATGGATGTGGATACGTTGTTTGAGTTTGAAACCGCTTAGGCTTGACACTTAACAATTTGGAAGACGGCACTCAACGGTTGTGTGTTTGTGTATCTATGTTTCAAGAATATCAAAAGGTACAGAAAGGTTTTGCCACAGGACAAGATTACCTTGATAGGATATGGAAAAGGTGTCTCGGTGAGTGCTGTATTAGCATAGGCCTACAATACTCAAACAAATTGGTCAACATTTCTCCTACAGTATTTATCTGCAAAAGCATTTTATTCTACACCAGCAATTTACATTTTAGCTGAGATAACATGTGATGGATATTACCGTCCTGCTACTCCACATGGGTCAGCTCTATGAAGAGGGTCAGACTCTCCAATAGAACCTCTGAGGTATACAACTGTTATGACCATATTTTGAAAAAACATATGAAATATTGCACTGAAAAATATATCACATCATTTGACAAATAATAGATGGATACCATCGAAAAAAATACAAATTAAACTTCATTTTATGATTACTCATATGCAGTTCTGTTTATTAAAATCAAACCCAATTTATGAGGAATCCTGGGACAAGATTGATGTATTAGCGGGATGTAATCCTTTTTAAATCAACTGACAGCAGCTCCCCAACTGCCCAAATTAAACAAGCACTGGGTGGTGTACTAGTACGACTAATACTATATAAACATTAGTAGAAGGATCTGAGTTTGTTCTGCGTTATCCACCAAATGCTAGCCAACACAACAAAAGAGCATCTTGGCAAACTGTCTGCCCATGTAACACCATGTATTTCAGACCTGAATATTACACAAAACTCAAAACCACTGTCCCACTGACCATGGTCAAGAGGGTTCACTGCTCTCTCATACACTTGATGAACATTTCTGAACAAAATCTTGTCTGTCCTTTACAGACTTTAAGAGGGTTATCGATGCACCTCATCTATAGTGGGCCTCAGTGAAATGTACTATGACCTCGGTCTGGAGTTTTTTTTATCTCCTGTCTAGTGGAAAGTGCAACTACAGCTCTTATAACAAATTGTAAAACATTGACTTTTTCTCTTTTTCTTCTGGCCGCTGTATCATTTTGGAATTAAGATTTGGCTCTAACCTTTAAGAATCAATAAGGTCAAGTCAAATCCTGACAGGTTTTCATTTCTCTCAACGATTTTAACCCTCCGAGTGTTCAAATACAGGATACTTTTTGCTGCTTTTTTTTTATTGCAAGCACTATACTTATATTACCTTGTTTTAATATGTTTGGGTTATTTGGGCTGCAATATTAAGACACAGATAGAGAGGTTAAGGAAAGATAAATATCCCTTCACTCTCAGAGGAAAATGTCTTGTATTTGTTTAATTTGAAATTATTGATGTTCACTTAGCTAATTGCTTGTTACAAATGACATTCAAACTCACTAATAATGGACTGCTGTTTCAGTGTATACTGGCATTGTAGCCCTATTTACTGTTGACAATCATAGACAAATTGTGAGGTTGGAAACACATAGGTGAGTTATTCATTTGTGTTTTTCATCTTTGACAGATGTTTTAACTTCTCTGTATTGAAGGGTTTCCAACCCTTGTTCATGTGGAATACATCAAATTAGATTCAAGTTGCAGCCTAATTAAATTAAAATGAGCAACGTTTTATGATTTCTATTTGTGCTTTTGCTGACCTGTAAAGGACAAAATCTAAAATTCATTAGAAACGACCTGCATGAGCAGATAAGCAATAAAAGGGATCCAGAGTCTCACACACACACACACACACACACACACACACACACACACACACACACACACACACACACACACACACACACACACAGAATTGCACAGATGATTTCATATCATCTAACTAATTGTTTGGAAGGCAAGGTTGCAGCTAATGGGGAATAAATATGATTAGCTTAAATGATTTTTCTCATTCTGTATATCAGTCATTAACACGAAACAAAGAGTAGATCCTCATCAAACCAATCTGCTGTGGAGCTTTACAAGTCGGAATTAATTCAATGGAAAAATTTAAATATTAATATTGGATTATCAGTGGGTGTTTAATTTCATCCACCAGGGGACTGGAAATCTACAGCAAGGACAAGATCAAGTCATTATGAAGCAAAAAGTCACAAGTTCAGTTTTAAAGGAAAACTTGGAGCCAGAACGCCTTCTACTGGATTGATTACTGACACTTCCTCTTGATTCCTTGGCAAACTTTTGAAACAAAAAGGAAAAAGGCGCCTGAGAAGCAGCAAATAAGTCACGATGTAAATTCTACAAACTGTTGATATTTGACTCTTGTCCTAAAAAAAAACAATTCAGTCCAAACACAGACTAGGGACAAAAGAACAGTCCCCTGAACATTTCAATTATAATCCAAAAAGGTTCATTTCATTCAAATTATATATTTATTACAACACCAAAAGTAATTCCACCCATATTTATTTTTTTAATAAACATGGATGAAGAAACATTTTGTGTTGTACATGTGAAGCCACCTTCATAATGAACATATATAACGTGAAAAATAATGAAAAATACTCACTGCCTGCATTTCATTTTGTATCTGTTCTTGGGGGTAGGACCAGAAAAGTTAGAGGGGGTAGGACCAGAAAAGTTTTTTTTAACTTCTTCCTATCCCTTTTGAACATGAACTATATTATTTGAGTTATGTATTTGTTGTTTAAGAGCCCATTTGTTTGTTTTTTAATTTCTTTCTTTCCTTTTTTTACTGCTCAATTGTTTTATTTTTGTTTGTATTATTATTATTATTATTTTTTTAACCATGTTCAATAAAGACTATGAAACTGATACAATATACACTCATGGCAATTTAACATTGCTTTTGAAAAATTATCCTTAGGCACTTACAGCACTTGTTTAAGAATAGCCAAATACTGAGGTCTTGATTGAACATTTAAAGTCAATTACATCATGAGACAGGGTAAGTGTAGTCTTATCCTAAACACACATTTGAGGCAGAAAAAAAACGATAAATAAGACTGAAAATAAAAAGGTTGCCAGTGAACATACTTGCCATTTCATTTCCTGCAAAATTAGTATTTGGCAAAACCATTTAGTAGTATATGAACGTACTTTTTAGAAGATAGGGTTGCCCAGTGAGTCATGTCCTGTCACCTGGAAGAATTATGATCATAAAGACTAATTACATGGTGCAGTACCTTTAATTATAATCACTGCGTCATGTCATATTTCCTATTTCGAAACTTACAATATGCCCGTTAATTAACCTTTTATATCACAAAACAGCCAGTGCATACTAACACTCTTAATATCTAACTTCATTATGCAAGAAGACTATGCAAGAATGAGCCCTTTTCTTTCTGTAACACATTTGCATAACATAACAAAACCACAGGGCTTTCCTCACCACCACACCTAATCCAGCAGATATCTCACGATGCATCATTAATTAAACCCATCTAGACTCAGCTCCCCCACTATAACAAGTTCCTCGTCAGCTTTCAATGGATCCTACAGCTCGTAAATCAATGGCACTTTTTTGACAACTGGAATGTCCAGATGGGGATTTGATGACCTGCGCTGGTGTCAGCAAGTTGTGGCTGTAATTGGACCTGCCTGCCAATCACTGTCTGCATTGTTAACAACAGCACCAGCTTTGGAGTCCTGCCATGTGTGTGTGGTTGTTGCCCAAACATGTTGGACTGGTGCTGTCTGTCAGTGTCAGACAGACAGAACAGGCGCTGACTCTGCTGATTTAGCTTCAGTTCGATAATGGGCTCATTAGAGTTAATGGTCCAGGTTCCTTAAAGAGGGAATTACTCATTATGTCTTGCTGGATATTAACTCGAGGTCCATGTCAATTTGAAATGCAACAGCAGTGCCACAATTAAAATTATTTGAATATTTTTTTTCAATGACCCTCATTTTAATTTGTACATCTGTGTCTGTGCAATACCGTATAGCTTTAGGACAAGCTGACAGAAATTGACCTGTTGAAACAAGTGGGCATCTCCTTTTTGAATGTACATGATCTAAATATAACAGTCAAATATCAGTATGTACATTGAAAGAGTTGTTGGTTGCTGTACTTGTTCCTCTTGTCCACACTGACTGTGAAGAGATCAATGAAAGGAATGATTAGTTGTTGTTACTTGCTCAAAAGGGGAAAGGGCAATGTGAGTCTTTTCACTGCAATTACAGTGTTTTCCTGGCTGCAAAGGAAGAATTCTAACACAGTCTGGGGGAAACACACACACAAACAAAACATAATTTAGCCTTGGATGTTACCCACTGGATTTGACAAACTAATATGTTGCTTTGGTTGCACATTTTATACCGGATAAAGACTGGATTCCATCCCACATCATTTACATGAAAGGGATATCTTAATGACAAACTTATTATTTAGTATTAGCCCACCTAAATGACATGATAACTTTACAATTAAACCAAATGTAGAGAAACAAAAGGACAGAAAGTATAAATGGCATAGGCCTATGTGCTTTTTGTTAAATACTGTAATTTCATTATTTACAGGTTTTGATTGGTGCGTTGTCAACAAGTTTGAGGCCCCGTAAAAAATACAAAATATTTAATTTTATTTTAAGGAAAGTCCCAGCTATTGCAGCAGGTCTCAATCCCTAAGATTGTGTGGTCTGGAACACAACATTAGCCCACTGCACACCAAACACAGAGCCCTTATTGGTTTTTCTGCACATTTTCTTTATCTTCATCTCCTTCCCCTGTCCTCATCTAGCACAGTCATGCAGCCAGTGATGCTTATTGCTTATGTTGCAGCAGCTTTGATGCATCTTGATGTCTGGGAGAGCAACACACTCTGTGGCCGAAGAAGTTATCTGAGGGCAATGCCTGGAGTGCTGCTCTGAAATCTGCACGGACAGGAAGCTACTAAAGATTAGATCCCATCAGCTCCTGTGTGGAAGATTACATGGATGATCACACTCATGCTCTTGAGTAGAATAACAGTTCACAGGGGACCTCACTTGAACTGAGCCAGAATAAAACATTTAAGAGAAGAAGAAAAAAAAAACTGTCACCACTTTCCAGCCCATTCCATCAAATTATATCGTAAATCCATTTTACTATCCAAATTTTACAGACCACTTTCTTTTTGGTTGAAATGGCTGGTGAGTTGTGCTGAGTAATTTTCATAAAATATCCCTTGTTGTGAAATGCTGGCTGCCGATCCCAGTCTACTAAATCAGACACTCAGACGAAAATTGTTTTGGAGCAAACAGAACCGGTCAGTGGCTCTCTGGTTGGAATCAATTCATTGATTCGGTCGCTCATATCACTCAAAACTAAACTGGCTGTGCATAGGAGTGTGACTCTAACTCCAAACAGGAGGAAAAGTAATGTTGATGGGAGACTTTGCAGTGAATCCTAATGCAGTTCTGTGAAGGATTGTTTGCTTACCCAGCCTCAAGGAAAGATTAGAGGGAGAGAGAGTCGGTGATTCAGCTTGCCAACTACAGTGGTGTAACACACTCACACACTAGAGACACATCGACAGAAAGGCCTGCATGCCATGATTTAACTGCTCCAAAGGTCTTGTTTTTCTATGCCTTATCATTTCCATACATTTCCCTACTAAAACACATCAGATTGTCACAGAACAAGATCCTTGACTGGGATTAAAACAGTGAACAGTTTCTCTCCTACGGTATTGATATGTATCTGTATCTGCGTGTATGCATGCTGTCTATTTTGAGCAGTGTGAAATGATTAGTCTAAGTTATTTTTCAAGCATAAACAGCCCTTATAACCTGTATAAATGTAATGTGTATTGCTCAGTTTTACATTATCATAATATCTTTGGATTCAAAACATAATGTTAAAAGCACTTGGACTGTATTGAATTTGTATAACATTTTGACATACATGACATGACATTTGGGTCGACCGCGGCTCAGTTGGTAGGGCGGGTCGGCCAACGATCCAAGGGTTGTCGGTTCGATTCCCGCCCGGCCACCTGTGTCATGGTTGTTGTGTCCTTGAGCAAGACACTTCACCCACCTTGCCTGGTGTGAATGTGTATGACTGCTGTATGTTTGAGGTGGTGGCCTTGACCAAAGTCATGATTCAAGCGGCCTCTAAAGGTCCTTGTCAAGGTAAACAACTGTTGTCTGCGTCCAAATACTTTTGCTGGACCATAAGCCGCTATACTTGCCAACCTGTGGTGTACAGCAGTTGCAGCTTTCACCTCTCAGCTCTCAGACAGAAAGATTTTTTATCATTGAAGTATCACAATATACTCTATGAACCTACCTCACTCCTCCACAGTAGATCTCTTTCTTAAGTGAACTAAAAAGGTGTAGGTAGAAAAATCTATTATAATTATCTATGTCACACTTGCCATTCTTACACACCTCCATAACACCTTTAGAGGTCTAGGGAGGGGGGGGGGGTTGAAAAAAAGCTACACAAAGTGCACATTTCTTTTCAAAGCACTCTGCATTTTCAAAATCGACAGAACAAAAAAAGTGAGTCACATTGACGTCAGAGGGAGCGTTACATGATAACTGACCCATGAGAAGGATTTGTCTAGTACATGAAAGAAAGTGATGCCTATACACACTTTACTGTGGTTTCCAAGGAAACACAAGCAAATGCTCCCTTGCATCCTCACTGAGTAGCCCAACAACTCTTACTTCTATATTCTTTTTCTATGGTGAGCAGGGCTGAATTTCACCAAACAGTGATGGATTGAATAAGGAAGAGAACCCACAGTCCCCATACGGTGTGTATCATATATACTGTATAATAAAACAGAGCTGGGAATGTTTGACTGAAACCAACTGTTGGTGGCAGAATAGTTACTAAGGTTACTTACAATCTGAGGTGTAATGCAAAGGTCTAGTGTATGTAATCAAAAAAATCCAAGCTACTCTGTACTGAGAAAATTATAGTATGTCCATGGTGTAAGCGAATATTCCTGCCCTTGAAAGACTTGAGTTATTTCCTGGATGAATTGATGTGCTAAAAGTGATGATTGTGAAAGTGATGAACAGTAACACTCATGTGTTGCATGAAAGCGACAGCTGAGTCAGGAGATTTTCTTTTTGGTGATTTATATACAGAAGAATCCCGGGGATGAACCAAGTCTATGCTACAACAGAAGGACATAGTCACACAGACATTAAAAGGGACTCACACCCATCGTGCAATTGAGAATTACAGCACTATCATACCATCCCGCCTCCCTCCAATGCCCCCACACCCTCGTTCCATGCTTGTATCACTGGTTTCACTTCAGAGGTGTCGGCCAGAATACCACTTATGGCCAAAGGCGTCAGACTATAAGCATGAGACTAGGAGAGGAGGAGTAGGGTTTTATCCGCTCTTTATTTTCCTTCTTTCACAGGCACAGTCGCATATAGATCGCGGGAAAAGAACAAAGGTTTAAACTCCGCTCGTGAGGAGACGTTACAACAGCTGTTGTGACCCGCAAATCGCATGCAAACTATATTATAACAGCGATCGGGACTGCATGTACATACTCACACACGGGTGATTCACATTTAAACTCAGATAAACACGTTTCCATGCGGAATGATCGCTTACTGCGGCAACGCTCACACATCTGACCGAGGGAGAAGAGAATGGAAACTAAACAGGCTCTCTGTCCGACTGACGTCACGGCCCTAACTGACTGCTATCCACACTGAACAAAACACATTTTAACACACTGTAAGAACTAACAACACTGTAACTTATGAACGTTGGGGCCTATCCTACAATGGTCGCTACTCGTTACTGTCTGCCGTGGAATCAAAACAAACCCTCTAGTTGAGAATGCGCAATACAGAAGGAGACCGCAAACAGACAGGTCTGTCGGCCAATCAAATCGTTCGGTCCGAACGATTTGATTGGTTGAATTTTATATATATTTTTCATAATATTATGAGATTGAAATCATTGTTTGTTTTTACTCCTGGTGGGTCTGTCTTATATTTTAGAGTGTAATTACCTTATTAATACCATTTTAACCTAATGCAAAAAAAGTGTAAAAATGCACCAAAGGTAAGAGTCGCTTTAATATTGCCAAATGTCAACTGGCAGGTGTGGTCTCAGCCTGGCCAATATACTTTTTCCATTCTGTGTATCATTTAATCCGGTGTCTGCCTCATTCATGTCTTGACTCAGCTTGGTGAAGCTTAACTGCAATAAACATGACATTACTAAAGAAGTTAAAGCCAACCCTATTGTTTACAACTCTGTTAAGGTATTGGGGAATATTATTAAGCTTTGAAGAAGAAAGGATTTAGTCTGTGGAACTGCGTGGCAAAGGTGGTATTTTCAAAATTAGAAGTAGAAAATATCCTGTGCTGTTTTCTGCTGGGATTCCCCTCTAAAGATGTGTCACTTGCCTCTGTGAAATTCAAATTGCTGGATAAAACATTGCTTTTGTCACGAATTTATTTTATTCAAAAACTGTTACTTTGTGGAACAAAGAGATACTTGATGTATTACCACATGAGAGCATCAGTGCTGTGCGTGAACAGTTATGATCAGTCATTTCCGAACATCTGGAGGCAGCTCATAGAGTCAGGAGAGAATGTTTATTTAGATGTACTGTCAAAACCTTCCTTCTTGAGCTGGAAACCTTCAGGACAGAATAGTGGTATTGGACAATTCGCTTGGACTGACACTATAGGTCAAAGTGACATGGCCAATGGTGGACAACCAGAGGGGTAGGTCTACAACTTTGCTATATCAAAAATGACTGCCTTCATATCGCAAGTTTTTTTAATTTAGAAAAAGTTATGGTAAGAATACAATATATTAAAACATATTTCAATATAAATATTTACTCCATTGAAGCTCTATATAATTACTAAATATTGTGTACATGTAACTGTTTATCCATTTTACTGTTCTGACATTAATGGTAAAACTCCCAATGAGATTGTTGTGTTATAAAATGATATGATAGACAGTGAGTGTGAGAAGTGACTATAGAATCCTTGTTGTAGGGAAACAATAGTATAATATAAGGTGGTGTGATTCTTTAAAATGTAAAGAAGGGAAAACCCCAGAAAAATCAATTAATATGTTCTGAATCAGAACATGTACGCGCAAAATGAATACCCTTCAGCTATGGCACTGAGAAGTTGTCATTTTAAGTAGTGGTGTGTGACATCATCCCATTTGCTTATAATGTCATAGTGTGAAATAAAACCTCATTGTTAAAACTGTTGAGCTTATGGTTGACAGTTGGTAAAAGAGCCATGAGTGCTATTTTGAGTAAGAGTTAGTTGACAGCTCTGTGGCAACTGTGAATGCATGTTCAAGACATGCATCATTAATTGAATAAAAATACACTTTCTATGTGCTTTTCTGACTCAAGATGTATCACTGGAGGAGGAATATATGGTTAGTGGGCGAGACTCCAGAGATATGGTGTGAAGTGTGCTTGAAAAAATACATTTATGTTATTAAAAGCAGCACATGAATGAAACTGTGCAATTATTTCCGAGTTGGCCTTTTCACCATAAGCTACAGCATAGCAGCTATGACAGGAAGCTACGTACAGGAGTGTTGGGAATTTCACCCACTCATTAATTAAAGAGGCACTATGATCTCAAAGATTTCTTGGATGAAAATGCAAATTACTTCTAGGCAAACTGTTACTAAGAGTGTCAAAGAACACGTTTATAAAAGTTAGAGACATTTTGAGTTTAAGTCTAAGCTGAAGTACATAGATGGTGGGCTTAAAGGAGCATTTTGTGGATTTTAAAACCTTACTTCCACCTTTTAATGCATACAGATTGTACTGTATGTCTATAAAGTCCACAGGTCTTGCCACTGTTGTTTCCGTCACTGTAATCTCCTGTCGAACCTGTCGCAATTTACTTCCACCTTCCCCTTCCCCTTGCATTTTGGATGCCTGAGGAGAGTAGATAGTTTAAGACCTGCAGGAGGGATTTGGATGTTTTGTTCTTTCTCTTCACCAGAGCTCAGTCTGCTATCAGAGGTGACACACGCGCTTCGGACAGCAAGACAATTTCAGCCCTTCAATGGTCATTGTGGATTGCTGCTACACATTTTCTAACATGATTTCGGAGTCAAAGCAGAGTCAACCACAGAAGGAAAATAACTACATTTACCAGAGGCTGGGAGACTATATACTCATCTTATGTTTTGATGTAAACAGGCTGGGTTTCAACTTATTTTATTTATGTACTTATATAGAAGAATCAGATATTTCGTGTGAGTTGGACTTTCAAACATACTGTGGTTTGGCAACACCTCTGACCACCTCTGGTCCATTGACAAGAATGCCATCTATCATGGATAATAACCTGTGAAACACCATCTCTTGAGTCTCACACGAGGGAGGCAGGGTATATGTGTTCTGGGAGACAGTATCAACTGGGTAATTGTCTTTGATTTTAGCTTATTGATGAGAAAAAAATAATGAAAAAAAGTTAAAAAAAAATTTAGATGTATTTTTTCCTCAAAATGCCTCCCAGGGCTGTGGTTCATGGCAGATGCTACACACTTACATCTTGGCACGTTTGCTCATTATGAGACAGCGGCACACCAGCTGTGACTAGATTCTCTCTCTTCAACCCAAAGGCTGTGCCGGCCCGCCTGCGTCTCCCTTCTCAATCACGTAAAACAAATGGAGAAGCATTTCGTCACAAATGAAAAAGGAAAATTGAGAAAGAGAGAGAAATTGGGACAGAAAAAAAAGAATACAGTGTCAGGTGAATAAATGATATAATCACGGGTGACAAATTTCTTCTGGGCTTGGAGCCAGTGTATTTGACTGTGCTGTGTTCGCTGGTGCAGAGCCTGCAGACCTGCTTCTTTTGATATATTTCCCTCTCAGTGAAGGTGTTGGCCAGGTTCTGTTGGGGAGTAATAAGAAGGATGATAGGGTCAAGGCTTCCGGATACATAACATTCATATTCAAGGGTAATAGAAAAATTGATCTCTGTCTTTTCACGGCACACCTCATAGATAGACATGTCTGCATTTACTGACATGTAAAAGAAGATATTCTCAGTTGTGAGGGGTCTGAAGTTTTAGAGGGGGGAATAAATCAACCATAAAAATCCATAGAACATATTGTGAAAAGATCGTATTATTCTCTAAGTATTTTTAGAATTTGTCGTACATGATATTTATACCATCTAAATGTTTTAAACACTAGAGCACTTCTGACATAAATTGCATTATGGAATCTTGATTGAGTCTGTGGTCCTTTTGAGATTGAACAAAAGTGTTTTGTTATGATGAACAACACACACCATATTCATTCAGGTTTTCAAGTAGAGTGGCAGTTTCATGTGAGCATTAGACAAAAGCAGAGGAAAGACGGCTTGATCACTGCTGTGCAAGAGAGCTTGTGGAGTCTAAAAATTAAAAAGGCATTGTTTCCATAATTGCATTCATCATTCTGAAGTTATTAATTTATTTCATACCAGAAAGTGTTCACACTGTGTTTGTTTAAAGATGCTCTAATTGGATTAAATGATTACATTTAATGTGAAAATTGCCGCTCGTGGTAATGAATCCACAGGTTATAATTACACAATATTGCAGTTCCCCATAGCTTTACAGAGTTTTATCTTATTTACTTTTTTAGTTAAATGTGTTGATTGTATGGCCCATAATTTCACTGTTATGGTACAGCCTTACTGCTTAAATATCATGATTGCCCAGCGCAAAACACACTCAGACGGACTTAGTTTGTGAACATATATAGCGAATAAACAAGCAGCTAAAAAAAAACACGTATTACACTCTGGTGTTGGTGGAGACCAAAACAGAGCTAAATTGAGTTGAATCGTCAGTTGGGAACATATATCAACTTTAAATAATTCATACTTTGCGTACACAAGCCACTATTATAACATGTTTGCTTTAGGTTGTAATAAATCAATGTTGTGTTTTCAGTTTGATTCCCGCCAAGTGGCAAAACAAAACAGTTTATGCAGGATTCAAATGTAATCAAAATGTTATGGTGAGGTTTGACAAGGGATATTATTGATTTCCCCACAGACAATTCCATTTAATTTCTTTTTTATTTACAACTTGGTTATTTGATTAAGCCAAGAAAAAGTTCATTCAACTCAATTAATCGCTTAGTAGAAAATGCGAGTCTGCTGTTCTTGAATACTCCTGAATTTAATATATTTGTTTTTAGAACTTGGTTGGAAAAAACAACCAATTTAAATCTCCTTGGGAAATTGTAATTTTGGATTGAATTTGGATTGAATTTGAAAACTCTCAGTATTCTCTTCTCTTGGTACCAGTCTTGTGGTCAATATCTGATAAATCAACAGTAATGACGGTTGTTTTTGAGTTGAAGCAAATACCAGTGGTTCACATCAAGTCTAGCATAATTGTAATTGCAGTGCTGCTGAATGTGAACAGAAAAGTGAGACACCAGGGTGTGAAGTATTACAAGCTTCTTTCTGTATAGTTTGCATAGTAACTACTTTCTCTCTTTTTATAAATTCATAGAACGGACTGCTAGACAAATACAATATCTCATTACATGCAATATCCCTTTTTAATATGAGGGAAATAGAGTTTGTTCAATATAAATGATAATGCGGCAGGAAAGGGATCATTACATCCTACTGTTTTATTTAGTAATTACCTTTAAAACAATAAAAGGCCATTATAGCCAATTCAACGCCACGTCCAGGTCTAAATCAGAGGGGAGGTACGTTTTTGTTATTTGTTTTGACACATTTTCCATGGTCTATTAAAATGGTTATTATTTCTCACATAATCCAATATGCACATTTGATATATGGAAGAGTGTTTTAATACAGAAGATTATATTAGTTTATGAAGATGAGGTTGTAACTATTAACCCCAGTGCTGCGTGACGCCACCAAAATAAAGGAAAGAAAATTGTATGTCTTATCTAGAAATGCATCAAGTTAAGACATCTGCTAAGACAGCTATTATAATTCCTACAGTAAGAGCATTTCCCTACAGTATCTAGTCCATATAGGCAGCTGTACTGTATATATTATACTTATACAATGAGTTTCTGTGCTGGTGCCATGACCCTATACGAAGGAGTAATGGATGTTTAATAAGAGTATGAACTTTCCATGTCCTTTCAACCTACCAACTATACATGTCCAGAAATATCACTTCTCCAATTCTGCCATAGTGCCTTAAGCCCTTTCATCTTATTGTCTGATGAAACATACACCTTCAAAGGCCCTTACATATTTTCAATCAGGGGAAATGTATTGCAGTTCAAAGAAAATGAAAATAAAGTTTTTTTCTTATTAGGAAACTGTGGAAGCGGAGTGCACCATTGAGCTTTACATAGTGCTGCATGTTCTGCATTGAAAGCACATAAGTAACATCTGAGCTACAAAGACGTTCAAATATATCTGATGCCTGAAGCTAGCAAATTTAATCAGACCATGTCAACATAATCTAATTTTCTCAAAGAGAGTGTTTGTGCCGTATCTTTCTACTTATCTCTTCCTTACAGGTCGGTGCGATCTTCTAAAACGATACACGCGTAGATTGCCGTTTTATTTATACATCTGCAATGTTTGAATGAGTTATTATGGCGATCCAGTTAAGATAAGTCAAAACGTTTTCCTGTGGGTTTCGGCACTTCGTAGCCTAAAGATGCCACATCCTATCTACTTGATGGAGCTTGAGGCAGCACAGACACTAATGGGAAGGGGTAATGCATTTGGGGAGGTCATTCAATTAACATCCCACGTTGATGTCTGCTGATGATTCCAGCTCCTTCAGTTTCACTGTCGAAAGAAAAAACAGATGTTGTCTAACAGAGTTATTTGAAAGATGTCTTATTTGGTATTTTTTTCAAATATTTTGTTTAAAAAAAGAATAAAGTGCATACACAAACACATGCAAAAAGAATTTTTTTTGGAAGGTCTTTTGGGCCATGCAGAGGCAAAAAAGCTGTATATAACAGCAATAACTAATCAGCAGCTATCCTGATAATAATAACATAATAATTGTTTTATTTGATTTTTTTAAAGAAGAAAAGAAGACAAACATTAAATCTGACATTGGAGCTGATCTAATCTAATATGCAAACGCGTTAGCAAGTAATTTCCTATCTAGCAGACCTTGACCAACATTGGAACTCATTTGGTGTCATTTAATGTCCAGTATTCACTCTTCTTTTCGCTCAGTTTGGGAAATATTTGTAGCTTCTAAATGGTCCAGCAGCTTGTTGCTAATTGAATTTTGTCTGTTGTTTTCTGCTGGTCAGGTAGTGTACAGTGGGTTTACTTTGCTGTCTACTGACCCAAAACAGTAAGGGTGGTTTGACACCTATACCTTGTTTAGTGCAGTTGAATCGTGGTGTGAACACAGAAAACACAGTCGGGCGCAGAACAAAACAACAGCACAAAAAATACTAGTAAAAACTTCTGTTTATGCCAATGTTTCGGCTGAATGGTGAAAATCCATTATGTGCCGGATAGAGAACAGTGAGAGAGAGAGAGAGAGAGAGAGAGAGAGAGAGAGAGAGAGAGAGAGAGAGAGAGAGAGAGAGAGAGAGAGAGCAGACCTCTATAGTGGCATTATGTCAGTCTAGATAATTACTGCTTACACTGAGGGAATGAGACTTTAATCAGCAGAGTTTGGTGTTGATCATCAGTGTTCAGCGTTCCACAGCGTCCCATCAGTCTGTTAATGAAGTCACTGACCCAACGCCTCATTGGAAGAAGAGAACCAGAACATGTGCGTTCATTGAGACACACTCTATCTGTTCTTCTCTGTCTCATATGTTTCTAATTTCATTCATTTGCATTATCTCAGTGAGATATTGATCTTTTTAAAGTCTATGTATGCTCAACTGAATACCCAAACATACGCGAAACAGAAAAACCAATATCAGACCATTTTCAATTGTGAATTCTGTGACATATATTAATATCTATTATATGGGTTGGAGTCCTGTATATTGTTGCATTGTACTTGGTTTACTGGAAAGGTCTCCTTCAAGAAAATCTGCCACTTTACACGTCTAAAATACTTCCTGCACTCTACATTGAAGTTTGTGTGTGAATTTGACAAATATGGACAGAATTCTTTGAGATACTGAGCTAAAATGCTGATTAAATGATGACATTTAGTGCAGATATGTCATGATTACAGTCAACAATTTAACAAAGATGATCACAGACAGAGGGAATAATACAGATCTTTTGAGAGACATTTCCTCAAAACATCATGTTTGTTTTTTGGAATGTAATATAGAGCTTGTGGACAGGATGTGGTCAGGATGGCAGCTGTGTGGATCTGAGCAACCCAAGCCATCACTCTATTTTTGAAGCCAAGTGTGAAATGGGCTTTAAAATCACTTTTACCCCCAAGCAGTCACATTATTTATGGCAGCCTCTGAGTCCCGTGGAAAAAGTCTTATAGGTTTAGCCCAAATTCTCCAAATTAGTAAAGTAATTATAGCTTTAACTTTCTAAATGCAGCATCCCAGCTAACTGCAATCCTCTCAAAGACACACATGCACAGACGCAAATTAAATATTTAAGGAAGGCCTTAGAGAATGGAACAGGCAAAACGGCACCTTCCACATTCTAGCCTGATTGATGTGAAATTTATCTTTTTGTTTTGTACGGTGAAAGAACAAAACCCTGTGCGCACCGTCCACCCCACCATCACAATTCATTATGAAAGGCTGCTTCATTTCCTGATATTGTTTAATTAAAAACAAATACATGGAGGCAAACAGAAAAGCAATGAATGCCTCTGCTAGTTGTTATTGTTTCTGACGCCTGGAGCCATCATGTGTAGTTTGATTGTTCACTATTTCAATGCCAAAAACATCCAAAACTATAAAGCTTTAGTGCGTAACCTTTTTCATATAAACAAATTCCGGTTACATTCAAGCTATTGCCAAACTAGTTCAAAATCAAATCAGCTCCACAAAACTCTATCTGTATTCCTCAGTATGGCAGCATTTACAAACTGGTTTCACCCGCTGACACTGTCGCAAGAGCTCTGAAAAATCCCCAGAAGCTCCCCAAGTTTCAGTTGGCTATTCTACAACTTAGAAAAAAGGTGTAGAATCCATGCACGATCACCGTAGGCTTACATTATGTTCTTAGATGCGCAGACAGTGTTGTGGTCATTACTCAGAATTCGTCATGGGGGGCGACATAAGTTAGACAGAAGTTCCACGCTATAGCTTTAAATAAATAAAAAACTATGCCTGTCCTCACTTGTAAACAGCAACATGCCAGACCTTGTTGGGTTACACTAGGCCTATACTGAGATGTGGGACAGCACTCATGGGACTAGATGACCTACTCAAATCTAGTTCGTCTCCAATCTGAGCCTCACTGACCTTCAATGTGTCCATGCTGTGTGGGGGCTTAGTGCTGCCAAGGAGAGAGAGGGCCACATCAGCAGAGCATTACCTCTTTAAATAAAGGCGCTAGACAAATATCACAGCGCGATCACACACCTGCAGGGTGCTGCCAGGTTCAGTACCAGCCTCAGGTGATGTTCAATAGGCCTCACGTAGCTACAATTCATCTTCACTTTGTGTTTATCTCTGGGAGATCTAAAATGACACCGTTCCCTGCTCTCATCTGGTGTCATTCTCCGGAAGCTGTATCTGCTGCTGCTGATGAATCATTTCATCTTCTGTTCATTTCTGAATGGCGGAGAGACACAGAGCAGCGGGCGTCTCCATGCCAAATGTAACATACTCATTCTCACAGGCCTGAGACAGTGAATCAAAACATCCCATATTACATTTCCTGTCTGCAGGAAAGATAATTATGGTCCCATTATCGCCCCCCCCCCCCCCCCCCCCCCCCCTATATCCATATACTGCATACTCACTAATGCACACGCACTTTGCTGCTGTGTTAATGCTCCCCTTTATATATAGCTTTGTTCTTCTAATATCATGAATGATCTGCAAAATCCTAATTGTGATTTCTCTAGCGGCTGCTGAAAGACTCTTAGGCTAATCCTTGTCAAGTAATTGATCATCTGCCTAACCCTGATTGTCCAATCATAGTTTAGCAACTGTGACAAGGCAAGCTTTGAACTTCCACAGATGTGGAGTGTGCCTCGAGTTGTTAGAGGTCTTCAGCATGTTAAGACTTGGAGGGTGCCTTCTTTTTTTTAGATCAAAAGTGTAAGAAAACAGATTAAACTAGAATATGTGTTTATCTGCTCTAATGTAAACTGCAATGGTTATACAGCAACATAACGTCAGCTTCAAAAATCTATAAAAAAAGAATTGGGTTTTAAACTACAACCTTATTTTCAATGCCGCAGCATGGCTAGTTACCTCGAATAGCCGGGTTTTGAATTTTAATTAAAGTTTTTAATTAAATAGTTTTGACTGTATTTGTCTGCTGAATTATCCATATAGTGCAATGTGAGGTAATAAGACCGCCCACATCGTACACATCAACTATATCTATATATAGCAAAATATCACAATATGCAGCGTATCACAATGTATCGTGATATATCATAGCTTGACCCATTAATCGTGACTTGTATCTTGTGGTGAAGTCTTTAACAAAACACAGCCCTAGTCGTAACCAAGGTCTACTTCCAAACACTGAAGAGTTAGCACATCATTACCCGTTTTCTAGTCTCGCAAAGCCAGACCAAACTACAGCACGTAGTATGGTCTGGAAGCACTCTGTTTAGAGCCGTCTATTCGGGTGGGGAAACGGGGGGAAACTGGACTAGCCTGTTTGTATTTGTTTAAACCAATCACAATCATCTAGGGCGGGGCTAACCCCGGGAAGCAGCAGCGGTGTCCTGCAATAGTGCCGGGGGGGGGGACTTATTTTGATGGAACGTCTTCACGTCCAGAGACTGTCAGAGAAATGGCTAAACCCGCAAACGCCACACAAAAACTATTAAAGACAAAAGGAATATACATAGTGTGTTGCTTTCCAACCAGCATGTCAAGACACCATACACTTTAGCCCCCGAGGAGCTCACGGGATAACTTAACCGGAGTTAACTAGCCACGTAGTGTTATCTCTGGTAACATTATCATCGGCGGTTGAGAGGACGGCTACGGCGGTCGAGTAGAATTTTTAGCATTCGAGAACTTATGTCACCACCTCCTATCGCTGTAGTCAGAGCCGTAGTCCGTCTGTTTACAGGCAGAACAGGGTTTTGACGTTGTGAGCGCTACACCAACTGCAGCAAGTAGCCGTAAGAGTTGCTAGGTGATAGTGGAAGCCGTTGGAATCTTTCCCCGTCGCTAAAACACCGCTGCTTAGTCCCTCACCAAAGAAAGGGAACGGCGGATCTTAATCTAGCTGGTTATAAGGTCCGGTGCTCAATTCAAACCCCCACGCTTCATTTTCCAGAGTTTATGAGGGTATTTCTGCCCGGGGGTAGTTGTACAATGAAGTTGGACAGCTAGGCTAGGCTAAGCTAGGCTGCGTCCCGGACCGCCACCGCCAATATTATTATCCCGAAGTATAGCCACACTTTATTTCTGTCTACAGTAATGTGACTTCTCACACCCTGTGTGTGTGTGTGTGTGTGTGTGTGTGTGTGTGTGTGTGTGTGTGTGTGTGTGTGTGTGTGTGTGTGTGTGTGTGTGTGTGTGTGTGTGTGTGTGTGTGTGTGTGTGTGAGAGCGCTGCACATAAGCACACGGGTTGACTGTGAGCGAATTGTTTCCGAATTTGAGGGGGATCACAATAGGGGAAAGCCAGCAACCGGAAAAGGAGGGGGCTGCGTCAGGGCTGCGTTGCTTTTCGACGCAAGCGAATAGACGCTGGCGGAAGTGGTCATGCCAGACTACCCGTTTTCTAACATCTTGAGTTTTAAAATATTATCAAGTATGCAAGCTAAGCTGCCAAAGACTGTCATGTCAGAACACAATGACAAGGGGATCATTATCACAGTAATACCACTAGGGCTAACTAGCTTTACACTGCAATACGAGAAAAACGCTCCATGTCTTCTACTTGGATCGTCATCACACAAATCAAATGGAAACAGTGTGGAAGGAAAGTTTTCATCTAGCTGAAGTCAATACTAGTTGAATTAAAAAGCTGGATAGAGCTGTTCATGTTTACCATCTGAAGTAAGACATTTTCCATCTATAGATGTGTGTGTGATTTCAAGGCACCACCGTCATAGAATTTTATTTCTAGCACAGCCAGGCTTTGCTGCAGCTCCCTCTGCGTACTCTGCCCTTTTCCTGACACAAACAATGACACGAAAAGCTCTCATTAGGGAATTTGTCCCATGTAATAGCCTCAGCCGTGTCCATCAGAAAAAGAAATGTGCTTCATTATACCTTACACCAGAGCAGGCAAGGATGCATTTCATTGTAAAGTATAATTGCCTGTTTCAATCGCCAAGCCTTTGTAGAGCCAAATGTATTTTTCATACGAAATCACCATCTTTATTCCTTCCCCCTTAATGTGTACACTTCACTTGAATAAAAACTACCTACCTAGGGAGGCGGTGGTGCAAAATGATTGTGAATATCTCAATTGTGAGTGCAGCTCGTGCTCTCTTGATTGATATGGTATAGGCTGCGTACAAGCGGATTGCAATTTTCACCCTGTCCCTGCTATAAGGAGGCATTTTCAATCACAGCTGGAAGCAGGTCCTGATACTATAGTGTCTTAACTACTAGAAATCTAGTCCTCATTAAAATGATAAATGGTGTAAAAATATATATAGCTTTCAAGCCCAAGTTTAACCTCTTGTTTTCCTTAATGAAAATTGTTTGTTTATTAATGTATCAATACATAAATGTGGATAGAAGGTTGACAGGTTGTACATGTCAGTTTTCCGAGTTCATAATTAGAAGATTTGACTGTGTTGGCAGTGTTGCTGTTCTCATTATCTCTGAGGAACATGTTGATAGCAGTCAAACATACAGCTAAACGACATTAGTTCACGTTACTGTGAAAAAATGCTTTGAAGTGTGTGTGTGTGTGTGTGTGTGTGTGTGTGTGTGTGTGTGTGTGTGTGGTGTGAGTAGGATTTGTCTTGTTATGTCAACATTATGTTGATCTGACTCATTTAATTATCTATAGCTAAGGATCAATTTGTTACACAACATCTCTGTTGGGTTCCTCACTTTCAGGTGTGGAATAACTTCACTACTAGTACTGTAACTAATTGTTCTCTTCATTATCAAATCAAATGAAACTTTATTTGTAGAGCACTTTTCATGGTAAATGGTCTTGACTTATATAGCGCTTTCTAGCCGATTTTCTCAGCCCCAAAGCGCTTTGCTTATCTTACCACATTCACCCATTCATACACCGCTGGCAGTAGCTGCCATGCAAGGCGCTCTCTGAACCATCGGGAGCAATTTGGGGTTCAGTGTCTTGCCCAGGGACACTTCGACATGTGGCGGGTAGGCGGGGAATCGAGTCTCCGACCCTGCACTCCAGAGGCGATCTCCCTATCCACTTCGCCACTGCCACCCCATACACAAAACGGTAGCAGAAAGTGCAAAACATGATAAAAGCATAATCATGAGCCCCCTCTCCCACCCACCCAATGCATTAAATTAATCTGACAATTATTTCATCTATAAAATGTGAGAAAAAAAGTTTTGAAAAATGCCGAAATCTGAGAGCCCAATCCTTCCTCGAATTTTATTTTTATTCAACCATCAGTCCAAAACATAACAGTCGTATTTCTTGTAAATAAAACAGACAAACACAGCCAACTTTAATCTTTGCGACGGCAAATTCTTTTTTAAGAGGAGTCTATGATACGGCTCTTGAGACAGAGTGGTAAACTGTAGGACACCGATGTTGTTATGTGTGTGTTGGTGAATAACTGAATGGGTCCGTATTTGTAAGTTGTTTTTATTAAGTGTGTAAAGTAAAGCACTTTCAGCTCAACCTCCCCTGTGTCTGTGTTACTGCCGCATCCAATATCTCATTCTGATGAACGCGGATGAGAAAAAAGGCGAGTGCAAGTGAAAACTAAAACCATTATCTGAATACATCAGGATCACAGTGTCATCATTACTGTAACACAGGAGTAATTAAAGACTTCTGACTGGCGATGCATCACACAACCTCGGCGGAAATTACACCTTGGAGGTAGGATAAATTGTTTTTTCCGCCAGACACATCCTTCTCTGTGAGAGAGCAGACTAAAAAGGTTTGTGGGAAAAATATAAATTGAAACTGAGACGATTTCATCAGAGGCGCCGCACTTTGCTGATCGACTGCATAGTCGTGATATGGTAGCCAACATATTGAATATTGTTATTTTGTTAAACTATTGGTGGCTGGTATGACATCTACGGTGCCCACCCATCTCTACAATTGTTTCCTTGAGCTAGGAACCAAACCGCAATAGTGTGGGGTCTTGAGAGGGGATATACGAAAAAGTCAAAATTCAATGAAGCCTTGTGTTGATTGTCAACTAACGCAACTCAACTTAATGTTGTTCAGGAACAGAGCAGAAGAACACCGTGCAGGCCATCAATTCATTTTAAACGCTCCCTTGGCTTTTAGGAGCCTGTGTTATATTGTCAAGCCATAAACGGAAATTGCACAAATCCTTTTCCTTTGCTTTTAGATTGTGTGTGTGTGTGTGTGTGTGTTCATATAAACAGCTGTAAATCTGTCCGCTTGTCTTTACGTGGGTAACATCTTTTTTCTAATGGGTGCAATAGTTGATGCTCAATTCTGCAGAGACCAACAGCCATGAAACTCCGAAAGGTAAATTGACTTCAACAAACTGTATCAAGGTCGATAAATCCTCTGGGCTGTGGTTTATCTAAGAGATGCTGAGGCTTATTAAGAAGACACTGAAAATGTCAGAGGCTTTGAGACAGACACAAAATAATGTTGGCTAGAAGAAAAGAAAAGTTTGGATAAAATTTTGTAATCCACTCATCGACACATCAACAATAACTTTTAAGAAGAATCACATAACAAGAAATGCTGCCACTTACCAATACTTTTCATTTATGATTGTTCTGCCAATGAACGTATAGATTGGTTAATTGTTTGGTCCATAAACCACAGTGTTATTTAATGTACTGCCACTTTAAATGAAGAAAAACAAGCAAATCCCTGAAGTGACTATAATTGGATTATCGAATGGCAATGTGCAATCAATGTGACATTATGAAAGTGGTCACTTTCAGAGAATTATCCTGTTAATCTGCAACTCCTCTCAGCTTTACTGCGCTTGTAAGAAAGATTCAGCTGATTGTTTAGAAGTTTGTCTTATATATACAAACAGTTCAGCATATATACAGTTAAAAGTTGGTGATAAAGGGTTTTTATTGACCCCGATGTTTTGCCAATCATCTGATTGATAAACCAGTGTCTCTACACCGATTGTTTCAGAGCTCTCATGTCAAACTTGACAAGTGTCATGCAATGATTACATTTGACCATTTTTACATGCACCAGACCTGCAGAAAACTTGTACCTATCACTTTAAATCAACTCCTTATAATCAACATGCATCTACACTTTTGAGATACTTAGAACTGAAAATTGGATTTTTGCTAGGGGCAGCTTCAAATCCAGCCTATACATTCTTTTCAGAAGGCTCATCCTTTATGCTTCATTACTCCGTGAAGTGAATGCAGTAATGGACCAATATATTTTGTCAAAATCTGACGAATAAGCTTATATAAAAATCAGATTTGATTCACGCAAATAGACGGGATGTCAATACATTCGCTGACACAGAAAGTTGTTTTCTTTATGCAGAATCAAGCCTCTTAAACGGACCCTGTGTGGCTCTGAGACAAGATCATTTGAATATCTAAAGCTTATTCATCTCGAAGCGGATCTCAATGTTCCTCCCATGTGCTTCTTATCTGAAGGGCTTTTAAACTGGCACGACCCCGGATACACAAAGCCCAAAGGCTGCAGTAAGCCAAAGCTGCAGTCATGGCATTGCTGCACTCACAAGTCTTCTTGCACCACTTGTTCCGATTGGAGAAGTAATTCCCATCTTGGCGTCTGCTGTGCCACTCAGTTTGATGAATGGAACATGCATATGTGGCCGATCCGGCCCACTCCAGGGTCTTTGTAGCGCGTGGGTACGGCCATGAATGTCTCTGCTATGGCTACTTTCCATGGCACTAGATTTTTAATGTTTCCACTGAGGGGAGTAATTGCGGACAGACCCGGCCAGACTGGCAGTAGACATAAACACACACACACACACGGGTTTGTACGACTATACTTGTGAGGACATTACCTCATAACCCTCAAACAGCCGTTTAAAGGCCTGTCCCAAAGTGAAAACCGGCCAAAATGTCCTCCTGTTCCAAAAATGTCCTCACTGCTAAGGTCTCAAACCCAAAAGTAGTTGTACAAGTACACACACCCACACACACACACACACACACACACACACACACACAATAATGCCAGTGCTAATGGTATCTGCTATCAAAAGGCAGCAAAATTAGTCACGAAGGACAACAAATTTCAAGATCACAGACACAAGCTTGTTTAGATGAGCAGAGTAAACAAACTCAGTTATTAATAATGTGAAAAAGAGGCATAACAGGGAATTGTAGTAACGATGCAAAAGGAATGGTGCAGGGAGGGCTTTCCAATTGGAATGCAATACAACGGGAATTGGCAGAGAAAATCAAACAGATTTTTAATCATGTCTGTTTCTCTAAGACTGATTGATGGGGTGACATTTTCCCTTTGCCATGCCAACCAAGGCTGTAATTAGTTCCACTGCAGAGATAGGATGAATCATGCTTTTTTTCTTCTTTTTTTTCAGAGCTATGTTCATGCAGGTTTTATCTGTGGGAGGAGAGAAGCAGTTCAAATCTTTGGTGAAGTATGACAAAAGGGCATAATATAAACGCACTCGTCTCTCAGCACTCACGTATACCCCAGTTCAGCTGAGACTCAGCAGAATGACAACGTGTTTGATCACCATGTTCCCTTTGCTCACAAGATAGTTTTTTGTATCATGAGAGAGCGCCACAATCAGAGAAAAAAAAAAAAAAAGTTTCATGAGTTGCATCTGAGGATTAGCTCGGGCTGGAAGAGAGAGCTGCTTAAAACTGCTCAAATTAAAAAGTGAAAAAGAACTTTGATCCTCGGTAAGGAGGGACACACCAAAGAGTCTCCAAGAATAATTGTGTTTGTGTAACGCTGCTTTACTTTTTGAGAAAAGAAAGAGGAAAAACTTCTCCCATCTTCCCCCTCTGGGAGGAAGTCAGAGGCAGAAGTTTGCCAAAGGTAATATTGTCTTTGGAAAGAGAGGTAGTGAGGAGGGTTATGTATTATTCATCACATCTGGTCAACTTCAAAGGCTAGATGTAAGCAACGGTAAGGTATTACCGCTTTGGCGTTATCACCATACGTGGGATTTTTTTGTTCTCCGGGAGCATCTTAACTAGATGTTGTCAAAGGAATAACTCATCAGATCAGAAAGAGATGAGAGAGAGAGAGAGAGAGAGAGAGAGAGAGAGAGAGAGAGAGAGAGAGAGAGAGAGAGGAAGAAAGAGAAAAGAGAGCACTCTCCAAAGGATTTCCTCATTTGTGTTTTTTACATTCTGAATTTTGACAACAAATAGTCACTCTTACAAAATATGGAAAGTAGTTCACATGATAGCACCTACACCATGCAGTTTTATGTGTTGGGTTTAGTTGAACCACTTAGTAGCAAAAAAAAGCAGCCTGATTTCATCTGTCACTGACACTAGAATGAATATGTGCCGTCAAATCATTGGGAATCACAAAGCCAGAAAGTTTGTGTTTCTTTTACAAAACTAAAAAGTAATGTGTTTAAGGAATTGGTGGAAATCTTACCCAAACTCAATCCTATTGACCCAAAGAGGCCAGTGAGACCCGGTCTAACATAAACCTGAAGATAATTAGATCTGATCCAAGATGCAGCGAACCCAAACAGACCTGAATAGGGAGAAAACACCCACTCTGGCAACAGCATGACGAGGCACCAATTAACAAGGGCTGCGGTGACACATTTAAACTTTCATTGCACTATACAGTTCACGCTCAAACGTCACGCCTTCGAAGAAATGTTCCCCTTTCATTTTGAAGCACTATGATCAGAGCTGATAGTCTAATTATATTCAGACTAGACTAAATTAAATATAATTGTGTGACCTTTCCACAGACACAGTCCAATCCAGGGCCAGGTTATGGTTGCTATAAGAACCAGGTGAACAAATTAAGCCCTTTCCGATGGGTAAATATTAGCATAGCAAGGGTAAGAGAGATGACTAGAATTCAAGTTGTTTCTGGGGACTATCAATGCACTAGCACTGAGTTTTTCACCTCTACAGCTTTGAGAAAGAAAGCAGACTAAAAGTGAGGGGAAGGTGGGGAAAGATCAGGGCAGCTCACACTGAGAAACGGAGAGAAAAAGAGATATGGAGAGCTGCTGGGGGGCAGTTTGTTAGACCACACAGAGGTAGCCATCTGATTATTTTTCTTCCTGAGCTAACGATGACTTTCACAACAGCAGGGGGTGCAACAAATATCCTACAGCCCCTGCATTTCTACGAGGGCCGAGTGTGCACCCATGAATCAACAAACTAGTACCAGACCATAACATTAAACTGCCCTCCGCCACTGTTTCGTAGGCCAATGAATGCATCATAAAATAAAATAAAATATGCACAGCAAATAAAGAAAATATTTTAAAAAAGCATAGTTATATATATGTATCTCTGGGGAGGCGGGCTATAGCGGGGAAGGTGCCCACACAAACAGATGAAAAATATATACGGCTATAAGTTGATTTTAATTTCACAGCACATAAAGCTAGCCTTTATTAGTTTTTTTTATTTCTCAGACTGAGTAGTGTGCTCTAAAGCCACAGGCCATGGGATATGCTGTACCTTGGAATTCTTGAAAATCAAAATCATAAACAATGTCTACGCTTCCTTCCTCCTCACTTAGCTACGCTGTAGGAGCAGTCGTGTTTTGATGCATCTCATAAACAAACAAACCACACGAACAATTTTCATGTTTCAGCAAATCTCAAACAGAGACATTATATTTGTTCTCTCACGACCAAACCTAGAAAGCCTGAGTAGAAACAAGCAGAGGGTGAAATGAAAACGTCTCCGATATCCGATGCAGACTGTAAGACTCATTAGCAGTAGGTCCCTTAACTTGGGTTGTCTGCCATAATTGGCGTGGCCGTAAGACACCTTTAATGAGACTGCCCTGCTGAACAGAAGTGACAAACACATTTATAGGCGGTCAGTGGTCCCTGTTTGCTATAGTGCTGAGAGGTTTATATGTCTCTGTCTGTCTCACATAGTCACTACAGTGACATTACCAGCAAAATAAATATACTTTCTGAGTTTTTTTCTACAACTAATGGCCAGTAGCTAGGAAGTAGTCGGAAGATTGCGGTATTGGAAAAATACCGTAACATGGCTGCAATAAAAAAAAGTAGAAGAAAAGTAGATGTTACAAACCAAAAACAAAAAAAACATGACGAAAGGTTGTTATTGTCCTTTCAGTGAAGTTAATGTACCCGGAGATCAAGACATCATGTAGAGATTATCATGCATGCAGCCGCGGCAAGTGCGTTATAAGTCGTAAACCACCTCAAGTCAGCATACATTTTTTTTTAGTTAAAGTATTTTTATCCGAATTTTAGCGTTTCCATCACTGTTTTCTGAAGGGCGACAGAAACTCAGTTATTGTTGAATGAATATGCATTTACTATATCATTTTGAATCCGATACTGTATGTGTGATTGATCACATGCAGTAAACAGCACAATAGGATGCATGATGCTAAACGACTATAGGCGACAAAACATCTATCCATTTTGTCATTCTAAAAGAGATAGCAGTCCCTCCTGCTATACCCCCTCTTGTCATCCATCTTTCCAGGCTTGTTGAATTCCCAAAGAGGGAGGATAAAAAAAGCTAAGGGGCAGCAGATACGGTTGAGTGGAGGAGCATTTTATTTTATTTTTTTTATCAATCATGCAGGTATATGAAATACATCTATACTCCAACAACTCCAGTCAGCCGAATACTTTTACTTGGTAAGTGGAGAGTGAACGAGAGCCAAAGGCCTTTCAAACGATGCATCTTCCCCTACCTTCAACCTTCAACCTTCAGATTTGCACCAACCATTTTTAAAAATTAGGGTGCATAAGAGGAGGATACAGTAGGTGTGAAGAAATATGGAAAAGGGGGTTGGGAACGCTACTTTAGTAACACATTACATCCACGTGCACGCTTTTAAACTACCATGTGATTCCTCTCTACAAATTACTGCAGCAAGACTTGACATATAATTTAAATGGCAAGATACATTTTTAAATGCCTTAGTATGCGCATATAATAGTCAAATGGTTCTCTCCGTGGGTTTATATTGGCCGCAGCCACCTCATCATGATGGAGTGTGTTAATTAACATCTCGTATGGAGTGACATTTCCATGTGTGTTCTCTCCTCTAATGGCCTGTCGGGATGGCGACGTCAACAGCACCATCTCTGCTCGCCGAGGAGTCTGGGAGTAATGAGAGATGACGCTGAGGAGATAAAGGTCTCACTGCAGCCATTATATACGACTCAATGCATACACAAAATACGTCATATGTATGTGTCTAGATTTGTTTGTGTGCATCTGTTTATTATATTGGTCAAGCATGCGTCACACATGTACAAAGGCTTTAAATGTCTGGACAGTAATAGCTTTTGCATTATTTCTATATTAATTTTAAATAGTTATTGAATACATTTGTCTGCTGAATTATTAATATAATTAATAAATAATTTGAGACCGGCCAGATCTTACACAGCAACTTGTATTTCAGCTCTGCTTTTAAATTTTCAGCATATTTTGTGGAACATTACAATATATAGAAATAAGCATTGTATCGAAATGTATAGTGATTTATCATATTGTGACCCATTTACCCCCATATACCCAACCCTGCATTTTTTTGCATTTTGCATACATGATGTTCTAACAATACAAACACTCCATAAAGATATATTATTTGATGATTTTCCAAGATGCCAGAGGGGTTGCATCATCTTATTATACCTGAATGAATCAACATGTAACTGCATTCATGGGATGAACAAACTCACTGACTGCAAGAGTGAGTAGCAAGAAAGTTCTGGTTTTATTGCACAAATAACCCAACTAAAATCACAAATCCACCAGCCTGACCTGTTGTGAAATGTTTGCCGACACATAGGCTGTGGTGTAGCAGGGTTCTACAGTTTACTTGAGGCAGCCTCACATCAGGCAGCAGGAAGCAGCTTGAAGACGATCAGAAAGTGAAAATGTTACTGAAGGTTACATCCTGGTCCATAGCAACTTTCTGCAAATGTTGTAAATCATTTAAAACAAGACAGAGAGTCTACTACACCCACTCTGCCTTTGAGGTTTTGTGAGGCTTTTGCTAAAATCAGCCATCAGAAATTTCCTTTTATTAGAGCCACACTCCTAAAGTTTCTAATAGTATTAAACATTGATGACACAATTTGAAATACAATCTTGAGAAAAAAAAATTAAAAATGTACTTCGGGAGGCTGTATTAAACAAGGGCTAATAAAGAAGCCAATTACACTTCTCTGACATATTTTGACCTTATCTAATTTCATTATTAATTCTGTTGTGTGTTATTAATATATGCAATTTATACATTTCCTAAGAATCTCTTTATAAATACACATGTGCTCTAATGCTAATAGAATTTAAATAATGAATATACCTCTGTGTAAACAGGAACAGTGTTGTGCATGTGATGTGTGCTGCACCCATCACCTTACACCACCTACACCGTGAGCTCAATTTCAGTTGTTTATTGCAGGACAGAGATAGGTGCATCACCTCAGGTTGATGCGCAGTCGTTCCACACGCCCACAATAGACATCGTCTGCTCGCCTTCCAATCTGCCGACCCCCGAAAACACTCCATCACCTCCCACCACCTTGTTCAGCCAGTGACAGGGTGTACCAATAGCCGACTAGCCTTTTCCCTCCACATACAGGCTGATAATCCTGTCTGCACATCCACCTGCAACCTGCAACCTTCCAAATTGATTCGTCCCTCTCTGCCTGTCCCCGTGGTAGGGCCTGTGCTGTATGATTGAGGTTCTCCCTAATGAATTCTCAGAGGCCAGGTGCTAATACTGTTAACTGAAGGCAGCAAGAGCCATCCATAAAACAGGAGGGAATCAGCCTCATTGGACAGTTAAGCAGCAGTGCTCCTGAGGGGACAGGGACGGTTTCAATTCAGAGGTAAATATAAGATCCAGGACTTCCGGTTATGGCGGCTTGCTGAGTGGACGTGTATTCTCCTGCTCCGCTACCATAGTGTTTAAATCCTTTTCAAAACTCTATTTGAGAACTGCTGCTTGGTCACTTTAATGCAGATACTCTACGGTTATGCCTCGCGCACAGAAAAAAGCAAGCCAAAAACGAAATAATCAAACGAAAATGTCGAACTTCACCTCGCCCGCTAGCTCGACGGCTACTCCTCGCGCTAAAGCTATGGAAACGGACCATGAGACGGACGAAATAGCTAGCATAGCACTAAATGAGGACACAACAACACAAGACCAGACTGCAACGGATGAGTCGGGAGCCAACACCGACACCATACTGGCAGCTATCGACAACATGAAAACTGAGTTTTCAACCAGATTCGACGGCTTATTCACTGCTATTGAGAATGTGAGGCAGGACGTCTCGGACTGTACAGAGCGAGTGACGCAGGCAGAGGCGAGGATCTCCACCACCGAAGACAGCGTAACAACGCTCCAAACTAAAGTGCAATCTCTAGAAGGTAAAAATAAGGACTTGGAAGACAAAATACTGGACCTGGAAGCAAGATCTAGGCGCTCAAACTTAAGGCTGGTGAATCTACCGGAGGGAGCAGAGGGCGAAGATGCATGTACTTTCCTGGAGAGCTGGATCCCGGAGGTGCTGGAGCTACGTGCGAAACCAACGGTGGAGAGGGCACACAGGATCGGTCCGAGATCGGACACCAATGCGGCACCCCGAACGCTCATAATGAAGTTTTTGAGCTATAAAGATAAAGAAGCGGTGGTAAGAGCAGCCAAGTCGAAAGGACAAATCCTTTACAAGAACCACCATGTGAGGCTCTACCAAGACGTGGCAGCAGGCCTGCACAAGAAGCAAAAAGAGTTTGACGAGGCGAGGCGGCAGCTCCGATCATTAGGACTCCGGTACGGTATAATCCCACCTGCTCGACTTATTGTTACACATAAGGGACGATCTCACATCTTTAACAACCCAAGCGAGGCAGAAGGCTTTATCAGGAGGATCAAGTCAGAGGAGCACTGAAAGGACTAAACCCATACATTGCAAACGCTGACGTCAATTTGAAGGTAACATGTATCGTGGTTTAATAATGAGCGATTGCAGATATTACATATGGCTTGTTTAGAACTAGCTCGGTTTGGAACTTCTTTATTTTTATTTTTTTAGAAGTGTTTGGTTTAACTTCCTTAGTTACTTTTAAACTCTCTCGTCAGTTTTGAAGGTCTGTTTGGGAAAACGGGTCATACAGAGAAACCCTTTGTTTTCAAATGGACATATATTGTATGCATCTCTGCCCCTTTTTTATTTATTTTTAAAATATTTTTTATATACAGTGAGAGACAAGAGTGACAACATTATTAGACCAGCGGACACTACAGTCAAAGGAGATAGTATTTCTCCCTTTTTCCTTTTTTTATTTTTTCCTTTTTTCCTCACTCTTTTTGTATGGTGGTTTTATTTGCTGAGGAAAAGGCATAATCCATCTCTCTGCTATGTTATAGTATACAAGTGAAAAACGGGTCATACAGAGAAAACCTTTTGTTTTCAAATGGACATACATATTGTATGTTTTTCTGACCCATTTTATTTATTTTTTAAAATATTTTTTAAGAGGCAAGTGTGACAACATTATTGGACCAGTGGGCAGTCACTACAGTCAAAGGAGATAGTTTATCTCCCTTTTTTCCTTTTTTAACTTTTCCTTTTTTCCTCACTCTTATTTTAAGGTGGTTTTATTTGCTGGAAAAAGGCATAATGCATCCCTCTGCTCTGTTATAGTATTCAAGTGAAAAGAGTTTTATTTTCAAATTGTAGCACAGGAGTTAAGGTTCAAGATACAAGGTTGATAGCACAGCTACTCTGTTCTTCTCTTTAGGGTAGAACAGTAATAAGCTTTCAGGAAGTCATACGATTTAAGGGGGGAGGGTATTCAGGTCAGGTAACCTGAAGGGGCTAAGGGGTATGTTTGCTCAATGTTCATTGGTTGTTCCATCCAAGTTTGTATTTGTCATGTTTTGTTTTTACTTTATGGTAGTTGCTTCAAACGTCGGGGAAAATAATTTTAATTCGTTTAATGTCTAGTGAGCTAAAAATTAAAATTACTTCATGGAATTGCAGAGGACTACAAAAACTCAAGAAAGTTAAACAGGTGATGAATAGAATCAAACTGATACAGTCTAATATAGTGTTCCTTCAAGAAACACATCTGATGCAAAGTGATGAGTTAAAGATAAGGCGAAGGTGGAGAGGCAGTGTGTATTCAGCCCACTTTACTTCCCAAGCAAGAGGAGTTATTATCTTGGTGCATCAGTCTATTCCTTTACAGGTAAATAAGATTATTAAAGACAAGGGGGGTCGGTATCTTATCATTCAGGGTAATATTCTTAAGGAAAAAATTATCTTGGCAAATATTTATGCCCCAAATATTGATGACCCAAATTTTTTTCAGAACTTGTTTCTTTCCTTGTCTGATCTCTCCGGCAATTATATTTTAGCAGGAGATTTCAACTGTACTCTGGATCCAGTCAGAGATAGAAGCTCAGGAAGTGACCAATCTCATCTTCGAAGTAGGGGGGTAATACACCATTTCATGAAGGATATGAATTTGATAGATATCTGGAGAGAGACAAATCCTAGCGACTTGAACTTTTCATGTTACTCCAGCACACATAAATCTTATTCGCGTATTGATTTTTTTCTGATATCAGCCAGCTTAAAATATAAAATTAAAGATTGCTCTTATGACGCTATTCTAATCTCGGACCACGCTCCAACTTCCATAGTATATCAAGATCTCCAATTGGTGAGGGATCCCCCTAGATGGCGTTTCAAGCAAAAATGGTTAACTGATCCCGGCTTTGTTTCCTTCTTAGATGAACAAATAAAATTCTACTTTGAAACAAATACAACAGAAACTTCAGCCAGTATTAGGTGGGAGGCCTTTAAGGCCTTCATCAGGGGCCAAATAATCCAAATAACTAGTTCCAAAGCTAGGAAGACATACCAGGAGACAAAGACGCTGGAAACCAAAATTAAAGTACTGGAGGATGAATATTATCATTCACGCTCTGCTGAAACTCATCAAAGACTACTCCTGCTAAGAACAAAATATAACGAGATTT
The DNA here is from genome assembly GCF_949987685.1 of Ammodytes marinus. Classification (NCBI taxonomy): domain Eukaryota; kingdom Metazoa; phylum Chordata; class Actinopteri; order Uranoscopiformes; family Ammodytidae; genus Ammodytes; species Ammodytes marinus. Next base: position 6,511,952 of record NC_137235.1, on the reverse strand, counting down.
CTGCATCAAGAGCAGTATCCAGTCTGCTTCGCCTAAAACAAACATTCTATGATCAGGGGGAAAAATCCGGCAAGGTGCTTGCTTGGCGTATCAAACAGCTACAGAGTGAACGACTAATTTCTATACTTCAAAATGACCAGGGACACGACATAGTAGAACCAACTGAAATAAACAATTCCTTCAGGAAATACTATGAGAAACTTTATAGTTCTGAGGTTATACATGACAAACTTAAATTGGACAATTTCTTAGATGGAATTCATATTCCCAGGGCATCAGAAGATAACAGGATTGAATTAGGACAAGACATAACTCTAGAGGAAATGTCCATAGCAATTGATAATATTAAAGTAGGTAAATCACCAGGGCCAGACGGTCTACCCATTGAAATCTATAAAAAATTCAAAAATAGGCTGCAAGCTCCATTATTGGCAATGTTTAAAGAATCGTTTTCAAATGGAATCCTGCCATTCTCGTTAAGAGGAGCTATGATTACCTTACTGCCAAAAGCTGGTAAACCAAATAATAAATGCGAGAATATGAGGCCAATCAGCCTTCTAAATGCCGATTTGAAAGTGCTGTGTAAAATCTTAGCTAGACGGGTTGAAGAAATAATACCGACAATAATTGGGAAAGATCAGTGTGGTTTTATTCGTGGCAGACAAGGCTTCCATAATGTCAGAAGGGTTTTGAATATTCTCCACAGCCAAAAGGGGGCGCAAGATACTGCTTTTCTGTCAATAGATGCTGAGAAAGCGTTTGACAGAGTCGAGTGGCTTTACCTTTTCGAAACTCTGGATCGCTTTGGCCTGGGAGGAAATTTTGGGAAATGGATTAAGTTGCTCTACACTGATCCATACGCAGAGGTACTGACAAATAGTAATATCTCAAAACCTTTTAAAGTACAACGAGGATGCAGACAAGGGGATCCTCTTTCCCCATTATTATTTATTATAGCAATCGAACCATTGGCTATTGCAGTGAGAACTCATAAACATATCTCTGGAATTAGAATAGGGGAGCAGGAGCACCGTCTTGCATTATATGCAGATGATATTATTGTTTTCTTAAAAAATATGGGAAAATCTATTCCGGTTCTGTTAGAATTGATCAAGACATTTGGAAACATTTCAGGCTATAAGATAAACAAATCCAAAACTTCAATTATGCCGTTAAACCATTTGGAAAGGAAATCCCCACCTCAGGAAACTGCTCAATTTAAAGTTGTTGATTGTTTTACATACCTGGGCATTCAAATTGTACCCCATCTTGAGAATATTGTAGAAGTTAATTACAGTCCATTAATGCACGAAGTCCAGAAATCGATGGATAGATGGTCATTTATACCAATGTCGTTAATAGGGAAAATAAATGTCCTTAAAATGAATGTAATGCCAAAATTGCTGTATTTGTTTCAAAATGTACCACTGCCACCACCGAGTAATCTATTCTCTCACCTAAAGAAACTTTTCATCCGATTTATTTGGAACAATAGACGCTCCAGGTTGCGACTGTCACTGCTATACTTGCCATATGATAGAGGGGGGCTTAAGTGCCCCAATCCGCTCTGGTACTATTGGGCGACACAGTTAAGAACGCTGATGTTTTATTTTTCAGAAGAGGAAGCCCCTCTCTGGAGGGAGATGGAGAGCCAACAGCTGGGCCTCCCTCTTCCCCTTTTCCTGTACTCAGATAATGTTAAAAGGCTTAAAAAAATCATAAAGAACCCCATGGTTAAAAATATGATTACTGTGTTACAACAAGTTAACAAACATCTTGGGGAGCATGTCTCTCTCTCACTCTTCAGTCCAATCTGGGGAAACAATTTTTTCCCTCCAGGTAAATCCGATGCAGGATTCAAATTCTGGGCTGACAATGGAATACAAAAAATTGGAGATTTATTTAACCCAGTCACGAAATATCTGAAATCATTTGAAGAACTAACTGCTGACTATAATATCCCCCGTAATCAATTTTTTAAATTTTTACAATTGCGGAATTTTATCCGATCACAACAGGGCCAATCATTGTCTATCCCACCCTTATCAAAAGTAGAAAAGATAATGTGTACGGACAATTTGGGGCGGGGCATAATCTCCAAATTCTATAACCTTCTAGTAGTCGAGTCCTCAGAGTCATCGGTAAAGAGGCTGGAGGCTTGGAGGGAAGACCTACATGACAACATAACCATTGTGGACTGGGAGAGAGCATGTACCAAAGCACAATCACAAACAATTAACACTCGTCTTAAATTACTGCAGTACAATTGGCTCATGAGAACTTACATCACCCCAGAAAAACTCAATAAATTCAACAGTGACGTTCCAGATATCTGTATCAAGTGTGAGAAGGAAAAGGGTACTCTTTTTCATTGTCTTTGGCACTGTGAAGAAGTTAATAAGTTTTGGGAGGCTGTGAGGAGGTGTATCCAGGATATTATTCCAATACAAATACCTTTAGATGCCAAACTTTTCTTACTCGGCCTATATCCAGAAAAATACAATATTAGGAAAGGACACCGCATATTTTTAGAAATTGGTATATTGTTGGCTAAAAGAATAATTGCTCTGTCATGGAAAAAAGTGGGCATGCCCAGTTTAAATAAATGGATTACTGAGTTATCTACAACTCTGCCCTTAGAAAAAATTACATACATTATCAAGGCCAAGGAGTCACTCTTTAATAACATATGGGGTCCGTTTATAAGTTTTCTGGAGAGGAGAGATATAGCACATATGATAGAAGAACCTGGGGATGAATAAATTGCCCTCTGCAACGCTCACGTGATTATATGATGAATACTAGATTGTAATGTGATTTTACTTGTATTCCCCGATTGCAACATTAGAAATACTACAGGACTTATTGTTTGTCTGTTATATACTTTTGGTTTTGTTTGTTAGACGCCTGAATTGAGGGGTCTCACGTTATTTTTATTTTTGTTATTTAAATCCTGTTGTACTTGTGATATATATATATATGTTTTTTTTTTCATATATGTTTTTTTGTAATGTCCTACACCTTGGTGCTAATATAGGGTACAAACCTGCTGATTAATGTGTAAGACTTTGTATGTGCAAAATGTTAAAAATCAATAAATACAATGTTGGAAAAAAATATATAAGATCCAGAGTTGGGGAGGATATTTTGAAAACATATCTTTGCAAACTACCAATGACTGCACACTGGAAGAAAAGTTGAACTGCAGCAAAGCTACGCAGAGTTATCTAGTTTCAGTAACTAAAGCAACTTACAAAAAGTAGTTTAACTAATATATTAAAAATGTACATTGATATGAAATCATAACAAACTAGAATACAAAAGAAGTCACATGCCAGCAAAAAATGCCGCCAAGCGTATCACAGTCACTAAAAAGTGCCAAATTGTTCTTCACAGGTAATTCATAGACCAAAAAATGTAATTGAAATAACATTCGTTAATAAATATCAAATTAAAACATTAAAAAACTACAACCAAATATGAGCTGATAATCCAGCTTCCTGGAATTTAACTACTTGAATCACTATGCCAATATGAATGTAGTTGAACTACAAGCTAGCTGCTGCAAACTTTTGTTAAATTAGTAGTTTAACTTTTAGTTCACTAGCACTACTCCTCAACACTGACAATATCCACCAGGGGTTTCATGGCACGCTGTGTTTATAATGCATCATTTTATGGAAATTACCCAACACATAGTGCATACCTTAGCTTCACCTTTAACAAGAGCACACCATCAAATGATCATTACTGAATGACATTTATCAGGGGCAAGCTGGATACGTGTTTGTGTTATGAGACATGACACAAAGGATCCCGTTTTACATAAAGCCGCCATGATGGACACAATGTCACCCTCGCTGTTCAGAATGAATGTTGAGATGGAATGAGTTGTCTGTCTGGGGACAAGCCGTGCAGGAGATTGCTGCCATTAAGATGAGAGGGCAGGAAGGCTCTTTGCTGCTCATCTGTCCGACATTGTAATATGTGCTGACAAGTTTATTGGCGTGTCCCATCCTTGAACGGGCGGCAATTACTGTGGCAAGTGCCGATAGTCAGTTAGGGCAATGCCAAAGGAAGTTTATCACACGAGGGGCGGGGGGATATTTGAAGAGACGAGTCATTGAATGAATTTATGTGTGAATGATTCGGGAGGTCAGAATGTGAACAAATGGGGGTACAAAATGTATAGGGAAACTATTGTGAAACATTGTCTCCAGCATTTTTAAACCCTCTAAAAAAAGTTCTTAAAGATGAATTTGAATCTGTTTTATATCCAGAATCCTAAATTGCCGTGAGAAGACCGAAACTGAACCGAAGTGAACTGAGCCGGGCTTAGCTGCTGAACTAAAATGAACCGATGTGAACTCAACTGAACTGATGTTAAATGTTCCTTAAAAAGATGAAATGAACTGGACGGAGCTGGATGCAACAGAACTGAACTGAAGTGACTTTGAATTGAGAAAGGGAATGAGGAGTATGAGACGTGCTGCAAACACTAGTGTCCTTCTTACCCAGTCCGATCACGCCCTCCTACAAATTATACTGCTTATTATCCCTGAGCACTCCATCGCACCCTATATCAGACTGCATTATGGGAGCACAGCCTTTGCCTGTGACTGAGCAACACTTGGTTGTGTGACTGTGAGAACCTCATCTTCCTCCTTCCGTCTATTTCTCCTTCATTGTTTTTCTTTCCCAGTGGATCTCTCAAACACAAATCTAATATCTCCCTTTACTCGCTTGATCTGGGATTAAAATGTTCTACTTCTGACTTCTTTCACTTTTCCTTAACCATTTCTTTTTCAGGTTTTTTATAAAGAAATATATGGTATTGCATTCAGAAATAGCAGTTTTCATAGAATAGGGTTTTATATTTGATTGAGTAAAGTCAGGTCAGTCAATTAATGTTATCACTGGAAAATGATTCTGTAACAATAGCTACTGAAGTAATTTTAAAGTTAAAATGCATTCAAATTGTCACATAGTTTATACATAACAACATCTTTGAGTGAACATATTTATCAAATCAGATTCTATACCCAATAGTAAAGAACTGCCACAGGGACAAGAAAAACTAAATCAAACCTCCCTGTGGTTTTCATAAAAAAACTTTACATTGGGGTCCAAAAGTCTGAGACCACAATGTGAATCTTTGATATTTTACATAAACCTGCAAAAAAAATCTGAATGTTAGAGGATTCATTAACATTTAATAACACAGTTTGTGTTGTGAAATTTAAAATAGAGAAGACAAATTTAAGATTCTACACTATTTCTGTGTCTTCGATCAAATTTCATCCAATTTGTAGTATTAGCTAACATGGAAAACAAGCTCAAATGCTCTGGGTAAATTAGCAGAACTTCACAGTAGAGGACTCGGGAGGGGAAAGTCTTATTTACTAATAAATCCTGTAAAGATTTCTCGCACAAACAGCAGGGTGTATGAAAAGAGACAACCTCAGACATTTTTAGACCCCACTGTACGTATATAAAATTCAGGAGCCAGGAACAGAACAAAGTGAATCAAGTTATAAAGTCGCCCAAGTGTATATTGTTCATACATTATTTTAGAGTTGCCTATTGTAAGCGCTGTCAGAAACACATGACATATAGCAAAGAGAGAAATGGCTACACAGGCTGACTTAGCAGTAAGCTTGATCTCCTGGGGTGCACGCTCCCTGCTGCAGGCGTATAACAACACAGAATACACAGCACACAATAACTAAAATAAAGTGAGCTTTGCAAATAATTCACCAGTGGGAATCATCTCAGAAATACAAAGGCCTCGGGGGAGTGTGTAGTCTCAAAAGAAAGAAAGAAAGATTGAGGCTGCGGTGAAAGAAGCTCTTGTCAATAGCAGCAGCAGCAGCAGATATGACTGAAGCAAGTCAAGTGTCATGGTGAATAGTCAGTGTGACGATGATGCCCCTAAATTATATATATTTCTATTTTTTACATCTTCTGTCAGGGTGGGATCATTGGTATAATAAGTGTAGTGTGAGGGATGGGGGAATGAAGTATACATGACTATCTGGTAAATAAAAAAATAAAAACTTGAATCAACTCTATCTTGTTGACACCATATTTTCCGAGGCAGCAAAAGTTCTGGAACGCCATTAGTCTGCCGTGTTGTACATCTGCGTCTCAAACGCAAATAATAATATTAAAATCAATATATTAAAAACACATGAGTAAATAGATAGAATGCACAGTTCAAATTGATTTCATAGTTTGAATAATGAACCAGTCTATCAGGATATTATGCAATGGTATGGATGCAATGGATGTGTGCGTAGGTAGTGTATTCCAGAGTCTGGGTGCAAGAGAGCTAAAAAGCGCAATCACCCAATATCTAATAAGACCAATCATGTGGCACAAACTCAATGTATAAAAACATGCAGGCATCAAGATCAACAGGCTCAGATGATACAACTGGAAAGAGAAAAGTTATCGATGTGACATGAGAATTCTTTTAAAATTAAGAAGGCTTATTCAAGAAGAAAATACATGGAGTGACCTTTGCTGACATGCAAGTGAAAAGCACAGAGAGAAAAAGACGAAGCGCCCAAGCAGACACCTGCTGCGTGCGTAGGATGTGTTTTTAACTAAGTTGAATGTCAAGTGTCAGACAGAGTGCAGAAAACAAGAAGTAGTCTAGGCAGACATAGCACCTGATATGGAATAGAATCTTTGTAAGTGAGAAATGACATGTCCGCATAAGACAACATCCTAAAGCATCACTATAGTTAAAGCTGTTTGAAACTGATAAAGGTTTCCTTTTGATACAGAGCACTGAAAATCTTTATGCATATGTATGAGTTATAAGGCTGCAAGATATAAGGTGTCTTTTGGCATTTAATTGGCTAATCTCACCTGCACTTGACAGGCTGGTATTTAAGTGACTAAGGCACTGTAGGACGAGGGCAGAAGAGGACGGCCAGGGCCGCCGCTCCCTATACGCAGAGTACGCAGACTGCGTAGGGCACCAAGTTCCTGGGGGGGCACCCCAAAAAAAAAATTTTTTATAATTTTTTTTTTTTTTTTTTTTAATTAAAAAGGAAAAAGAGATGGTCCGGGGGCCCCCCAAAATAGTTTTTTTTTTAAAAGTTCATGATAATCATTACATTACAAAAAATATATAAATTAGTTATGAACAGGCCCATCGTTGTTTTTTCTTAATTGTGTAACCTATCCAGGGGTGTATTACTGCACAGGCACACCGGGCACAGGCCCAAGGGCTCAGGGGGGCCCTCAGCCAGAGATACTGATAGTAACTTTTCATGTTCCATAGTCAAAGAGCTCAGACACTGATGTCAATAACAGGGTCCAAAAAGGAATAGCCTAAATATAAGTACTCATTAAAATGTAACAAGATAGAAATCATCATGGGCCCCTCAACTAGTAGGGGAGAAATACAAAAGCAAGTTAAAAACAACAGCATTAGTAGCTCTGTCTAAGGGGGTTGAAGCCCCCCTCACACATACACAAATAAGCTGTATATGTGTGAATTCTAAATTGTTCATATCCACCCTTTATCTGTTGAAATGGGCCCCTCCATCATAGAACATGGATCTGCAGACCAATCTACTGTTTTTACAGTTGCAGAGTAAAGAGTGCTGTTTAAGAAAAATCTGAAAAATAATGTTCCTTCTGCATCTCAGGATTTGATATCTCTATAGCCTCTAAAATGTCCTCTCAAAGTGCACCAGATTGATGCATTTTACTTTAAAAAGGTAAAAAAAATTCTGGGGGAGCATACCCCCGGACCACCCAACAAGGTACAGGGTCCCTCCAACAATACCCCAAAATCCTGTGGGAAACACTGACTTCCTTAATATGTTTTTGCCATTAATTGTATGTATCCGTGTAGAAAATTCAGTGTACCTGACTGGATAGGGACAAGTGGGGGGCCCTTTAAGAGTGTGTGCCCAGGGGCCCATTATCTCATAATCTGTCTATGATCCTATCACTCATTTCCTTTGCAAAGGCAGTTAGTAGGATACTAGGCAACTTTTTTCTTTTTTCACAAGTTAAGCTGTTCTTTCTGTTAGTAAATGCTGTTCGCAAAAACTCATCACTACTGCCAAAAAGCAGTCGCAGAGATCTTGCAAGGGCAAAAAAAATTCGCTCACGCCCTACGGACGCAAGCTTCTTGGTGTTTTTTTTTTTTTTTTTTTTGGGGGGGGGGGGGGCATCACTGACAATTTCAGCTTAGGGCACCCAAAAGCTTAGCAGCGGCCCTGAGGACGGCCATTCTATACAGAAGAGCATATTACTGTGCAGGGTTTCACTCCACATAGCTTAAATCAGGAAACAGAGGCACAACAGAGAACCGGCTGTAGAAGATTGGAAAACTGATTGATTGGTCTCGATTTCTGCTTCAACATGCCGATGGTACATAGAACTGTGGGTTAACAATACAAACCATATGTATCTATCCTGCCTTCTATTAAACAAATAAGGCCCCTTGATACCAGTTAGGTATTGTTTAAATGCCAACTCCTATCTGTTGCTGACCTTCGGCATCCCTCTATGCTTACAGTCTATCCATCGTCTAATGGCAACTTTCAGTTTAGAGGTCAATGGCCTCAGTCACTACATCTCAATACAATAACACCTCCTTTTGAAATGTAGTGGAACTGGAGTCGACAAACCCTAACTTGCTATCTTGTCGACATGGACCAGAATCTCTAAGGAATTCTTCCAGTCTCTTGTTGAAGCCATGCCATGAGGAATACCAATCTGTTCTAGGGGTCATACCCTCTTATAAATAAAGTTTGTTACTAATGGACTAAAGATTATATAAATCTAAATGCCCTTAACTCTTCAGTATAAAAACTACCTTTGGCAAACAAAGCAACAAACAGATTTTTTTTTAAATCATCGATTTAAAATAAAAAAATTATACGATATGATAGTTACCCTTTACATTATCAACAGCTAGTTCATGAGACAATAAAGATGCTCACACTCCCGCTGTAGCTAATATTTTCCAAATGCGTGAGGTTTTAGAAATGTTTTAACAACATGTCCCACCCTGACACATCTCTCAACAAAACAGAAGCAGTTGATCTTCTTCAGTTGATTTTCTTTTTTTTAGTGTGTGTGTGTGTGGGGGGGAGGGGGGTGGGTGGCTGGGTATAAATGCAATCTTGCTGTGTAATTAAGTAACAAAATGTCTGCACAACATTAAATTGATAAAGAGAAAATGTGCATAAATCATGGAATCCCAAAGGTCCAAATCCTCTCTCATATATTTGCATACTTTTGCAGATTTCGGGAAATTTGACTTTCAGAAAATGATACGTTGTATTCCCCAGCTCTTTGTGACCTGTTACATCAGATTGAATACATGAATAGATCTTAGCAGTTTAACTAAAAGCAGCAACCGTCCCTGGTGATCAGTTTTAAACTTTATTGCTGATTGCATTAGCATTACTATGCATTTCACAGTGTGTTTATTCGACTAAACTGTGGATTCTTCAGTTTGCTACCGAGTGTCTTCAAAACGCTCCACTAGATGTAGGTTATACTTTAACTACAGTTGCTTATATTTGTCGACGGCTGCACTACCAATTCATGATCACAGCAGAAAAGGCAGCAGTTCAGTTTCTAACCCTATAACCCCTATTGCACAGCAGTCCAGTAAAATCATCGGTATTAAACTGCCTGATCTGTGTCACATTTTTCCAGGAGAGAAATTTTAAAATCATTTTTTTAAGAGGCCTCTCCATTGTCTGTATCAAGAGTCTGAGTTCCTCCCCTCTGGGTAGAGATTAAGACCACTAAAGGTCAGGTCTAACAGGGGAAGATATTCCTTTATATCCGAAGGCATCAAATTCTTTAAGGCTCATGGGCCAGCTGATGAGGCTCCTGTGTAAAATGTGTGGGTTTTACAGACATGGGTGGGTGATCGTGATGATGCTTTAACTATATATTTGGGTAAATTGGTGATGGCTGAATGTTCCCCACGTTTTATGATATGCAGTTGTGCTTTTAGGTACATTTGTATTTGATGTGACTTTAAGTGGTAGGTTTAAGCATATTTTTTCTTTTATTATAACAAACACAGGTAGCAGTTTGTCAGGTCCACCTAGTTAAACCTTGTGCAGTATAATACGACAGTCCTAATAATACAGCCTTTTTGTTGCCCAGATTCTATAGTAAGGGTCTGATGCACAACGTATTTATACTATATGTGAGTAAGCGTGTTCACTTCTGAGTGAAATTAGTCAGTAGGATTTGTGCCACTCCTTAGGCAAGTCCATATGGCACATAGCTTAGCTCAAAGGCTGGCTCCACTCATTAACATTCCCCTATAGAGGCCAAGGGGAATGCACAACCAAAGTGTGTGTGTGTGTGTGTGTGTGTGTGTGTGTGTGTGTGTGTGTGTGTGTGTGTGTGTGTGTGTGTGTGTGTGTGTGTGTGTGTGTGTGTGTGTGTGTGTGTGTGTGTGTGTGTCTGTCTGTCTGTCTGTCTGTCTGTCTGTCTGTCTGTCTGTCTGACATGTAAACCTTGCATGGCAGCAGACCACAATGAAATGACTGATACCTTCCAGTTCCATACACACTCAGTTTAACGTACAGTATTTAGTTCTAATGAGAATCTATAAATAAAACATAACAGTAGTGGTGATGAATGTAAACATGTTATAATTTGATGGACAGCATAGCGGAAGGGTGGTGGTAGTGGTGTGTGTGCAGAGGCGGGATCAATCCCAAAATCAGTGTGCTGCATTCCAAAAAAGGGTGTCTGCCATATGCTGACGGGTGAAGAGGCAGCTGCCCCCCCTCCCCCCAAAGCCTCAGATTCAATGTTTTTGTGGTTTTGTGTTCTGGCGCCAGTTTGATTCTGTACTAATTATTACTATTTTGGAACATGAGGAAAAAGAAGAGAGATACACAGACATGGAGGGAGGGAGAGAGAGAGAGAGAGAGAGAGAGAGAGAGAGAGAGAGAGAGAGAGAGAAAGGAGAGAGAGTTCTAAGTTTAAAAACTAATACAAAACTATAGAATATATATTTTAAATCTTAAGTGGACAAAATGTTTTCCAATAAATCTATATGCTCTCTCCCCAATGCAGCTTGCTCACATCAGATACATACTTCCATCTCAAAAAGTAAGAAAAACTCTTAAATATTAGCTAGCTGAGTATACCCTCATAATACCATGAAATATTGCTGCTAGCACAAAAAAAAACACATTAAATGTGGTGGTGAGATCAATTGAGCTTATTCCTGGGTATATATTTCATAAATGTCCAGATACGAGAGGAAAAAGGACACTGGAGGGGAATACAGAAAGAACAGGTGAGTTTGGAGTTTGGTACCATACACACACACACACACACAAACACACAAACACACACACACACACACACACACACACACACACACACACACACACACACACACACACACTTATTCCTTATTCCTTGTGTGTACAAGATATGGATGATGTGGACTTGGAAACATCATAAAACAAAACAGGAACCATGCTGTCTGGGAGCTGCATAGGAATTATATCTGCTGCTTACTACTTTTACACTTGATTGTGTCGCACACAAAATCCAACTTAACAATAGTTGAGTAGTACGTGGGCAACTCACTACTCTTTCCATCACTTCTCTCCATTCCCCTGAGTCCATTTGGAAAACAAATCCCAGCATGACATCTTATCAAACACAAACAGTCAGTATCAGAACACCAAGTGCAATCTCTCATGGCGGCCGACCTTTGGGTCACAATATGCTGCTTCTCATCAGAGAACAACCAAAGAATACATGACAGAAGCTAGGAAGGCCAATCTCCTCCTATCTGCGGTAAATAGAGGAGTTATGGCCTTGTTAGAAATGGCAACACTCACACAAGTTGCATCTCAAACAGGCAGTGAGGAAAAATACCCACACATGTTAAGGCTGTGGTATCATAGCACTGACATACTGAGCTTAGCCTAATATTTGGCGGTTGGGGTGCAAATAATAAAGGTCATTGATACACACTGGCAAAAACAACCACCCACACTGTTATGGCTTGTTAAGCATGTGTAAGAAATGTGGCTGATTTTACTAAGCTTATGAGAATCACTGAATAACATCCACATCATTTTGCCTAGAGATTGTAATAGACCTAAATAGACTACTGCCGCCTGGAGCGCCTTTGTAGCCGAATGGTTACCGGCCGCGCATGCCACAGAACTACAACGTTGCCTGTTGGACCTTTGTTGAATGTCATACCCCTCTCTCAACCCATCTGTGAATGACATTTCCCTGGCTCTGGACAAACTGGAATCTGAAATAATTCTCACTTTCATCTAGTCATGCCATTTTACCATTTGTTTAACCGAAAGTATACATGATGACAGCAGTCAAGGGGAGAGACATGCTTATGTAACTAATTTGACGGATAGTAAGCACTTATGTGAATCCCTTTTCATTTTTAAAACCAACATCTTTCAATCATTTTAATGTTTATACCATATAATCTTATCAGACATTATCTGATTTGTAATCCTAATCATTTAATTAGTTTTCTTCAAATTTCCAGAGTTTCATAATTGTTTCCAGGGAAACCTTAAAAGGCAATCTTCACCAAGCTGTCTTCTTCAGAATGAATTGGAAGTACACACATGGTAAAGGCAGGAGATTATGATTATATCTCCCAACTGTCAACAACAACTGGCACGGACTGGAAAAGGCACAGGCCAACTTTATCAGTTTTGTGAACGAACCACAATAAAATCACAATAAAACCGCCACAACAATAATAGCCTCCGAATGTTTCCCAGATTATAACCGAATGTACAGAAAGTCCGTAAGAGAAAGAGTGAATTATTCTGTTGACTACTGAAATGTGATTATGATAAAGGGTTGTTCATGATAAACAGCTAGTGGTTTGGGGTGCCATTAAACCATTGTAAAACAAGAAGTGTATTCCTGTATTCATTGTGGAACTCTCTTCATCGCTCCACACAGATATATTGTTCTAATTTTTTGTGTGTTCAGTGGCGTTGAAGTCAAATGCTTCATGTATGATATATTTGCTAAGACTGTTTCCACAACATTGTGTGGCATTCCGCTTTAATCAGTACACCAGCTTTTCCACTCCTGAAGTTAAAGATAATTCATATTTTCAGGGTGTTCACCGAATCCGAATATATGGATGGATACCCTCCTATCCTGTCTTCCTGCCCAGGTGATTTAGTCTTATAAACCTTACTCAAGGACTTCACAGTCACTTAAATGTTCTTACACAAATACTAACTATGGCTTAGTCCTGACTTGATCGAGGCTGTCTATGAAAGAGGCCCTTTAAGATCCCCAACTGTTCATGAAAAGTTTGGTTCTCACTTCTCATAGAACGCTGATACGTTTTGATCCTCTAATGGACACACTTCTTCTGGGCTGGAGTTTTTTTTTATCATATTTTACTGAATCCCCCAAAGAAAATTCTGAGTCAGGGACAGTGAATTGCTGTTTTTGTGATTTGGAGTACCAACTGAAAATCAGCAGCACAGACAACATTTATAAGACTGGAGACATGGTATGTGGGACTTGGGGAGCTTGTAGATTGGACATTTTAAAAGCATTCCAGTGTCCTGTGGAGTTTTTGAACAGTTTGTAACGGTCGGAGACAAATATTTGGCCCCAGTGAATTCAAACGTGATTTCTGTGAAATTGCAGCTCCACTCCAGCTCAATACCTTTGCTAAGAGATCTATTGACAACAACATAAACACAGCAAGACCGGAATGTTTCCTTAAGTTCCCTCGCTGTCTTAAGTCCCCTTTCTTTAGACAAACTCTATCCACCACCATGATGCAAACGCCTGTATTGCACTTTGATATTTCCACATGCTTAGCTATAGGTTTTCATGAACATATTTGATGAGCAAGAGCAAATGAGAGGGGTAGATTAGATCCTTATATTTATTAAAGAATCAAGGCTATATAAAGACTACAGGCTGTCTTTTTTAAATGAAATGTTGATTCCTTACCATTTATAATCAGACAAAGGGAGTTCCTGTAGATCTGACACACATTATAGTTTACTCACTTTTACACCAGTAACATTTCCTGTATGCTTCTATTGAACAATATATCAATATCTGATTCATAACCTTTCAAAGACTGATATTTAAATTGTTAAGTCTACACAATTAACCTGTACACACACACACACAAAAAAAAAATAAAGAAGAAAAAAGGAAAAAAAAAAATAAGCCGCTATACTTCTCTGTGAAGTTCAGTGCTTAACCACTGTATATTAATATAACCGCGTACAGTAGTTACTTATTTCTTTACCAGATGAAAGAGCCTGCAAGAGTGGCCTCTTCAACACTGTTTTCTAGAAGCAACGCCGGTAATTCAAACACGACTTGTAAAAGACAATAAAAGAAAGTGGCAAAGTGGAATGTGAGGTAAAGAAAATGTAAAACAACATTAGAAGCGCTCCTGTACTGGAGGACATTTTCTTTTCAAAGAGTAAAAAGCGCCCTCTCTTCTGTCTCAGTGGTCCCCTGGCTGTGCCTGTGTTTAGGTGTGGGAACAAACCACTTGGTGGCACGTACTGAATAGGGGGCCTTCGCCCCTTGGCGCACCCTAAGTGGGCCTGCCAGCAAACAGGCTTTGGACCATCTCTTCTCCTATTCACACTCATGTTATGGTTTTCTCTCATAGACACATTTACAACAGCCTTTCTGTGAGTACTACTTTCATCTTCCTGCTATTTCTTTGTTTCAGCCCCTCTCCCTACCCCGTTGGTTTTTCCCTTACACAGCAGAAGAAAAATAACTATGGGACAAGAAGTAGAAGACGAGAAGAACCCCAATGTTTAGACCCCTGTGTGTATAAATTAGTCATCTCTTCTGCACCTTTCTGTAGCTTGCCCATACTCCTCTCTCCTTCCTCCTGGGGGGTGTTTTACTGGCCCTGGTGGTCGAAAACACACTGACGCACACCAAGTCTATTAACCATAGTGATTTAAGTTCCTGATGAGGTCTAATTTATCCCCACCTATAGAGATGTGGGGCCCTTCACTTTCGTCCCAATATACCGCCCCCTCCCATAGGGGTTTTGAGTGGGGGAAGAGGTACAATGGAAGGAGGCGGGTTCTAGGCAGAACCCATTAATGGACAATGGAGCCTGCCACACAGATGGACTGGTAAAAAGGGTGGAAGTAAAATATATTTATGTGTGTGTGACAGAAAAAAAGATAAATCCTGTTTGTGTGCGAGCAATGCCTGCAAGCCTTTGTATGAAATCAGTTCCCTTGATCCCTTAGCCCACAAACCAAATCACTGATCATAACTTCAAACTTCTTGTTGTTGAATATTAAAAACAACTTGGAGATGTAATTAAGCCAGACTGAAAGAAGGGGAACCATGGATTCAATTGTCCTTGTTCCTGGATGAAACATGATTTTATTTTTCAAAAGCTTCCATTTCAAACAGTAAATCACTAATGAGCCAGCGGGCTCTTGATCAATGAATACATGAACAATTCGTTTTGAAGCTGTAAATACTCAGATCTAATATTAAATTGAATATTAAATAGGAACATAATATAAAATAAGGACAGAGGAACAAGTTCGAAATAGGTCAAATTAAGCCTATTTCTAGGTTAGTTTAGTTTATTTTCCAACTAAATAATAGACTTAGTCAAGACCTAGATAAACGTTACTTTGAAAGTTATGGTTTATATTATTCACTATAACCCTTAAATATCAGAATGAAAAGTAATTAGCCAGATATGTTCTGTGTTGTGCCATACACAGTATATCACAAAATGAACAGCAGAATTTATATGTATATCGTTTGATGCTAATTTACCTGTCAAGATTTCCCTTATAATTTTCCTCAAAATGACTTTAATTAGCTCCAGACACCACATATAGCCACTGCCACTGCCAGCCCCGGTAATCCATTCCTCTCTGCACACCAGGAGGTGTGACGTGCTGCAGGTAACCATCACGGATACCCATGGGTATTAATAATGGCTATGGTCCTTTTATATTGCAGCTTCTCACTTGGTGTGTTTTGAGTATTCTGCCTCCCGATGATCTGTGGGAGGACATGGCCCCATACTGCATGAACCATACATAATCTATGAGCTGCCATGTTTGAATGGAGATAAGGATGGCTGAGCTGCTCAGCTGCTCTGCCAGACTCTGTGGCTGATGCTTCAGGACAACCAAGTCAATGTAGGATTTCACAGGTCGGTGGGAGGTTGAGATGGTCGCTTTTGCTCTCTGCCAGATTAACTGTTGGATTGATTTTAAAACTATATATACATACAGTATATATATGCAGGTGAACATTACATTCTGTATGTTTAAGAAAAGAGACCAAGAAAAGTTTAGAACTGCAAACATTAACCCACCACTAAAGAGTTTAAAAGTGGAATATATGTGTTTTTAATACACCGTAAGATAGACCTATTTAATAAAATCTTCTAAAAAGGTGTTACTGCTCACGTTGAAGGTTGAGACGCACTATAAGAATTATAACAGGATCTAATTAGTCCAACATTAACCAGTGCAACAAAGCTAATTAATACATGAAATAATGATATGTAATTATTAGGTGTTGGTTCATCATGATAAACAGTTAGTTGTCCCAATTTTCTACAGTCTGGAGCCATTAAACCATTGCAGAACAAAAAGTAGCAACAACGGACTGACGGACGATCGTACAAAAGATCAACCTTAAAACATAATGCCTCTGGCCTCGGCTATTGCTGGCGCGGAGGCATAAAAGCACTCAGCAGGTGCATTTGGTTATGATTTTGTATCAAAATGGCAAGAGAAATATATCTAAGTGCCTTTGAAAGAAGCTTCATTGTCGGGACACGGATGGTAGTCCCTTCACAAGGTCTTTTTGACTGGCTCATGTTTCAACGGGAACAGTGACTCTAGGAAAAACAGAAGAGCTCTTAGCTACTACTAGTCTTCACCAGACTGAAAATGTCAAATGCAGGACGTGATCAGACTATGTGAGCAAGAACAGTCCGTCGACAAGTACATGGAGAGGGATATCCTAGCAGTGTATAAACCGCTCCTTACAAAGATGAATGCACATTTGAGAGTCCAGTGGTGCAAAAACCACAGGCGCTGGTCCAGAGAGTTCGACAAGAGAATGGTGCAGGCCTGAATGCTTGACCCCTACAGTGAGGGGATCAGGTGGCACAGTTATGCACTGGCGGCCATCGTTTTGGTCCACTTGGTCACATTGGGGGATTGGAAATGAGAGAATATCTTTTGGAAGAATGGTGTTCATCCCTCCAGTATTCTAGAGTTCCGTAGACTTGCAGTAGCAATGCCAAATAGTGCATTAAAGATGTTGTGACAGCATGTTAGGGTGCAACACCTTAGAGTTGCAATGCTGTCCTCCTTAATAACAGTTAACAGTTGACAATTAAAAGTGTGTGAATGAGAAAAAAAGATTGAATTTCACCAGCGCTGGACTCTGTTCTGACACGCTGGTTGGCAAAATTCACTAAGCCCCGAGGATATCAACTCAATTATTTCGGCTCTCTCTTTCTCAGCAGCAAGAGTGGTGTACACTGTACAAAACATTCACACATCAGCTTCTGAATTTTAGTCGGCACTAAGTGTCCCTTTCAGTGGTTAAACTGACAAATGTCTTTGGTGGCAGATCATATCGGCAGTTACTAATTAACGTTGATTCATTGATTAACTTGATGTCAGGCCTAAATCAAACAAGTCTGTTGCCATTGTTCAAGTCAAATGAAGAATCACTCATTAATCAAAGTTGAGGAGTCACTTTAATCTATGGCATATCTGTAGGAGCCAACAAAAATACATGATCACGACATCACTAATGCTTTTTTGTTTTGTACCATCCTTTTGTCACTAGTGGATGGTACAACTCAGACTGTTTGGTAGCCTAACACTGTTCCAGTCCTCTCAAGCATGTGTACTCTATTTGAAGTTAAATGTTCTGATTAAACTTCTAGCAGCTTTCTGTGTGTGGCTGGTGGGGGCTAGGCTACTGTGCTGGTGTAAGGTATAAGTAGAGGTCCTATTCCCCTGTGGTGGTTCTGAGTGATGGTCTGCCAGTTGAAACACAGGCAGAGGGCTGATGACCCCTGTTACAGGCCCAGAGTGAGGAAGCGCCTCAAAGGACAGACAAGTAGCGGAGCGAGAGAAGAGGGAGCAGGGGAACAATGGAGAGAAAGCGGGGAGGAGCTGGAGGAGGGCTAAGAGCAAAAAGAGGGAACTGTGTAATGACCGAGGAAGAAAAACAGGAGGACTGAGGTCTGACTCTGAAAGACAAATGGGATCCTCAGACTGAAACACTCCCATAGCAGGTGTGGCTTTTACAGCAGGGGGAAAAACACTTTATCTCAGGGGAACAAATGGGGAGGCGTTTGCGGGTCCAATAAAGGCTTATCTGTATTCTGGCCCTGTTCGCTGAAAACACACCCGGGTGGTATTCATACGAAAAATATCAGCCAACAGCTGCTGCTGCTGCTCCTGCTCCGAGAGCGATTGAGAATTCAAAACATCCTCACAGCGGGGGTTAACGGCTAACTCAGCAACCGGGTTATTTGGGGACGTGCCGAGTAAAATCTTTAAAGAAACAGGCATGCATGCACACAAATTAAATTCACCAAAACAAGCTTCAGATGGTGCGAAAAATAACTGCTGATGATAATGGGGAATTGTTTGAGACACCTGCATCCATGGCTGGCTCTGAACACTCTCAATGGATGTGGATTGGCACCAAAGTTACAGTGAATCAGTGGAGAGTGGGGAGAGGAGGATTGCCCTGATTATTCTGGTTTCAATCCAGAATGGTACAGCAGAGCAGACTGTATAACCAACATATGGCACAGCTAAGCACTGGACACTGCCAAAACAGCTGCAGCAGGTAGGCTCTCTCTGGGATGCTGAATATCTCCTTGGAGGTCTGATCATTGAGCACAGCAGCCGCACCAAAGAGCAACAGCAGGTGGTTTATCAGTAGGGGTTTTCAGACCAGGATGTCTTCTGATATCATGTCTCTGTGCACTGGCTGTGCTGCAATGCTCAAAATACCTGCAATATTATGTGATGCACACATATTCCTTCTCCTGCAGAGTTTTAGAATGTGTGATTGAGCATCACTTTGCATTTGAGGCTGACATTTTCAGGAACCTTTTATTCATCGACTTCTGACCCACTGGCTAATTGTCATAATAACCAGTGCACAAGATTTCACAGACTCAAACCATATCTAGTCGAATCAAAAAGTTTCCCTTCTGTCAACCCTGCATCCTAGAAATAACTTTTACATACTTTACCTATCTGCTACATCATATTCATTTAACATAATTCCACCTGGATTGTGTTTCTTATAACATAACAAGGGATATTGTTTTATGACTGTTTTTGCAAAAGTCACATAGGGTTGATGGGGACGTAACCCGTGAAATTTTCAGTGACAACCCATTTTTCGTTTGTTTTTCTTTCGATATCCGCCTGTAAGTAAAACATGATTAGGGATTTTCAACAGTGATCTATTATTTAGTCGGAGGAAGACTGGGGTCTTGGTTAGATAATCTAAAAGTCAAAAAGTGACTCGAAGCATGAGACAACACACTTTTCACTTATTAATATTTAAGCAAAGCCATAAGTGCTTTTTTGCTTCGACTTGAAATCCCTGCATGACCCTGCAAATCCCAGCTCCTCTGTGCCAAAGTCCTGCGCTCTGCATGTCTACAAAACTGCCTGATAACCTCTCTACGATTTCTATGCACAACACAAACTCAAAAATAAAATAATTCAAAATGTAAATGGGAAAAACCTATTGGAAGTATATAACTCCTACTGTAGGGGGACAGGGTTGCTGTTTAAGCATGATGGGTAGTTTGCAGTCTTTGTATGTTGTTAGGTGCATACACTCATTTGCCAGTTTCTAACATACACATACACTGTAGCTAAAAGTAATGCAGTGTAATACAATGGTCCTGCAATAAATCCCCCTCAAGATGTATATAAAAAAAAGTAATTGATATTATACCAGCAATCCCCTAAGCTCCCATACTATCTGATCTAGTTATCAGAATAAAACTGTTTCAATGAGCACCCAGAGACACACATATCTCGTCCTGGTAAGACACACACTTCCAATTCATAACTAATAAATCCAAGCTCTTGTCTCTTGTCAAAATGAAAAAGAGGATACAGTGGGGATTCTCTTTAAAAACTATCCATCCATGTAGCAACAGAATATTACAGTGATACTCGGTCTTGCAACATCCAACACTGTGTGAATCTTATTAATCATTCCACTCTCAGTTGTTGAAAAATGCTGCAACCGATTTGGATGTTAAAACACCTTGACAGGACAGGCTGTTGACCAGCCATTCAAGCATTTTTTTTTGGTTTTACATCTGAAGTTAACAATTTGTCCTTTACATTTGAGCACTTCTCACATACCTTTCGCACCAGCTCACATTAAACCAGGGACTACACAATAATCAACTAATCCGTCTCGTTTTATTAACTATGGTATTTGATTGAATATTCACAAAGCTACTATTCAAAAAAAAAAAAAAAAAAAAAAAAAAAGATGAAAGACATAAGTAAAGGCTAGCAATGACGCATTTAGAGCATTCATCTGTTGAGAGCCACTGTGAATACCTACCGCGTCACTGCAAACTTTGGTCGCTTCTTGAACTTGGGCAATTGACTTCTTTCTCAGAGTGAGTGAGTGAGTGAGTGAGTGAGTGAGTGAGTGAGTGAGTGAGTGAGTGAGTGAGTGAGTGAGTGAGTGAGTGAGTGAGTGAGTGAGTGAGTGAGTGAGTGAGTGAGTGAGTGAGTGAGTGAGTGAGTGAGTGAGTGAGTGAGTGAGTGAGTGAGTCATCGTTTTATTTTTATCATGGTTTTTATCATTGTGAAGAAGAAGGAATCTCCCCCACAGACTCCCTCAGGTTGAACTGAATAAACTTCACACATGGAGAGAAAGGGCTCCTCCCTGTGGCGAGGCTACATCTGTCCATCTCAATGAGAGGCGGAGAGAGACTCCTCCATAGCAACAGTCCCACATAGCAACAGTCTTTTTGAATAAAGATAGCCTTGGATGCCATTCAGAGAGTATCTTGTTGTATCGTTGGGTCTTTAGAAACAGAGGACATTGCAAGGGAGTATTGTATTGTGCACAGGCTGCTAAGCTGAAATTCAGTCTCTTTTGCTTCGTTTCTAGTTTATAGGAGTGACGTCAAACCGTTACTGTGAAATTCAAAAATATATATATTCAAATAGGCAGACAATGCATTTCCAATTTCCTCTGTGCAGAGAAAGGAAGCACAAAAAAGTGGGAAATGTACTCCAGCTAGTGTGGAGCGTTCAAAGACTTAAGATCTGCATTTGAATAACAATACTTCTTAGCCCCCTCCAATAGGAACATCCCTTTATTTGAACTTTTCTTCAGTCATTTCCACACTCCATATGATGAATCATTCAAGACGGAGAGTTTAAAATGAGAGCAGACAGGACAGAAACTGGCCTCACATTGAGCATGCCGCCGCCAGCCCCAGTCCAATTTCAGCCCAACAAAGCAGCACTTTGATCAGTCTATACGGCTGATTTAGGATGTCACCTCTAACATTCTGTCTATCACTCCTACGCAGCCCCTCAAGGCGCAGTGGAGCGGAGCAAGCAGGGATTGGGACATGCCAGGAAATCGGGAGTATGGGTGATACTCGACGGTGGCTGGGTTCCAAATCAAACACGTACGTATGTCAAGCTAAAAACGTCCTGGCATGTATAGAAAGATAGGACGTTTGGTTGTGAGGTAGGACTAGATTCTTATGTGAATCTCAATAAAAGTTTCAAAAAAGGGATAAGTCTGGTGATTTGATTTTCTTATAGTTTCAAACAGTTTCCTTTATCAAAATGAACGTGGCCCACTATGTTATGTTGCGTCCCACATAGATTTCTCTGCTACTCAGTCCACTACTGACAATAGTCTAATTGAAATAGTTTATTGTTTTTGAGTAGTTTGGTGAAAACTACAGTTCCCAGGTGCTTGAAATAAAAGAGAATTGTTTAGCCAATTTGAAATTTAAATAGGCATCAGTGACCAGTTTCAAAATATGTATTTCCTTAGTGGGTAGAAATACAATTGGGGCCAAGAGCCAGAGACAAGGTACGGACTCAAAATGCATAAAACTAACATTATTCCTATTTAATAAAGTAAAAGATAATCAGGTTGTAATCAGTGTATACTTTGACGAGCATTGTGTGAAAGCTATAGTCTTAAGCCTTTTTAAATGCAGCAGAGCTCAATCAAAAGACAATCCTCCTGCCTCTCACTGTCATCATATTAGCTATGCTGCTCTCGGCTCCCTGTGGCCATCATGACAATGGGACCTGTGCCCGTTCTGTCACACTTTGATCATCCCTGTTATTAACCATTCACCAGATACATCAGTCAGATGTGTTTCACAGTTATGCTTTCACACACATTAAGTACCTGCTGCAGATCACAAAGTCAAAGTAGCTAGGGATCGGACCCAACACCTGCAACACCAGTGCAATCTAATGCAATCGAGAGCAGTAGCCCGGCAACCAATGCTTAATATCTTTAGACAATGATCCACTTTTGTTCAGACTGTGGCAGAAGGGAGGGAGTGTTTTTCAGGTTGTAGTTTTAATGCAAGCCTGCTCTGAATTATCATCGTATCTACCTTTACATAATGGACATAAACAACTACAAGAATGCATTTTTCAGAAACGTAAAGAGGAAAATTGCTCAATGACCGTTTCTTACTATTCGTCATCTCACTTTGCTCCTATACGCTGTTGTTGTTTCGCTCCAAAGCTTAGTGTAACATATAGAGAGACAGAAGGCAACATAAATCTGGATGCCTCTGTCACTAGAAATATAGCTTCACTGCCTTGGTGAGCTCTTTGGGAATTCTCTGCCCATGTTGTGGGCAAAAAAGCAAAGACTATTTGGTAATTTTGATTTGAGTACTTCTTTGAGCACAACCTCTTGAGCGCACACAAACACACACACACTTTCAGGACTTACATTGCCTCTCTTCTGCACTACTGTTGCACTACTGTATCTGCATGCTGTATTTACGCTGCAATTACTTATTGTTTCCTGTATCATACAAAACAAGCATTAAAATCAAAAGCAATATGCATAGAAAAACAACTGGCTGTAAGAGGGCCCAACGTAGAGCACAAGAGCAACATAGACCGGGAGGCTGATTCAGCTCTAAAAACTAGTTAAATCAATTGGATAAATGTCTTACACTACTAGTGCACTGGAGACAAGTACAGGGAAGTTCATTCAGCCAGCCACCTTATCAATGGAATGGCTGTTTCACTAAATGGATACAGAGTGGTACATTTGGTGTCTAGAGACGGACCTCAATCACTCCCTGAAGCAAACACCCAGCTCAGCACAGTGGAGATTGGAGAGTGACAATGATGAACTCCTCCAGGGGGGAATCAGGGGCTTCAGGTGGATACAGGAGTGGAGGTGCAGTGGTTTGTAAAGTGCTGGGTGAGCAGTAGCAGCAGCAGCAGCAGTGGCAGTGATGCTGAAGTGGTGTTTACTAGCAGTATGTTTAGGCTAGGGTCCAGCTGCTGTTTGGCCACTGTCTCACTATACATTAAAAGGTGGACAGTGAATATCTCCTCACGATCCGATACCTGTACTTAATGTGTGTGCGCTAAAAAAAAAAATAGAGTTTATTCTCAACCTAGGCTCTGTGAACTGGTATGTAAACAAAGGGTATATAAACAGTAGGGGCCCATCGTAGCTAGCAAATGGAGATTTAATAATCTCTAAATCCACCAATGTACCTCAAAATGTGGCAAGCTCAAACATGTCAGTAGTAAGTTACAATTTTTGGTATACACACTTTGGAAAAATAACATTTTTGAAGTCCTATTGAAGCCTTTATTACAGGAACATGGTCATGTGAGGGGGCCCGTGTGCAAGACAGCACTTACCTCAACATTTCTAAAGCAATTATACAATCAATTATACTTTGTACAGCTATTATTCAATACTGTTACATCGCCTACTCGAGACCCAATTCACACTGAGCCATTTGGCAAGAACTCAAAAACACCAACAACAACCTGGGGGGTTTGGAGGGTTGTGCTTCCAAAAACCAATTCATCCCATTTAACTCTCTATTGAAATAGGCCACACTGTATTTTACCACTATGCCAACTAACATCATTAAATCATCATAATCCATGAGCATAACAAAAAAATAAAGATAAGCTCAGCCATTACAGGAAATTAATTCACAACTAAACCCCCCAATGCAAACATTACACATGATAGATGGCAGCAGCAGCAGCAGAGAGAGCCGAAATTAGCAGCAGATATGTTGCCAACAAACATAAGATGTGTGAAATAGGCCTAGGCCTAGCAATATTATAGGCTACACTCAATAGCAACATGCTAACAGTGGAAACTGAACAGAGGTCACACTGGGGTCAGGCTGGTCGCACAACACAAGAAGCAAAATGGATACATTAATGTTTGGCTAAGTCTGCTTCCACAATTATTGCTAACAACAGAACAGACAATGCTACAATCTAATGGAGTCCAGTGAAATATTATTAATTTACTTACCCGAGAAAAAGCAGCGTGAGTGGTCATTTTGGCAGGTTTGCTCATTCACTAAATGTAAAAAAATTGTTGTTTGCGACTGCGCTTTCCAAATCAGCAGTTGACAGCAGTCAGCGCGAGTCCTCCATCAAGGGTGCGTTAGATTTTGTTACAGCCAGCGTATGAAATTGCAATAGTAAAACATTTGCTCTAAATTTACTTTCACAAAAAAGTCATACAACTATAGCTACAAACCACGAAAACAAAGCTTGACGGAGTTAAAAAATGATAATGAATAAATGAATTAATTCATTGATTAAACATTGAATTACCTGGGCGATAGACCTAGCACCCCAAAGAGCAATGCAGCTACAACTGTGCTTTTTGCCAGACATAAACTTTCTCATTGTTTTGCTAGGCAGTGGTTACCCTATCCAAAACAACCAAAAATAAATAAATACAAAATAAACCACCTTTTTAAAATTTTTATTTGTCATTTTATGGACAATAAAAATTGCACTTTGCCATTCTCTTAATCGCCACTCACACAGAATGCTATTTATTATATTGTTTAAAATGAAACAGAAACAGGTGCAATATTTGTCAGCAATGCACTTTATGGATAAGCAATAGCCTGTAACCAAATCCCCCACTCGCGAACAATAGAGATTAAAATAACAGTAAACCACGGAGACGCTCATGTAAATGCTTAATTGCTGGCAAGAAGTTTGGCTTGTAACGGTCCTGCATTGGCCCAGCTGTCAGGTTTATGAAAAGGAAGATAACTGCCAAATAGTTGATGTTCAAAATGGATCAGTTTGGGGTTTTCAAGATGTGATTGTCTCTCTGGCAGCACCACACAAAAGGGAAGAAACCATGCCTAGACGACCATTAGCAATGGTCCAAGAGGAGAAAAAATTGTGTGTGTGTGTGTGTGTGTGTGTGTGTGTGTGTGTGTGTGTGTGTGTGTGTGTGTGTGTGTGTGTGTGTGTGTGTGTGTGTGTGTGTGTGTGTGTGTGTGTGTGTGTGTGTGTGTGTGTGTGTGTGTGTGTGTGTGTAAACGTGTATGATGCGATGTGACGTGAGCCCCTGCTGGTAGGTAAAGCCCACTGTGTGAGATCCGACAGCTCCCACTGTCGTCTTTATGACAGGATGAAAGAGTGTCTGTGTGTGTGACTCAGATAGTGGAAAGGAGGAGGAAGTGGTCAGAAAGAAAGAGAGAACCCTTAGCTTAGTCACACACACACACACACACACACACACACACACACACACACACACACACACACACACACACACACAAACAAACAAAATACATTAACTAGAGTAACTGTCTCTTTGAAAGCTTATAAGCTATACAGATAAATCTGTATGAAAAACTAGACGTCCAACATCCTTTTGAAACCCACAGCAAGCAACCATAGGCCTGATGGTATCTGCTGGGCCGGCCATTATAAAGTAGAAGGAAATACAAAATTTAGACTCTTCATAAGTCATCATTGTTATTAATATATAAGCTTTCAGCTGTGTCTTCAGGCAATGAATGGCTCCATGGGAACATACTAACTCATAAAGACATGAAGCCTTCCTCAGCTAACTTTCTGCTAACATTTTGAACAGCTATGCGGTCTTAAAGTGTTGATAAGTAAAATGAACACAGCCAGACTCAAGCCTGCACTTTGAGATAACAGGTGTGCATTTATTTTTCGCAGACAAAATGCCACATTATGTATGAATAAATGCACCCTTCTGCACTTTGCCATACTAGCTCCTCTGTTTTGTTTGGTTTGGAGCAGTCCAGGCGTGAAATCTCTGCCTGCAAACATATAATTTAGCACTCTCTGAGAACTCTGATGTATTTGTATTTTTCCGAGCCATTTGCCCACCCTGTCTATAAAAAGCAACAACTTCTAACAAATAGCAGGTAGAGTGTAGACGAAGTACACTTATTATCCGTAAATGGAATCCACCGTTACATATGAGTTACTGAAGTGTGCTTTAAGTAACAGACTTATAAGGATTTATGAGTGTATTACCTTCACTCTTAACATGAAGGCAGATTTTGTGAATGTAAAAATAATTCCACAGCTTTGATTGGTAGAAGATGAGTTAAACTGTCTTAAATGAAGTGATGCATGATGAAACAATAAAGACATATTTTTCACATGGATTGTTCATATACAATAACATAATGGCAAACTTTATTCTTAACACTAAACCTTCAGAATATGTTGCATGCAACAGTCTAGTCAATACAAACACTGCATCTAAGTTTTTCTCATTCGTGTTGAAGCACGGTTCAGGCACAGATTTAGAAAGTCTTATTTTTTCATATTTTCTTTTTATGTGTGCAGCAGTTTGCTGCTAAGCCATATATGGAAATGTGCTTCTCCCCTCACTATTATGTTCCAGTCCTCAAAATGCAGGAGGATTTGTAAAAGTTGTAAAAGTGAGTTCTTATACCAATTGCAGGAAAAGCAGTGATGCAGGCTCGAAATTGGTAAGTTACACAACTCTCCTGAGACAGCTGTAGTTGCCAACCCGACTGGCACACATCTAGACAGTGAATATTGAGATAGCACCTGCAAAGTGTCACAATCTACCATGTAAAATAGTGCAGTTTTGCGAGGTTACCTGTTCATTACAAAAAAACTAAAACAATATCAGAGGAAGGGCTTGTATTTGGATGAACAAGTGCTCAAAATGACTTCAACTTCTGCTGTAGACCAAGTTTTGCAGAATTTGTGGTGAATAACGTCTGAAATAAAGATTTATGATAATGCAACACAAATTTGGCGGGATACCGGGGTTATTCCACTTCATTTGATCAAGAAAGAAAAAAGCTCATCCCTTGTTTTTCCTATTACTTTACTCAAAAGAGCTTGAAATCAAAGTGATGTATTTTTTAACGTTACAGTGCCAGAAGAGGAGGAGAGTTTGCGTTTCCAAGTTTTTTGGATACACACCAAGCGAGTGGACAATTGCTCATTCCTAATGTGGCGTGCCATGTCATATCTGTTTAAGTAGAAAGCTGTTTACTTAAGAGTTGAGGGTCGGCTTGCACGCAGAGCAACATTTTTAGTGATGCATGACTTACTATATCTGTCTACTTTGCAGTGGATGACTTATGCTTCTGAGAGATTCAGCTGAGGGCAATGCTTGTGTCTTGGGTTACATTGAATGCCCCTCTCTCACTCACACACACAGACGTTTTACCAACGTACTTTGCATTTCAAATCTTTGCTGAAAGGATTTATCAAAGCTTAATTCCAGGTGGAATATATCGGTTGAGTCAGCTGAACATCATATTAACGTTCACTCCGCTAAATCCTGCTGATTTAAGTGAGATTGTTACAAGCTCCAAGTAAAGGCATTACATCACCATTCTGCTGACTCAGGAAGTAGAGCAGGTTGTTCACTAATTGAAAGGTTGGTAGTTCAATCCCCGGCTTTTCCAAAACAGCTCATCTTATAATTGCTCCTCACGGTAAGATGTTTGAATGGTATAGATTAGCTAGTTAGTAGTGTGTGAAAGCCCTTTGAATTAAAGTTTTAAATGCAAATCTCTCAGCAAGTTAAAGCTGCTGCTTTACTTATAATACTCCCCATTATACTTATCTTTGGTCACTTCCCAATACCTGGTAAAGTTGACTCTTCCTCAAAGAATGGCAGGTAAAATAGTTTCAGAGGTGCATTTAATTTAATAAGTTTACTGGCTGGATCAGTATTTTTAATATTTGTAATTGTGGCTAACCCATGCAGTGTATTTTTTAATTGAATAGACCAGTATTGCAATGCAATTAAAGCAGTTTCACAGAATTCAGCTTTCAAGATGACCATACTATTAAATCAAATTTTGCATTACTTTTTCAGATTTTTTATAAAAATGGAAATTTGGCAGTTTACTATACACTGAAAAGTGCTATATAAATTGACTTCTTTAATTTCTGATATTTACTCTGAACATCTGAAACAGGCACACAATTTTTTTTTACTGGACTGATAAATGAGCGAAAAACAGACAATAGAATTGAAGGAACTTTACTTGAGGAAAATGTGTAACAGTTTTGACGTGAACAAAGCAGAGGAGTTGATTGAACCTTGGGGATAAATGAAAAACACCTAATGACATGAAAACAATTACTCTTTTGTCATTGACGGTCAGGCCTGCCTTAATCCACTCTGTCACCTTCCCAAACTGGGGCCATGCTATACATTCCAAACTGTACACAGAGAAATATATTCTTCTGAATAATACCCAGAGGCACTGCACAACAATATTTTCTGAAAAGAGTATACAATGCCTCAAATTCACTCAATGATCAGATTAAAAACTGAATTAAAAAGTAAACCTCAATAAAAAACAAAAGTTGTAATTCCTCAAGTGCCTTGCTTCCTGCTTAATGGCATGGCATATGCAGGCAACAAGGCTAACAAATGTGTATCACATACAAATACACAACATGTTAAGAGCATTCTTATAATCTTCTAAGAAGGAAACCCAGAAAAAAAGCCATTTGAACCAGGAGATACAATGTTCAGCAGTAGGCCACAGGTGAAGTACAGCAGGACCACCTGCCTCTCCACACCCCAAACTCAGTCCTTGTATTCAGTGTACTTCTTGGCCGATCCCTGCACCTTGCTAGCGGGGTATTTCAGTCGGTTCAGGGCCATTTTACGGAGCACCGCTTGGGGAAGGTCCACGCGACACTTCTCCGCGAGCTCCACCAGGTAGATCATGACGTCACTCAGTTCGTGTGCCAGATGCTCTCGCTCCACCTCGGTCCAGTCAGGCAGGCCCTCCGCCACCTCCCCACGCCACTGGAACAGCTCGGCTACCTCGCCCACCTCTCCCACCATGGCCATCAGCAGGTTGCGGGGCGTGTGGAACTGGTTCCAGTCTCGCTCGTCCGTGAATTCCCCCTGTAACCGCCGGATGTCCTCGACGGTGGGCTCGGTGCTGAAGGTGAACCTTTCACCGTTCAGCTGTTTGGAGGGAGACGTTGCTTCTTCCGTTGGTGCTCCGTTTACCTTTATCGAGTGGGACTTTTTGGTAAAAGCGTCGCTGCTGCCATTTGTAAACACCGATGGCGAGTCTCCGTTTACTCCACAGGCTTCCTTTCCGTTTGTGGCCATCATGTTGTGAGGATTTTATCAGCGGTGAAGCGTAAAAACAACTTTTAACGGTTTGTAAACAACCGACTCAAGAGCTCCTGGCAGCTACCATGTGAAGAAGTCCCGCCAGTTGTCAAAGCGGAAATGACACAATTTATGAAGGAAACCGGAATCTTACCGATAATGGGATTTGTAGTTTTAATCTGAAAACTAGCCAACAGACGTACACAATAAACGTCACTTTAAAAGACTACATCTCCCGTGTTCATTGGAAAATCTAAAACATGGCTGCCTCTGTTGCGGCAAGCGAGCTGCTTTTTATTATGAATAAACAAATATCAATATTGCATCCAAAGGCTTTGTGTGCAATAAGACGAATAAGCACATCGAGCTCACGGCGCAACAGTCAACTGCAGCCGAAAGCCAAAAGGTAAGTGAGGCTGCTATGGTTGATTACTTTGTGTTATAGTAGTGCCCCTAACCCACCCCCGTTCTAACCTGCAAGTAAGCAGTAGTACACTTCAAGGTGTCCTCAATCCGCGACAAAGTCTCCTCCGCTGAATCGAATAGTTTGTATACTTCAAGATTCCTCAGATTGAAACGTGACGTCTGTCAAGTGTCAACCTATTATTTACTATCTATGGTGTCAACTCCTTCAAATTTCTATATTTCTATATTATAAACAAAGGGTATGTAAACAAAGGGGGTTCACAAGGAGTTAACATGCCCGTTAACACTGCATTTTTACACAGTACATAAGCGAATTGTGAGGGGATATTCACTGACACTGAACTGAAGTGATTTTGACAATCGGCTCCAGATTTGCTAACTAAATTTTTGAGTCGATGCAGTAGCTTAGTCCAAGGGCATTTGGTTTTGGAACTGGAGGGTTGCTGGTTCAAGTCCAGCATTGGCCAGTCTTAGTCAGAAATGTGGACATGTTGTTGAATCGGTGCCAGATCATCTTCTCGGCACTGCCACTGTGACCCATGAGAAAGGCAGCATCCCATTCATTAGTGCCACTGCAATTTGCATTTTACATAATATTTTGCAGCTGTGAGATGCGTTGCATTGTGGGTCAAAAATGTACAGTGTTTTTTTTAGTATGCATGTTGACTTTGTTTGGAGAATTAATTTGTCACTTTTCCAGTGTTAGCACAAACACTATGGATGCACGTGCATATAAGAATGTTCTTCATTTTGTTCCTGTCCGTCTGAACCATGTCTTTCTCCCTTCTGCCTCAGTGATCCCCAGCAGCTGGTTGGAGTTGTGGGCTTGGAGATCCACGCACAGATTAACTCCAACACCAAGCTATTCTCCGGCTCAGGGGTTCGCTTCTCATCACCTCCAAACTCACTCGTGTCACTCTTTGACGCATCCTTGCCTGGCACATTACCCGTAAGTGATTGTCTAACGTCATTTCAAACTAAGTTAAACTGCTGTTTTTTGATCGCTTTCTTGACATATCATCATGTAATGTCCCTGTGTATTTGATGTATCCCCCCAGGTCCTAAACAAACGATGTGTAGAGGCAGCAGTGATGACAGGACTGGCTCTCAACTGCACCATAAACAGAAAGTCACTTTTCGACAGGAAACACTACTTCTACGCTGACCTGCCTGTGAGTTTTTCCACACCTGTCCTCATTCTCTGTACAACATCCAGAGTTTAATAGGTGAGAGGGTGATAGCAGAGACATAAGGCCGGTTACCTTACCCAACAAACAGCAGTGTAGAGAAAGTATAGTTCTGCACAACATGCTGCATAATTGCGTTTTCATTGACACAAGCTGTCCTCATCTGCCTCCAGCTTACACATCACACCATTCCCACTGAACTCTCCCGGCCAAGAGCTGTAATTGAAATAGTGAGCAAGTCTGGCTGATGCTGCAAAAATGCCAATTGCCGCGCACGTCCAGACGAATGACACGGAAAGCCGTTAAAGCAAATGACCAGTGGAAGGTTTTTTTTTTTTTTCTTTCAACTTACCAGCTCAGTGCACTTCTACTTTTCAACATCATCCACAGGTCATTTCCTTCCCCCGGGCCTTGGCTGATTATTTAACGGTAGCTGTCTTTTTTTATTCACATCATTTTTTGGAGCGATGAAACAGCCCAGCCCAGGTAGTGTTTTCTTACTGATCAATTCCGAGCGGGATTTTTTGAACTTAACTCTTTTATGCAATATGATTATGAATATATGATAGAATATATGATATGGTAAGATAAAATGAATAGTTTTGTAAGCTTAAGATGACCCTGATCTCCTGCAGTTATCATAATGGACTTTACTCAGATACCATTTTGTTAAGAGTAGGCAGTGGTGTTCTTAAATGGTGATTATCTCTGTCTTAATTGAAACTCAGCTCATATAGTTCCCAAAGAGTTTGCTCCTTTTAAAGCAGTGTTAATTAACACATGTTTTAGATATCTTTTCTACCCGATTCGCTAGTTGCTAACTTTGTTTTTCTAATGTTTGGTACTGGATTTTTAGCATGCTGTAGCATGAAATGAGGGTGATGAAATCAGTTAGAGTGAGCCAAAACAATAAAGTTGCACAACATAAAACCAGAGTGACGCTAATAGACGCTTAAAGCTCCTTTGAGCTGAGGGGAGAACTGCAGAATCGGGTAAAAATTGGACCAACTTTTATCACTGCGAGCAACACCTCGCACTTTACACATAGTTTTTTGACCCAATAGTGTAAACATGTTGATGAGTGCAGCATTAAATAAGTTTGAATTGACATTTTTATAATGCCAATGTGAAAAATGCTGTTAGTGACAAACAAAATAAACAGTACCACCCGAATCTGCAACTCCCCTCGGCACTACAGAGCTTCATAGAGGCGAGTTTCAGCTCACTGAATTGAATTCAATTGTTTAGCTGTGTAACCCACCGCATGCTGTTTTGGTTCTCTCTCACTGCTCTCATGGCAGTGTTCTTGGCAGGCAGCTACTAGCTCTACACTCGACTAGCTGGTGAACATAGCTAAAGAGACAGATATTTCCCCCAGGCGTTGGTACAGGCCAGAAAACAGAGAGTGTGTATTGGACTAACATTCGGCATGGAGCCACAAACAAAACTCCAAATGGATGCTAATGTTGCTACTTAACTGCTGGATGCTCAAATATGCAACTGCTATTACTTGCTAGTAAACTTACCATAACAGCTTAGCTTTTTTCCCTCTGCGCCTATGTGGCCCACATTTTTTTGTAGTGCAACTCCAAATTCATCTTAACGTTTCCAGATCTGCTCCAGATCAAAGAAGAAGAGACATGTTTGCCAGAATTATTTTTAAGGAATTACATATCAGTCCTTGATTTATATATCTAAGAACGTGCCATATGTCTAGTAAGGTAGAGGTATACAAAAAAAGGCCTTTTTTTAACACTGGTATGTCCATTTCAAAGACGTGCCCAAGTGATGATCACTTTGCTCTCTGTGATGGAGTGTTCGCATTTTAATGACATTATGACATTTTAAGACTCAGGTGGAAAAGACAAAAATTTCATTGGAACTCTACTAATAAATGTAGAAATATTCTAATAAATCCTGCAAGAAAAGGGGATTTTCAGACAATTTTGCATTTTTACTTTTTAAGTTAGGCGGTGCCGGTGAGATATTCTGCCAAAACAGCTGCGGCCAAGGTAATGAAAAGGAAAAGAGACAGATTATGTTTTCCTTTGTTAGTATTGCATAGAACCTGCTTAAATAAGTGGCTTAAAATGATAGTTCTCTATCGAAGTAGCAAGCATTACACTGAAAAAGAGTTTTCTTTGATATTTCTGATTAGTATCTTCTCTGAATATTTAGCTAACTTGAATTTTATGTGAAAAAAGTTACAGATTAGGGTTGAAAGAGTACAACAGTTGTCTATAGATCTTGATAGATATTTCACAGAATTACTGGTTATCACAGAGTTGCAGCATTACATATTTTAATCAATGTGGTAGGGAAAGATAATCTCCCCAGAAAGTCTAATGTATCATGAAATTCTAGTAAAAAATCCTCTCCAGAAGCGCATGGATTACTGTCGGGTAACGCTTGCTCAATTGTGTGTTTACTGAAGATTGCATCACCTCCTTTTGGAATAAATCCCATCGGCTGACACACAGAAGGGGCGATAATACCCCCATTACATTCATTTTTCTGCAAGATTTCCCAAAACAACTTGTGCCGGGAGGTCGAGCCCGAGCTTAATATTTGTATTTTAAATATACTTTCTCAGTTGTTACTTTTTTGCTCATTATTTAGTTTGCATTAGTCTCGTCAGCTGCTTAGAAAGAGATATCTCTTCCAGTGTGATAAAACAGAAGTCAGAGTGCTTTGATTATGCAGCAGTTTCACATTAACCTTAAGTTTAAGTGTAATCCATGCTCGTAGAACCAGAAGCAGTGGCAGGGCAGATGGAGAAACTATCCCGGGCCCTGTGGAAAATAGATTTGTAAATTGCGTTTTACATTATTGATGTGTTCCACCAGAAATCCCTGATTGCATTTGGTAAAACACCACCGTTGCTCATTGAATGACTAATGCAGATTCCAAACCAGCCGTCTTTCTTTCAATTGAAAATGGCAGACGAGATGCATGTTTGTACATATCGTTCTTAACAGCGCTTGAATAACATGCCTCAGACAGCAGCTCCACACTAACCTACCAGCAAAAGCAAATAATAATTGCAATTTCCTTGAGATATTGAGTGTACAAATAGCAGATGTGTCCGGGGCTATTCAAGCTTTGACGTGTGTTTAATGAGCGCTATGAGTGTTTTTCTGTGTCCTCCTCTGTGGGCGGCTGAGGAAGACGTCAGTGTGCAGGCACGAGTAATGAGGTGACAGACTGAGACCGGTTTGTTTAGTCACTTTAAAATTAGTCAGAAAAATGACTCACCGCCAGCTCACAACATAGAAGTGACTTTGGTGTGTGTGTGTGTGTGTGTGTGTGTGTGTGTGTGTGTGTGTGTGTGTGTGTGTGTGTGTGTGTTTGTGTGTGTGTGTGTGTGTGTGTGTGTGTGTGTGTGTGTGTGTGTGTGTGTGTGTGTGTGTGTGTGTGTGTGTGTGTGTGTGTGTGTGTGTGTGTGTGTGTGTGTGTGTGTGTGTGTGTGTGTGTGTGTGTGTGTGTGTGTGTGTGTGTTTATCATGTGGGAAATTTTTCAATGGCTCAGACAAAACTCTTGAAATGTTAAGTAAGATTTCTGTAAACTGCAAAAGCATTCACACAATCCTTCAGATTTAATGACCAATCCACCAAGAAGAACAGAAATTGAAAACAGAAAATTCCCAATAGTGTTTCCCCTCTCACTTCTTTTAAACGGAGGATGTTTGGGGGTGATTGATTGCGTCGATCAGACTAGATGTACAGAGAAGCTGGTGACTAACAGCCCCCCCCCCCCATCTCTCCTCCCACGGCCCCCGCTCTCTTTAGCATAAGTATGATTAATGTGTAGTTCCTCTGATGTGGTTGCCATGGTAACGTGGATAATTATTACTAGAGGTAGCAGCTTCTTTGGGGAATGTAGGAGCAGATGAAATATTTATTCTTATGCCTTATGTGAGTGGAAACCTTGAGTGAAACGGCAGCAGCACTCCTGCTGAATTGTAATGACGGCCTCGGTTAATCAGCCAGCAGCGCTGTCTTTTAAGTGAAGCCTCACCTTTACATGGCACTGACTGCTGACGCTGACATCACTGGTATTTCACTCAATAGCGGGATAAGTGTGTAAAGGGAATTGGTGTTTTTCAGAACATACTTGATAGAAATTAGATATAATATTCATAAGTAGGATTTCACTTGTCTATTTCACTTGAAAACAAAAGTTTTTTTTGTTACCTTAGATTGAGCATTTTATACCTAAATAGGAAAAGGAGTGGGGCGCGCCCCCATGTTGCACCATCATGTTTCTACAGTAGCACAAAATGAACAAACTTAACGGCCTTTGGCATTTTTATATTGGTGTCTGCTGGAAATGCACCTGTTGGTAGAGGAAGAAGATGAACTTTCGAATATATAACTAGCTTCTTGTCCTTGGAGGCCACCGTAGCTTCTGTAGATTCTCTGGCTGCGAGGGGTAGATACAGAGCGTTACAATTTAACGACAAAATACATGTTTATTACACACTGAAAGACTCCAGAAAATAGCACCTTACCTACTGAGTTGAGAAAAGCATCACAGAGTTTTGAAGTCGTGGTCACTCTATTTACTGCACAGCCTTACTGTTATACATCACTCCCTTTCTGTCATATCTGAATGATATATTCTCATCTTTCAGGCTGGATACCAGATCACTCAGCAGCGGCGGCCCATTGCAGTAGATGGCGTGTTGACCTACAGTCTCCTCGGAGGAAAGAAGAGGAATCAAGTCATCAGGAAGAGTGTCACCATCAAACAGATCCAACTGGAGCAGGACAGCGGCAAGAGTCTCCATGACGACGTCCGCAGCCAGACGCTCATAGACCTCAACAGAGCAGGTAATGTTAAAGAGTGTTACAGTGTGTTACAATGTGTCCCTTAAGGTTTTTTCCTATTTTTCGACAAATCCAATGAAAAGTAACAATATTTTTTTTTGTCCGTACAGCAAAAGCCTGATGAAGCTAATTCCCCCTCTGTCCAAAAACTATTAAAAACACATCAAAGAGTCAAACCTTTGCACTGGGTGACATGTTGCTTTATTACTATAAAAATGGGCTCTGTCTAGTCCACCCCTGTGGCTTTCGCAACAAATTCTCAACACATTCCCCAACAAATGCACTTTTTGCTGCTGTTTGAGTTTTCTATAACATTTCTATTCCATGCTGTTTCAGGAAATTAATTAAAAAAAATTAAACTTTATATTTGCGGCTAGTCCAAAAGCTTCCATCTTGAATGGATGGAGTGAATGTAGTCACGGGGGTCAAGAAGAAGTTTTGAGAGAGACATACCGACACATTGCTGTTTTTGGTCTTGTCATAAAATGGAATGACAATAAGAGAACTATTTTAGAATGTTAACTTCTCCTTCAATATTGGAAGAATTTTTTCTATTCAATAGATTCAAATTTCTCAACAAACGTAATAATAATAATAATAATGGATTGGATTTATATAGCGCTTTTAATTCTATGTGACTCAAAGCGCTTACAGGGTTCCAGGTTCCATTCATTCACACACAGTCATACCGGTGGTGGTAAACTACCATAGTAGCCACAGCTGCCCTGGGGCAGACTGACAGAAGCGAGGCTGCCATTCAGCGCCATCGGCCCCTCCGACCA
Organism: Ammodytes marinus; assembly: GCF_949987685.1. NCBI lineage: Eukaryota > Metazoa > Chordata > Actinopteri > Uranoscopiformes > Ammodytidae > Ammodytes > Ammodytes marinus. The sequence goes on along the minus strand of NC_137235.1, from coordinate 6,475,000 downwards.
CCACCTCAAACATACAGCAGTCATACACATTCACACGAGGCAAGGTGGGTGAAGTGTCTTGCCCAGGGACACAACGACCATGACACAAGTGGCCGGGCTGGGATCGAACCGCCAACCCTAGGATCATTGGCCAACCAGCTTAACCACCTGAGCCACGGTCGCCCCGTAGAAGTGTTTAGGATTATCACAAAGCTCTGTAGAGATGTTAACCAGCGGTGTTCTCCTGCATCAGGTGTAGGCCTAATGGAACTGGTGATGGAGCCAGACATGAGCTGTGGAGAGGAGGCCGCTGCTGCTGTCAGAGAACTTCAGCTCATTCTGCAGGCCCTGGGCACCTGTCAGGGCAACATGTCTGGTATGGAAATCTATCTATCTATCTATCTATCTATCTATCTATCTATCTATCTATCTATCTATCTATCTATCTATCTATCTATCTATCTATCTATCTATCTATCTATCTATCTATCTATCTATCTATCTATCTATCTATCTATCTATCTATCTATCTATCTATCTATCTATCTATCTATCTATCTATCTATCTATCTATCTATCTATCTATCTATCTATCTATCTATCTATCTATCTATCTATCTATCTATCTATCTATCTATCTATCTATCTATCTATCTATCTATCTATCTATCTTTCTCTCTATCTCTCTATCTCTCTTTATATATCTCTTTATATGACTATATCTTTCTTTCTCTTGAGCTGCTCTCTCCACCTTTAAAACTGCATCTTATAATCTCCCATTCACATTGCATCTTGTTGGTCTTTCTCACAGAGGGCCAGCTGAGAGTAGACGCCAACGTGTCCGTCCACAGACCAGGAGAGCCATGGGGCACCAGGGCCGAGGTCAAAAACATCAACAGCGCCCGATACCTGGCCAGAGCTATAGGTGAGCACCGTGAAAAGTTAAAAACTTAGAGAGCAACTTTTGTTTTTCTAAATGTTGTACTCAACCTACCCTGAAAATGCCCATAAAAACTTCTATGCAGGATTTTATATTTTCTTCGAAACATAATGATGTAAAATCCAGAGAGAAAAGTATGTGTTTTGTGCTAGGGATAGCTGGATGATGGCTTGATATTGCAACAGATGTTAGGGGAGGTACTTTGAACACGGTTCCCCTCGAATGGGTCTCAACTGGCTGCGTGATTGCTCACACACAAAGTAAAGATCGTGTTGTGAAATGGCATTTGCACGCTTTGTCACCCTGGATGAATAATGTAGAGTTTGTGTGTGGTTGTAATATTGTGTGTGCTACAATTCAAATTGGTGCTACAATGTAAAATACATTCAGTGGTGGAATGTAGTACATTGATTTAGTTTGACATTTTTGGAAATATGCATTAGCTGCTGATTTTACATACAAAGCATTTAATGAGCTTCTAAAATATGGTGTGTTGTTATAGATAAGCAACCCAGCAATATGTAAATGTGTTCAAATTAGCTGTGTACCAACAATAATATGATATACACATTAGTAAATAAGTAATAATAATCCAGCGATATAATGTTGAATATTAAAAGTGTCACAGGGCCATTTGTCTCTGTTATGAGTACTACTGTACAGTGTATACAAAGAAGCCAAAGAGAAACACATGCATACACACACACTCCAGCAATTTACTATCTGTGTGGCATAACAAACACTTCACATTTTCATAACTTTCATACATAGAAATACAATTAGTTTTTTGCTGAAATGTATATATAAGATTTACGACGAGACATTAAGACAGTTAGCATAGGAACATTGACAGAAACTTGTGAGGCATCAGTTTATGACTGACAACAAGTCACAATCAATTAGCTGTGTCATAGTAGCATGGGATTCTGAATTGGCTTCTCGCGGCTGCTCAACTTAAAGAAGCATAGATTTTAACGTCAACTTTATAGCTCCACTGACTGTTGATTGAGCTTCACTTAAAAAGAGCTGACAAAGAGAAAACTGGAAAAAAACAATGGCGGTTTACATTCAGATTTTGACGCGTGCTTTGACATACAGTGGAGCTGTGCTTGAATTATTTATCAATAAACTTGAATCACGTCGACATCGCAGCTGAATTGGTATTTAAAAGTCACAGAGAAAAACATTGTTTATCACAGTTATAACGTGGCAGCAGACACAGACCCGAGGATTGCCAGTGTGTCACACGGCACATGTTTGGCATTTAACCGCACAATTACATTTGTGTGTGTGTGTGTGTGTGTGTGTGTGTGTGTGTGTGTGTGTGTGTGTGTGTGTGTGTGTGTGTGTGTGTGTGTGTGTGTGTGTGTGTGTGTGTGTGTGTGTGTGTGTGTGTGTGTGTGTGTGTGTGTGTGTGTGTGTGTGTGTGTGTGTGTGTGTGTGTGTGTGTGTGTGTGTGTGTGTGTGTGTGTGTGTGTGTGTGTGTGTGTGTGTGTGCGTGTGTGTGTTTGTGTGTGCTGGTGGTGCTATTGTATAAACTGACTACATTTGAGTTCATATTCTCCTCTCTTAAATCAACAGACTTTGAGATCCAGAGACAGATCGGTGTGCTGCAGAGAGGGGGGACGGTGCAAAATGAGACCCGGGCGTACGATTCCAAATCTGGGTAAGAGGATGGAATAGCAGCAGGGGCCACGGTGCCAAGCTTTAGCCACTAGAAAACACCCACTGACAGTGACTGGGATCTCTGCCTGGTTCATAAGTGGCAAGCTTTAGCTGAGGAGCATCCATCATGCTAATCATGATGAATAGAGCCATTCGGATGCAGCCTTCACCCTGTTGTTTATCTGTGAGATATTTTCAACTCACAAGCTCACAGAACGAGATGGCTAGCAAACAGCTGAGGCCTCCATCATTTTCTGGTCTCTCTGCCCCCTTCCCATGAGGCCTTGCATGGCCCGAGGTGCACTGTTAAATGGAGCATTTGATTCCCTGGGATTTGTTCTTTCTTATCGTTCATGTTAAGGTGGCTACAGATTTGAGTGGACTGGTTTGCAATTAGCTATTTTACGACATGTTTTTAAAAAAAATTAAACCTAAAAATATTTTGTCATTTGATCGTGTGTGCATCTTTTTCTCTAGGGGGACCATCCCAATGAGGGACAAAGAAGGTCTACAGGACTACAGGTGAGTGAGTTTTTAGGCTCTTTGCATATTTGGAGTAGGTCCAAAAAAAGTAGGTACTAGGCACTTTTTGTTTGTGGAAAACCAAAAACAGGCGAGTAGAGGAGAGAATGATTGGCAGCTACATGGAGAGATATAAACAGACAACACTCAACGTCCTGAACTCGGTGGTGTGTGTGCTAGACTAGAGTTTAGGAGTGGGACTGACAGATGGACAGGTCTTGGACTGACGGTGTCAAATGATTAGGGGGCTGCGAGTAAAAAAAGTGACAAGTGCCGTGTCAAGAGGACTATTAGTATCTCCAAACAAAAGCTGACTACCTCCTCTCTCTCTCTGAGCTTATCTGTGCTGCTGATAAATCATTCTGTCCCCCCTCCCTCCCTCCTCTTCCCCCCTCCCTCCATCCCTCCTCTTCCCCCCTCCACCTGTCATCCCGTCAGGTTCATGCCAGAGCCCAACCTGCCCCCTCTGGTTGTGTACGAGGACAAGGCGTCGCTGCCCACTAGTGTTGCTGCGTGCCAGGCCGTGGTGGTGCAGGAGATAAGGAGAGGCCTGCCAGAGCTGCCCAGTGTCAAACGAGACAGGCTGGTGCAAACATACAGCATCCTACCAGAGCACAGCTTCACTCTGGTGGTGAGGGGTTTTTTAAAAAAAAATGTATTAGCTTTATTTTTTTTTAAATGCGAACCAGTGAGAAGAGGAATTAATTCCCTCTCAAAAAATCTGCGTGCCGCATCTTTTCTCTCTTAATTGCCATCGGATCGAGTCCAAGCAGAGTCAGCCTTTGGATGCGGTTCTTGCTTGGATCCCGGGAAGCCAGCTGTGTGTGTGTGTGTGTGTGCTTGCTGCTGGGCTGATTTGATCCTAATGAGATAATACGAATGGAAAGAAGAGATGAAAAAAAAAATAATAATGATGGTGTGTTGTTACAGAATGAAGACGGGCTGGTAGAATATTTTGAGGCGGTTTTGAACGCGACCAAGAAGGAGCCGAGGAAGGTGATTGGCTGGGTGACAAATGAGCTGCTGTTTCACCTGAAGCAGCAAGACATGAGCGTGAGCCAGAGGTGAGACATACACAGACTAACATCACACATCATTGTAGCTTTTACAATGTTCACATAATGCCACCATAGCTCATGAATGCAGTGCTGTTCTGCAGCAAATACTCAGGTCCTCAGATGTCATGACCCCTTAGAGGCTCTAACACGTTCTTACCTTTTGTATGCTTATCTGAAACATGGTGATTTTTTAAAGAAATGGAACGTGTTCAGTACATGTAAAGTTACACAATGAGAAAGAGCTTTTTCTATTGTAGCTGCTTTCAACTCGGGAGTCGCAAGTTCATCAGATATAGCTTTCCCCTGAAATGACAAAAATGTTCTTTTACCAAATACCAAATCTTTCTTCAGCCCCCAAAGGAAGTCTTATAAATGAAACAACCTGAAAAAGAAAAAAGGTCAAGCTATTCACTTGGGGGTGCCCTACTATTCACTTCTTGCTGGGGACTTTTCTCTCCCCCTCATTTCCTCTGGCTGTCCAATGTCTGTAATTTAAGGTATAAACACCCCCCCCCCAAAAAAAAAATACTTTTAAAGAAAAACTAGTCACTCTCCAGATGCAGTGTGTGTCCGGCTTCTTTTCATTTTAAGGTGCCACACAGGCCACTGCTTCAAGGGTTCATGTGAAAAAAACTGATTTTGTGTTAAGAATAAATTGTCACCCAGAAGTGATTTAGTACATCTGGTATCACAAGTTCAGCTCCATAGCACAGCACGAAGGGTTCTGCATGGATAAACTTTTTATAAACACACACACATTCAAATGAATTATTAGTTAAATCAATTTGCCCAAAGCAGAGAGGACAGGAAATGGGATTGTAAAAATGAACCTCACAAGCTAAGCAAACAACAACAGTCCACAGAGTTGTAAATACACAGCGTCTGTATCTGTCATATTATCTTCGTTAACTTCTATCATTGTCCTTCAGTGTCTTTGCAACCACTGGAGCTAAACAGCAACCCCGTGTCTCTGCGCTGCTTATATTATTCCGCAGTGTAGTTTTAAAACAAAACTCGCAGTTTAGCCTGCCAAAATTCAATCTGATTGGACTAGGAGAAGCAAAGGAGGCAGATGAATTAAGGCGAAATGAATGGGGAACCTGTACCACAATAGTGAAAAGTATGATGGCCTATTTTTTATTTTTACTATGATTGGATTTCATTTGTCAGCCAAGGACTGTGAAGCATGAATGAAGCAGCTCATGCCCATCACTGCCTGAACTAATACTGATATATGATCCACTATTGACAATGAATGAGGTCTGTTCAATGGTTTTAAATTGTGTGACCTTTTTTATATGCATTGTAGTCACAGCTGAAGTTATATATTGAATCCAACAAAATCCACAGTCCTAATGATATTACTTTTCCTATGCAATGGAAAGATAATGACTATCTTTACTTAACCAAAAGTAAACAAAAATTTGTCATAATAACAAACTCATTTCAGCTGTGAAAAATCCTCTCATTTTGTAGCTGATTTTGTATAACTGATTTCTCACCCCTGAGGCAAAATAACATCTGTCAGTTATTCTTGGCTTAATAGGAGATTCGACTGAAATGTAAATCAGCTGCTTCTAAAGAGCATTTAGGTACAACCATTTTATGTGTCTTTTTATGTTTTTAATTTTATTCCGATACAATATCTGGGTAAATAATAAATTCTGCACCGGTTTGGTTTGACTGACAACAAGGTTTATTAGATTCCTAGTGTTCGCAAATACTGATTAGACCACGGCATGCGTTACAATAACAACAACAACATGTTTGAGTTCATAAATCATCCGATCTTCCCTAATCCTTTGTGTCTGACGATGAGAAAAACACCTGCAACGCTCCTGTCAGCCCTTCAGAGAAAAGCCTCTCTCGTAGAAAATCCAATTACATTAGTGAAAAACACTGAATTTTAGGAATAAAGTGTTGCATTGATGTTCCCCTGCTGAAATCTTGTTAGCTGGAACATATTGGATTTCAATTTAACAAAAAACTGAATTAATTTTTTTTTTTTTTTTTTCATTAGAAAGAGAAGTTGCCACAGTTCCTTTCATACCTGTGTGCTTAAGAACAGAACATGCCCATCTAGCCACGAACAAAAAAAAATTACTCCAGGTGTCTCCCACTGTTTCTGTTTAGGGCATACTGTGTGGCTAAATAGCAGACGCTCATTTTAATTATTTTTCATTTAGCAATTTTCCTTGAACAGCAATTTTATAGTTACTGCAGCTAAAATAAATAAATAAAGATGGTTAGACGCATCTGGATTGTATTTGTGAAGTTCTCACTGAAGGTCAGGCTCCAGATTACAACTTCACAACTGGCAGACATTGCTTTTTTTTTAACTTCATATTTCGCTATTGTTCAACCCAGTCAAATATAATTCTACGATAATTCCCCAGAATTAAAATCTCTTGAGTCATTATTACAGGGCAAATGAAATTGAAACAAGTAATGGCCTGACTTCGGTGCAGATGCTGTGAGCTTTACTTTATCTTCCTTCCCCAGACTGTTGGTGATGCATTTGTATGTGTTAAGAGTAAAACCACAAGCTAGCTGATGTTTATTTATGCATTATGTTGCATTTGCTTTGGGTTGAAAGCAGCAGTTAGAGAAAAACAAAGATTGGCTGGCAGGAGTGTGAAAAGCTGCAGGCGGAGAATTCAGCCGCATACATACTTTAAAAAAAACACACATTTACAGAGCATGGCACCAGATGGAATTAACTGGCATCGGAGGTACAAAATAAAATGTTTTGAAAAGTCTTCATAAGAATGCATGTAGCATCTTGTGCGTCCATACTGTTCGGTGACTGTCAATATAAAATCTTTAATCTTTTAAGTTTTTTAAAAAGCTAACTATTTCAATAGTTCTTCCATTACTTTTAACCAATCCTTTTATCTGTAAATCAAATATTTAAGCTATTTCAAATGGTAAATGTGTTTATTTTTAGCTTACTAACATCAATCAACCATTTATCCATTACTTTTAGGCGCCTATTTCAACTATAGTCACTACTTTCAGTAAACTAGTTCAAGTGCTCTTTCCCCTAGCTAACTGGTTTTCCTGCACTCTGATGGGCAGCTTATTGCTTATTCTCAATGTATTAAAGATCTACATCATTGGTTAATCTTATTCTCCTTAATACAATAGCCGGCCAAACCCAGTTGCCTCTGCAAAGATGGATTCTCTTCATTTACTTTTTCACAGTGTGGATGGAGCCCGTGTTTTGGAGGAGATTTAGCCGAGATGGAACGTCTGGCCTCCAATACGCTGATTGAAAACTGTGTCTCTACTTAATAATATATTCTAACAGGCAAGTTAGTCTGGTGGCCTGTGGAATACAGAAGACGAAATAGGAACGAAAAATGTATTAGAGTCAAATAACTAATGTCGATTTGGGCAAATTTCTCTTTCGTCCTTTCAGTCTGACACTCCCACTCTTTCAACCTCTTTCTCCACCTCCATTTATATCAATAATTCTTCAGTACATCCATAAACCATAATCTAATTCTCCGTTTATTTGATTCCAGCCCGATCTCTCCCTCTGCTTTGGCCGAGCTGCTGGATCTCCAGGAAACGGGACACATCTCCTCTTCGGTTGCAAAGCAGGTCAGTCCTCCCCCCCCCCCCCACCTACCTTCCTATCTGTCACTCAGTTACACACACCCCACAAACTAGCGCTCATTGACATTCTGGTTGTCCCCTTTCCACTGGTTCCTCGCTCCTCGCTAGGTGTTCCAGGAGATGTGGAGGTCATCGGGCAAGACGGCAGCACAGATCATCCAGGAGCAGGACTTGGGCCTCGTTAGTGACACCACACAGCTGCACACAATCTGCCAGAAGGTGGTGGACTCACACCCTGATGAGGTAAAGGGATAACCTGCAAAATTCTCACAAGCAAATATATAGTGTTTTCATGGTTGTTTTTATTGCACGTATTGAGATGTTTTGTGTTTTCTGCGCCCCCCTTTTTATAGGTTCACGCCATCAAACACGGAAACAAGAAAGTTCTGAACAAGCTGATGGGGCTGGTCCAGAGGGAGACCAAAGGCAGAGCAGACCCAGTTCTGGTGAGGGAGATTTTACAAGAGATGACCTCATGATGAAGGTTGGACTGTTCTGTGAAACCTACAGCCCTATCACGGACTGAGAGTCAAATCATGGCGTGTGTGTGTGTCCTTCACGAAAGAAAAAACGATATGAATCGATACGATACGTAATCATGTCCACCATGTCGTATGGTGGTGTATGATACCTGGACATGTTGGTTCATACAATTATCGATTGTCAAGCAGAAAATTGAGCTGCCATCCCTCATTTCTCAAGTTGAAGTTGACATTTTTGTAAATACTGAACGATGTTTTTCGACCAGACAACAACCCTTATCTTCTGTATTTATGTATGGTAGCCTATTTATGTGTCAAAAGAAGAAAAGATAAAAGATTAATAAAGATATTCAGATTCCTACTCTCTGTGGCTGTGTTCTATCACCATTCGGTTCAATATTTCAGGGGGAAAAAGGGCATTCATGAATACTAAAATACAGTAGATTAAGGATGTTAATATTCATAATCAAATTTAATAAAACATTGATAAAGTCGAAAAAAAGTTAAATCTGTGACTACCGCATTTTATGTTGAAGATGAATCGGAGCCATTTTATGAGGAAATAAAAAGATTTGGATTCCAAACACGACTCCTCTGAACAGCCTTGCATATAATTCAATATAACCTTTCCAATATAACTTTATGTACCATTGTCCACCGGCTTATTGGCTGTTATGGTCATTTGTGAGGCCTGAAAAATCACTCAGGCAGGAGTATGAAATTGCTGACAGGACAGACAGATGCCCTGTCATCGAGAGAGGCACCAGAAACCCTGCCAACCACTGGACATCTGGGCAGGAGAGCGATCAATGAGCGCCCTCTTGTGGTTATAGCATGCTATTTGCCTTGTAAAACTTGCTGTAGTAAAATATGGATTATCTGCACAATCTTCACATTAAACTTGTACTCTTCTCTTAATTTACATATACTCTGATGTGATTCATGTAGAATCAAATTAAGATAAATCATGGCTTCATCAGTTCACTTCCAGCCTCTTAAAGGCTTGTACAGTCAATTTAGTTTATTAAAGTAATCCCCAATTTTCTTGGAAATACTCACATTTGGAGGTTTTAAATGTGACAATACTCTCCATTGTGTCCCAAATGTACTTAGTTTGTCCTCTTTTTTGACCCTTTGTTTGCATGCATGTCTGGCACAAACATGGTGCGATTGACTTGGCATAAAGTTGTTCAACCATCTTCTGTACCAGATATCTATGAGCTTGTTCATCACAGTTTGCTTCCTCTCTGCAGTATTTCACTGGCATTGCATGAAACTGGAGAATCAGCTCCTCAGTGTGTGTGTTTACCTGAGAACAAGACTGAGTTCAGAACAAACTCTCTCTGGGGGTAGCAGAGGGCTGTCAGGAAAGAGAGAGTTTTAATTGAGGACGTCAGCTTCTACAGAACAAAGAGCCACAAACCACCTCTGGCTAAAAGCAAAGGATATATTGACTGTGTCAGATGAAACCGGTTTGGTAAAGAAGCTGGGTTTCGGCTTTGAAAACCTCTTTTTTAAAGTTAAGAGTGTGAGTGTGAGTGTGTGTGTGTGTGTGTGTGTGTGTGTGTGTGTGTGTGTGTGTGTGTGTGTGTGTGTGTGTGTGTGTGTGTGTGTGTGTGTGTGTGTGTGTGTGTAAACAACACGTGAAGTGCATCCACTTTCATTTACCAGAAGCTGTCTTTATTTAAAGAGGCACATACCTTTGTGTCTTAGACAAACAGCAACAAACAATAACCTGTTCACATCTTGACTAGAAACCCCCAGAGGCCAAATGGTGTCAGAAAGGATCAATCTTTGGAATAAGATCCTACAGAGATACAAACTGGTCTATAATCTTGTTAGAAATACCCGTTTTCGTTCCACAATGCTGCTTTAAAAAAAAAACAGTGATTGTTCTACTATGCTGGGTATGTTACACACACTGAATCTGTGTCAGCAGGCAGCGCAGAGTGGCACTGCAGTATGAAAAGGCTGATAAAGTGCTATGAAACATTATTTCACCAGAAAAAAATGACTTGTTTAACTATTGTGAAAATGGCCAAAGTACACAAAGACTCGACTGCATCATTTATTGCCTGCATGGCATCAAGTAGGAGCTGAATGATTCAAATAGGAACAAAAATACAAAACCCAGATTAGAAACTAAAGTTAAGACACAATTCTTCTTCTTAGTAACTGATGATTGTTTTGCAGGACTACCAGATGTACCGTTTCCTTTTCATCCCTCTAAATTCTACTAATAATTTGAGTTTATCCATAAGTAAATTCACCTTAATCGAGTCCAACAAGTCCAATGTCTCTCAATCCTCTAATAATTTCTCATATATTATTCAATATAAAATTCCAGATCTAATAGAACTTAATAAAAACAAGTATTTTTTTTTTAAATCTCTTTCCTTAGTAATTGTCCACATTAAATTCATTGCATCTTTCTATCAAGTTGTGAGTGGACAGTGGTCGATTATTTTTACTACTAGAAACTGATTTTTATCCAGAAACAAATGTGTTATTTATTAAAAAAAAGACGCTTCATTGTATATTGAATTTAATCAATACGAAATGGAACACATCAGAAATAATGAGACAAAACAATATTGTAACCCATGTTGCACATCTTCAGTCCCAATGGCCTTTTGCTTTACAGTTTGACAATGGACAGCAATGTAAAAAAAAAAAGTTTGTAATTCATCCTTAATTATTCATATTTTGTTTTACTCCTGTGTAAATCCATTTGCAATCAGGCAATAATTTGAACTAACATAATAATAAGTTAGGCACAGATGTTAAACTATTGCTGGGATATTCATTTACACTGTGCTTTTGTAACATAAATATTTGCCATGTATCTTCCTATTTAACATCCATGTGCAACACCTGGACTAAAATCAAAAGGTGATTTCTAGCAGTAAGCCCGTAACCGTTACAATGCGAGATGGTTTTTTCGAAAGATGCAAAAATACAACTCTCCAAACAGTGATATTTCAGACTTATCACAACTAAAACACCCAACACAGTCCCTAAACAGAAGACAAACCATAGCAACTAGCCGCTAGCTAGTGTAACCTTTTCGAAAAACATATGGCAATAGAAACTCTCGTAAAAGCTTAAATACCCCGGCCCATTCTGCAAATATGCAAAACTTCATTACACCCAAAATATTCATTGATTTGCATAGTGTTCCATGTCATAAGAACATTTTCCTTACAATATGTACATTATAAAAGCGTCGCTAAAGTAAGGCAAATTAAATATTGCATTAATAATTCAGGTATCGGCACTCCGAACTGATCTGATGTGGAGTACATTCATCTGAGGAACTGGTGCATTGTGGGAAAAAAATCTCCACCCTAAATAAAGGTTGTTTGAAAGTAGTGAGAGAACAGCACGTGTGTTATACGACTCCTGAGGTACCATCATCAGTCAACAGAAAAACAACATAACAATTTTTTTTAACAATCTAACACGCAAACGTTTTCGTCAAGACAAAAGTGACCGACGTGTTAAAAACTGTAACAGCTGCATGAGAGTAGAGAAGAGATTTTGAATGTGCGAGGATGCCATGATTGGTTATCTTCAGAATGACAATCTTATGCTGCCGAATTAAAGGCTCAACCTCTCAAAACGGTATGTTGAGTTATCCAATGGCAAAGAGGTAGCGACTCTCCGGGAAAAAAAGGCCACCTGAGTATTGGACCGAACCATACGGAGCAGCGGACATCTTGCTGGTTGTAGGAGACATTCAGAAAGATCGCAGAACTTCGGAGTATTGTGTGATTACATTTTTTTTTTGTTACACTCTTTACAGTCTTTGGTAGATGGACCTGGATCTCACTCTTACAGTATTTTTTAGCTAAAATGTTCGGACCTCCATCTTCGCTGCCAAACCCCGCTTCTCAGATCTACACGAAGATGAACTTATGAAACCACATTCAATTGATTATCTTTGCTTAGGGAAAATAAATACACCATCCATATTTGAAATAGTTGTAGAAATCACTTGATCCAAGATGTTTTTTCTTCATCAAGTAGAGCCCCAAAAGGACAAAAACTAAAAGAAAAAAAATAGAAAACTTTTGATAAAAGAGTCTTTTAAAAAATCTTTCCGGGGTTAAATTGGGACAGGATCACTACTCTTCCATAGGAATGTAAGATAAGATGGAGTGCTCTTGTGCAATGGCAGCCAGTTCTTTGAGGAACTCGGTGAAGAGGACGGTAGCAAAGACCTCGGTCTGGTCCAGAGAGATGGCTTTAGGTTTGGGCGGCGGCGAACTCTTTTCCCCTTTGTAGCTTGACAGTCTACTGCTGCTCGTGTCTGAAAAACATGGAGGATTATAATAAGTTTCAATGACAAAATGAAAAACAAATGATGTAGCCTATACCCATGGACACATTCTGCACTACATGCGGTTGAATTTACGACATCTTGTAAACATCATATAGCCTATTCCTTTTCAATGATTTCTCCATTTATTAATTATGTCAGCCAGTAAGTTGGATCAGAAGCGCGGATTTTTCTGAGAAAAACGTTGCACTCGTACAAGGGTATTCTGGGTAACAAACTAAAATATTCCCTTTTAAATGTACCATCTTTAAAAAATCTGGTTCTTATCTTTCAGCAAACATACTTCCAACAAAGTTTTTTTTGGTGTGTAGTTTTTACAACTCTGAAACCAGTGGGAGCCTGGTTCAAAACACAGGCCTGAAACTCCCGGGGTTTAGCCGAGATTCTTGCTCGACTGCAAAAAAAAAAAACTAAAAAACACATGACTTAAATAAATCAAGTAAAAAATGATTCTGGTTCCCAACAGGAGCCAAAACACAACTCAACTTAATGCAGATGTTTTGAATTTGACCCAATTTTGGCAGCGGGTTGGTGAGACAAGAGGAACTCTTAGAGCAAGAGTCTAATTACATTAGTTTCAAAAGTCTGAATACTATTTAGTTGACTACTACTTCATAAAGAGGGTTTATAATCTAAACTTCTTTTTGAGATTGATTACTCAAACACATTCGTAGAAATTTAGTATGTATATCAATCACTGTTATAGATCAATGTGCAAAATACATGTTCAAATTGTCACCTGCTGCCATGAAGGAAGGCTCCCGGGTCAGGAGCCAGTGCTGGGCGGCAGTGATCATCTCGGGGAAGTCTTTCCTGGTGGCGTTCAGATGTTCTATCTGTTGCCTCACCGTGGCTAGTACCTGAAGTTAAACATGGGAAGGAAAAAAATGTAGGATTAGATTCATATCGCTAGTGATATTAAAAGTAATTCAATAAGAACAACCTTAAAATCTGCATCTGAGCTATTCTGGAGTTAGTTTTTTGTCAAAATCAGAGAATACCTCTTAAGGACCCACTACCTGTCCATATTGTGTGTGTGCTGAAATAAAAACCACTGTTAATAGTACACAGCCTAGGTTTTTCCTTAGATACGGTTGGGCCCCTTTTGTATACATACCAGTTTATAGAGCCTAGGCTGTTTTAACAATTTTTTTTCAGCGCGCACAAAGTACGGACAGGTAGCAGATTGTGAAGAGATATCCAGACTTTAAACTATTCACTCCACTCCTATTTTTCAATCTCACTCCTGAATGGAAGACTAACATGTTCCAACATCTTGATCTGATGATACACACGCCTCAGGGGAAGGAGAGGACATAATAATAATAATAATAATAATACCTTCTCAACTCTAGTCTAAACATGCAGCCACACAGCACTGTTTGAGTTACCTGATAAAGAGAGCGAACCGTCGGCTGAAAGACCAAGTTGGTGTTGAGGAGGAATGAGCGCAGCAGAGGCTGAGGGTAGGCTGCCAGCTGGGCCAGGATGCCCGTCAACAACAGGTTGACGTTAAGAGAGTTCGACAGCATGTTCTCCATACGAGACAACAGCACACTGACAAAAGGACCTGCGGAAGGAATCATCAGAAAATATAGGTTAATTCTGCTCCCCGATTGTATTTTATTTTTTTATTTCTTTGTAAATAAAGAGGGCTTCTATACTGCTTAAGGAGGTTGTTGCACTGATTGTCTCGTTTGTCGTTAGAGGTAATTTATGATCATCAGATGTAAAAAGGAGACCGTTTCATTAACATTCAAAAGTTCTTCGTAGTCTCTTTAAACCTACCAGTAAAAGGCACTGATTGGCTTCTGACTGGACTTCCACTGCTAAACTTAGTCCCAAAAGGCGAGTGCAGTTTCTCTGCCTCTGGTGTCTCAGCGGAGAATGAAGAGAAATCCATCTCCTCCTCATCTTCCCCGTCCTTGTCCGCCGTGAGTAAAACCAGCTTCTTTGACTCTCCCTCCATTTTGACCTGTTTCCCGCCTGCGTCAGGGTCCAGCGTGCGAATGAGCTCCTCGTACTGAGCAATCAGATCATCAGCCACCTCAGAAGCAGTGGTGGCGCTTTGGAGATTAGAGTTACAATCCATCTTTGTGTCCAAGCTAATATCGCTTTTGCTCTCATCCATCGGAGAGGTCTGAGGTGTGAGACTGAGTCCGTTCTTGAGGGGAACTTCTGCTTGACTTTCTTCTGACTGAGACCTGTCGCGGCGCTCCACATCTTTGGTGTCTTTCTTGGCTACAAGATCGTACACCATAGCGTCATCCTGAAAGTCATTCTCCTCGATATAAGAGCCTTTCACCAACATGGTGGCTGTTTTCCTCATGTCCCTGAGGTGCTGTGGGAGCTCGGAGGGAGGCCGAGGTGGAAGTTTGCTCTCGGCTGGAGCCTCAGAGCCAGTCTGTACGGGACACGCATCATAACTGTCGTCCCACTCCAGTTCAAGCTGGCTGGTGGAGGGCGGCGGCGGCTGTGTTTTGGGTGGAGGGCGCGGCGCTATTAATTGCGGAACCCTCTTGAGAGCCACCTGGGACTGCCGACTTTTCAGCCCCGGTTCTTCAAGCACCCCTGGCTGGTATTTCTCAGGAGGGGGGTCCTCTCCGTCGTACAGGGCAGACCAAACCGTACAGGCCCGTATGCAGCCGCTGATGCTCAGACGGGCGTCGTAGAGGTAGTGGAGGTAACTGACATCCAGGTATATCTCTGAGCCGATGGTGCAGGAGTTACCCGAGCCATCGTCCACCTCTAAGAAGCTCTCTTTGTCTTTCTCCTCTGGGGAAAGAGAAAAGGAAATGTTGATACAAGCTGCTGTGTTGTGCCTCAGCGCACACACACACACACACACACACACACACACACACACACACACACACACACACACACACACACACACACACACACACACACACACACACACACACACACACACACACACACACACACACACACACACACACACACACACACACACACACACACACACACACACACACACACACACACACACACACACACACACACACACAGAGCTTAACTAATGAGTTTGACATTAAACTACAGGGGGTAAAGTGAGGGAACAGTGCGAAACAGCAGGAGATATCTCACTTCTTCATGAGATATTCTTCATCCGTGCTTTATGTTCCAGGTAAATGCAGTTTGACACTTTGCAATGCAATCTACTCAGAAGCCATGTTTGAAGATATTTTGAAACGTAATGTAAATTACACTCTTTTATATATTTTATTTTTGGTGTGGCAATTCTACTTGGGCAATGAATGACTTTTCATTTTCCTCCGTTATGCTCTATTTCTTCTGTTTGTTTTGACTGAACGCCACTTTATTACTGAGGTCATAACATGCACTCACCCAGACAGGGTTATGAATAGCAAACTCTTTTGGATGACTGCGCCTTTGCAGCCCAATTCAAAGCAACAGAAAAACATCCGACAAAAGCCGACTACAAAAATGGTTGTAAAAGCCAATGGTCTCATTACTCATCATAACTCATGAAAATGATCCCAAAATTGTTTTGTTTAAAAAAAAAAAAAAAAAAAAAAAGCTTTAGTAAACCAGACAAAATGTAAAATGTCCCTTTAGTGTCCTGTCCATCTTACCCATGGCTTTGCTTGGAGTGTCTGGCCCCTTGGAGAAGAGTATGGAGTCCAGCTGTCTGAGGGGTGGGGGGCTGTGGTCTGGTGAGCAGCATGACGGTGTTAATGCCAGGATCTTAGCTGCTGACGTGGAGTAGCAGTCCCTCTCCCTCACCACACGCCTCTGACTCAACATCATGTGATTACAGGGGATCAGGTACCTGGGCACACACACAGGGAACAGAGCCTGTTAGCAGAACCAATGGGTGGTCTCACCAGTGTGTGTGTGACAGATGGCAACACAAGTCTGCACAGTTGGAGGTAGTCAGCTAAGGCTGCTCATGTAGTCAATCAATTAAGATGTACAATACTTCATTGTACGTGTGTGTGTGTGTGTGTGTGTGTGTGTGTGTGTGTGTGTGTGTGTGTGTGTGTGTGTGTGTGTGTGTGTGTGTCTGGAAGGGGTGTTTCACTCACCTCAATACGAGCTGCAGCATTACATCTTCACAGTATAAGCCAATGAGAGTGCGAAAAAGTGCCAGTGACACAGTACCAAGCTAGAGAGTCCAACAGAGAGAGACACAAGCAAACACATGCTAAGAAATTAGCTTTTTCAATTGCACTTTAAAAACAGATTGACATATGGCAAATGTCTAAGTTATTAAAACATCAAAGGTTAAAAAGCAAACAGGAAAATGAAAAAGCTCAAATGTTGACTATTTGCAAGTCCATGTTTAATTTGGCTCATGGTCAAAAATGTGCAAAGCAAACATGTTTTTTTGTATTTTTCCCCTGAGTTGCAGGTGTGTCGAAGCAGACATTTAGCAAATGCTGGAGGGAACTCCCTGAGCCATTTACACAGTCTAACAGTAATGTATGGAAAGAACACATCACTAATTCAAGTTAATGATTCAGTTCAGACAAAATATTTGAACAGGTTCAAACACACACAGAACTGTTTGAAAATGCTGATATCAGGCGCTTTGCTAACAAGAAGATATGTCTCTGCAACAGTCTGTGTGCCTCTGGGGGTGGCTTTTTCTGTAAGTACATGAGTCAAGCTGCATGTGTGTGTGTGTGTGTGTGTGTGTGTGTGTGTGTGTGTGTGTGTGTGTGTGTGTGTGTGTGTGTGTGTGTGTGTGTGTGTGTGTGTGTGTGTGTGTGTGTGTGTGTGTGTGTGTGTGTGTGTGTACCTGGTAGGGGGTGTTGATGCGGCTGACTAGCGTATCTAGAATGTGGACGTTCTCATGTCTGTGCAGCAGGATGAAGGAGAGGAGCGTCTGCAGCAGGGCCGGCTCTGACACACTCCTCAGGAAGAGCTCCAGGTACGCTGTGGTGGTCATCACCTCTTCTAGGGTCAGCTTCACAACAACAGGACAACAGTATGGGGTCAATTTAAACTGTTGATTTATATGCAGAATACAGTAAGGCATTAGGATGTTATCTGGATATTCTTAAATAAGTTATAGTATATGGTAGACTGCTTAATGTATTTCTGTATTTATTTGTATATTAAGCAGACAGAACAATTTGAAGTCTTTTTTATGAATGAAGCTATTGTGTAAAGCTCCATTTGAACAGGGTTAAGTTACAAATATATATATTTTTTTACCAAAATGTTAAACTGTCCCTTTAAGAATCAAATTTTATTTTTTATTAATAATGTCTCATCCAGACACACACATTGCATTTGAAAGTGTGTCACATGATCTTCCAATGAAATATATTCTTGTCACCTCCTGTTATGTGGTAAAAAGGTAAAATCACAACAATATGTATAGTTACTGAGGGGCATGGCACATACTTTATTACTTTAATTTGGTCCATGCTTGTCCAAATGAGGGATAACATTGAGCTAAAATGGAGAAAGAAGGTTGAGTCAGTCAGAGTACCAACCTTGTGTAGAGCTGGTGCCAGGACAGGCACGAGGAAGCCGTTGTAGATGTAGCTCACTAGCTGGTCTCTGATATCAGGGTGAGCCACCTGGGAACAGTCAGTATCAACACACATCAGTCAAGAGGTGCAGTGGAGCAGAGCAGAAGGTTGCAGCCATTGTGTCAATACATTTTTTCCAATGTTGCGGAGCCTGTTTTCACCTGAATGACAGCGTTGCAGAACTCTAGAGAGTTGAGGAACTGTACGAGGGGCGGCATCTGGAGCCAGTCTTCTCTGTGCAGACAGTGCCAGTCCTCATTACCCACCTCCAGTTTAGTGGGCAGAGACGAGTAGAGGCCACTGAGCCCTGTGGCCAGCACCTGTAGGGGAGAGAGAGAGAGAGAGAGAGGGATGTCAAATGTCAAGTAAGATGGTACAGTATTCTAGATAAGGTCAATGGCTGATTTGGGCTTACTATCGATAATGGGTCAGTTTAAGCACAAAAGTCAAAAGTCTTATTAATCCAATATGGCAACCCCTTTATTGATTATGTAAAAGCATGGGAGTAAAAATCGTCCTGCCTTTTGCTGCTGCGACTAGGTTGAGTGTGGTGTCCATAATTACCCTATCATGCAACAGCTGTGTTTTAATTAACACAGGGTTGTCTAAAACGGCCTACTGCATATTGTTCCGTCTTCTGTGTTTTGTTGTATGTGAACTCCACACATTTCTGTGACATTTTGAATGCTATACATGGTGAATATCATAACTGCTAAACATAAGCATGTTAGCATTAGCTACTATAGGGGGGAAAAACACACAATACAAACCCAGTATCGTGTGATATAATGTATAGCCGACAGTCTAATGAAAAATATTCTGACAAAGAGATTTCCAAGAGAGAATATTAGGTGATTCATTAAACATTAATGAGCCAATGTATGGCATAAATTATATATAATATACTGTATATACGCACAGCTTCCCGGCAGTCAGTTTTACTTTTGGCTTCTCGCAGCAGATTTATATTGGTGTTTTACGACTCATAATAATGCAAAACACTTTTATAAATCATATCCTTCCTTTTCCACCTTCTTGATAATGTGATGCAGATGTAAGCAGAGCAGCAGGCTACACATCGGGCCGTCTGCACATGGATTTATGCCTCCTACAGGTCAGCTCCATAAATATTTGAGAAGCAAAGAGTTTTATGGCCCATAACCTCCCCTGTCATAATCCTTATGCTATGGTAATTAGGCCACTAATTAATGCATTAATGTCAACAGACTTCGTCTCACATTACAAACAGTGAGCGTTAATGATTTGAAGTATTTACAAGGGGAGGCTGTCAAACAACATTGGAGTCTTAAGCACCGCAGTCTGATTTATCTGCAAGATGAGTGCATCATTAGTGTTGCATTGATACATTCTCTATAGGATTATCCCTTGTAGCCCAACAGTGGAACCAATTAAATTCACTAAACTGGCATTGAATCAAAAGCTATTTTTCAGAGCAATGTCTGCAAATGCGGGTAAATTACATTATTTACATGGGATTAGCGATAGCTTGCAACCGTGGCATAATCTTATGAATGCCAGACATTTGTGATATTCAGTTCCAGACATGTTTTAGCTTCGCTTCAAGCAGCGTCATAAATTGATCTGCATATCTTTCCCCGATTATGACGCCCAGGGTCAAAGAGAGGTCTGGAATTTTAGAGGAGCTGTGAGATGAAAATAATTAACGATTACTCAATTATTAATTTTGAGATTTTTGGCTATTTTGCTTCCATAACATATCTTCCTTCATACTTAAAAAGGTCCAAAATGTACATTTAGGTATTTATTTGACTATAATTGATCTTTTTACGTCTGTATATTTATTAAACGGCCATTATCTCAACATTAGGTTTCCCCCAATACTAATCTCAACTTCCAAAGAACTAAACTAAACTTTCCACAATCATTCTAAGAGCTATTCTGAAGGTTGAACACATAATAATGAATAAATAAACATGCAGAAAATGCATTTTTAAGACCTATACTTTTCTATGTATAAAAATGAAAAAAGGCTGTATCCGAAAACCTGTTCTGTACGACCACGTGAATGAGATAAAGTTGAATAGGAAATTCCTGATTCTGTACTAACCGGACAGAAGTAGGTGTTCTCCGCGATGTGTTTTGCCACCCTCTCGTTTTCAGCTGACAGAGACATGATGAGCAGCAGTGCGTCTCTGGCCTGCTGGCCCACCGTGCCCTCCCTGTGGATGAAGGGGATGAGCAGGGAGAAGATCAGGAAGTTGGTGGCTCCCTGGTCCTCACTGGTGTGGAAGAAAAGCTCCAATATGGACGGGTCCTTCGCCAGCACGCAACACAGCTGGTTCAACAGTAGCACCAACTCTGCCTCCACCCGAGTCGTGGCTGTACCGGAACATGACGACAGTAGCATCATGAGCGGCCTGAGAATGGGCTTGTGGTGCAGTAAGGGCTGACGCGATTGGCCCACTAGCATCTCGTACATCTTGAGCTGCTCCAGTTTCATGTCGTCAGTGAATTCTCTCCGTAGGCTCCACACAAAGAGACGTTCCATGACATTCTCCATCACCACAAACTCCAGGATGGGCCCCATGGCTCCGGCCTGCCCGCTGCCCTCCTCCATCAGCAGGAACAGCATGTGCTCCACGTAGTTCTGCACGGCACTGGCCTCGTCACCAGGGATAGGCCCAAAACGAGGGCCACTAGAGCCGGACCCGGAGCTGAGGGTGAAGGCACTGAGGGTGGGCAGGCTGGAGCTGCTGCTACCACGAAGGGGGTCATGCTTCTCAAGGATCTTCACCACCTAGAGGGAGAGACAAGAGGGATATTGCTCAAACATAACATATGAAAACCGTTTATGGTTTGATTTGAATGACAAACTTTGCAAAATAACAAGCATAGAATAAAAATCCTTATTTGGTTTTTCATGACTCATCATGACTACGTCTAAATAGGAAGAGACAAGAAGAGAGGTTGTAGAATTAGGCGTCAAAACTAAAGCGTTAAAAGATATCCCTATCTGATTTTGGTGGAAGGTTTCAAGTAAGGGACAACATATTTGATCTAATTATAATGTCAGCAAAGTATAACGTTTTTTCATATGAAACACTTCAGATTAACCCAATTTGTCCCATCTCTTTGTGTGAAGATGAACAAATAAGTAATTTCAAGTAATCCAAATCTTTACAGTGAGTTGGGCCACACATATCAATTCTATACATGACAAACACTGGTCTGGTTAGCTATAAAAAGGAGCAATTAACAGTGTTTTGGAGAACACAAAGTGAACACAAAGATTGACATAAACTCAATCATCGAAATCCAAGGAAGAAGCTAATTGATTTGTGGGATTTAAAAAAAAACTGCTGAATCAGTTTCCGTTGATGTGGACATAAAAGGATCTCCAGCATGTCAATATTATCATTATGTAGACAGCGCCTGTTTACAAGGTGCAATAACAAAAAAACTGATTGATTGCATGTAAAACCATTCCCCTTCTTTCTTGGCAGGTTAGCCACCAACAATAATGTGATGTACAGTAAATAAACCGGCAGCACAGCAGCACTGATAAACTGAGTGTGTGTAGCACAGAGTGAAGAGGTCCTTTGTGTGTATCCACTCCCCTCCCTTGTGTGTCCGCTGCGTAGGAACCAGAGAGTCACAATAAAAAAGGAGCCAGTGTCCCCCGGCCTGCTCCCGCTGCCATGACAATAACTGGCTGAGCACAGGAGAACTGGGCATGGCTGACTGGAACAAGAGGACAGGGTTTAGTAATCCCTGTCTGAGCCCAATGGAGGCCTGGACCAGTGGCATAAGGCTCAGGGATCAAGGCTAGTGCTGGTGCTACCGACATTATACTGTAGTGACGGGAAGGGGGCCAGGTTTTTCAGAATCACTTGATATATTTAATTTACTGGACATATAGAGGAGTCAGCTTAAGCCATAATACTGATGCTGGATCTGTGTCCCTCGTCAGAACATATTATTTCATTTTTTTATGGTTTTAATCTATATATTATGTTTTAGTTTTCATAGAATATTGTATTACTTCAATTATTATTTTCATATTTAGATTGTATTATTTCCAAAACATTTTAAGTAAGGTTGTATTTTTTAATCATCATTATGAATATTTTATTCAATGTTTCTTAACATCTCATCATTTTAACTATTTATATTTTATTGTTTAACGTGCATTGATCTCCGCATCCATTTTTGCTTACTTTCTATTTTGTATTCACTGTAAAGCACTTTGAACTACATTGATTTGTTTTGTAAGGCGCTACATTACCTACATTTTGATTGATTGTCTTAACATGGGTCATGAAGAAAATGTCTAAGACTGAATTAACTTCAAAGATGACTATTTAAATGTTAAGTCCTCAAACAAGCTCTACAACATGAACGTGTATTATTGTTGACGGTGCGTCAGTAGGGTGAAGTAGTGGGAGGTTGGTCAGAGTATAGGCTATGTGCCAGAGGGGCAGTGACTTCAAACTCAAAGTAGCATCATATCACCAGACTCCAACTCCACACTGTCTTTGATCTGGGCAAAACATGTTTTAAAATGTTAGCTGAATCAGTTACAATGTGGAGCACATCCCCAAACTACCCTTGAAGTGAAGATGCTTTAAAAAGGCCACCATAAGGCAGTGTGAATCTGAGTGGGGAAAGTGAGTGTAAAGAATGTGCCTCTTTCTGCTCATTACCACCTGTGTTGTGCCCTTTATTTCTTTATAGGTCCATGGTTGTGCCCTGGAGCACAGCCCTAAAACCCAAACTGCTCCAGTTGAGCTGCTCACGCTGTGCCAACAGAGGTGTGTGTGCAGATGTGTGTAATTCTTTTGATGTACGAGCAAGGCCATGCATACTATTTTACGCAAACATGAAATAATTAGGCAACAAACTGGAGTTACATTTTTGTTGTTGTTGCAAAAGTTGTAAAAAGACATCAATGCCACATGTGCTGATGCTGATCTTTTCTCTAAAAAGTGCCGAAGTTTTATGATGAGTCAGCTTTTGAAGTTGCGGGCTGGATGAATGATTTGACGTGGATCTCATGCATTATTAATAACAGACGACATATGAGATGTCAGGCAGTGACCTGAATCGCCAAATGTTATATGTATATAAAAAAAGAAGAAAAAAAGGTATTAACACTAAAAAGATAAGTCCAAAATATCAGTCTGTCACTTACTTAATATGAAAATTTTAAATGAATATGAAAATATTAAATACAAAACAGATCATCTGAAGGATGGGAGCAGTGGACAAAGCTAATTTAACAGATTGGCCACATCTGTATTTAGTCTGGCCACATCTGTATTTAGTCTGACTTAATCTAATCTTTTGATTTGGTTTGATACAAGACAACTAAAGAATAGTCTGAAGATTTTCTTACGTGTACACTGGGTGGGAGTATTTCCACATTACAACCTTTTTTATGTCTCTAAACAAAAACACATTCATGAATCCTTTGACATTAGCCAGCAATGGAATGACTCAATAACTCCAAGAGCAACAACAGTGACGCGCAACAAGCTGCCCATACTCCACTGTCTGTAGCTACAGATTGTTGGCAGCCACGGCAACTGACAGATCACTTTGCGTGACACAACAAAACACAATGAGCTCTGTGAGGCCTGGAGAGCGGCAGATAACACACAGCAAATGAACATAAACCTCAGTATGCCAGGGAAACAAAGGCAGAGCTTCTTACATGGGGGACAGGGCCAACAATACTTACAACGGGTTCCTCAGATTTCAAGGTTTTCTGAGCTGAAACCAAAGTCAAGGGCACTCTTCTCGCGCTACTGATTAAACTGAGCGTAGAAATACGACTCTGCAGGAGGGAGATCGCGCTGCCAGTTTGTCTAATGCAAAACGAGCTTTAATCTGGAACACGGAGTTCTCATTGTTGTTCTGCTCACAGTCAGTCAGTCAGTCTCTTGTATTTTATATTACAACATCTTGCAATGACAAAAACAGTCAAATCAAGTAGATAGCTATTGATAATCTTTTCAAATGGATACTGATGGGCAGTTATGGAAGATGGTATCCAACAAAATGAAAGCAGATCATTTCAAACTGATCTGAGGTCAAACTGAGGCCTAAATAATCATCAACTGCAAAATTGTGAAAATTCAAAATAACTCTAAATGTTGGAGTTGAAAAGGTTTGCATTAAAAGACCTGGCTTTTTATGCATGTGTTTAAAAAAAAATCAATCTGTCATTTAGCAAAACAAAGTGTACCAACATGTTCAGTGCAAAGTCTTGTCAGTGGTCTGGACTGTACTGTCAAGCAGGCGACGAGTTAGTTTGTATTCACAACACTGACCTCACATAGAACACAGCACTTCCACATTCCATAATGTAAATTCCCCCACTGTGGAACCAATAAAGGAATATCTTATCTTATTATGCTGAATTTACCAACCACATTAACGGATACACTGATCGTAATGGATGTCAGTGGGCTAATACACCTATTTCTCCCTAAATCTTAGGACAAGGCCTGCTTACTAGACCTTACTTAATTTTTCCAGTGAGTAAAATTTCAAAGCATTTCAAAAGTTTAACTCCTGCTTCACTGAAAAAGTTTATTGTCAGTGTCCAATATGCATGTTTTGATATCACACAATCAAAAAAAACAATCTGGAGTCAAAACTCTGCACATACATTATACTTATTCATGATGTTTAAAAATCCAAATGGAGGTACACAAATAAGTAAAACACTGTTTTGGGGAGATTAACAAGGGCTTCAGCATCAGCATTGAAGAACACAACTTTGAACCAAATAACACAGCTAATCCCTACAAGCCGATCTGGCATCAAACTTAATGAAAACATAGAGGAATTCAGCTTCATTTAGCTATGAGCACCACAGTGAGTCTGACCCCATACTGACAAACACAGTGTACACATTAAGCAGCTGACACTTAGTTTCCAACAAACTTTTCTACCCCCTGTGTGTGGGCTGGTTCCATACTTATGTCAGTGTGTCAGTATAATGTTTGTGCATGGCGGTGTGGGAGGAGTATAGGCCTCTCATTCTGCCAGAACCCACAGCAGGGGTGAACAGGGACACACACTACCTCAAAGAGCCAAGAGTCGGAGACAGACGACTTCACACTGCCAAGATTCCCCCGGCCAATAACATTCACTGCAGTTTACTGTTATTGGGACAGGAGCACTTGAGTTTGCCAGTCACTTTCTACTGTCAGTGAGGTAGGGTTACAGTAGAATCTGTGTCTTCATAAAAATAAATCTGTCAGTCTTTGTCTTAGTTAAGAGTGGTGGTTCCCAACCTGGGGGTCAGAATATCTACAGAGAGTCTCAAGATACATCCGAGCATTAACAAGATGATTAACTGGAACACAAATGTATTAATGTATATGATCTTTGATCTCTTTTTGTGAAATACAAGATCGTCTTACCTCTTCAAGCCTCTTAAGAATGACTCAAATGAAACCTTCTAACAAGTCCAAAATCACTCGCTTATAGACTTGAAGCGGCTAGTCTTGCTCTGTCCAAAAGGTCAAAACAAATAGTGACAATTTGCTTCCATTTTATATGCTACAATGTAGTACAATGGCCTGCACTGTAACCAGTCGACTTCCAGAGCGCTCCATGAGTGTCGTTGTTGACATTTTCCTCTAAGTCGTTGTGAAAAAATGTGAAACAATTCCTTTAAGCTGTGCGACTCTTGGTTTAGTGCTAGTGTTTTACCTGGGCCCAGTGGTTCTTGAACACAATCATGCAGGTCTCTGGGTCCACCCCTTTCAGGACCAGGGACTGCCCATCTTGGTTTCCGTTGGCGACCATGGAGGCCATCACGGCGACCGGATCACACGCGGGTTAAACCATGTCATAGGCAGGAGACGGAGGACGTTCCCGAATGTTTACTGGGTGAAACCATAGCGACGGGTGGACCAATAATCACACAGGACCTGAGGATGCAGAAAAAAAGAAAAAAAAAATTGTCACACACAGAGCCATAAAAAAAAATTGTTGCTTCATAGAATAGCAGCACAGATGCAATGATATGACTGGTGGGCGGGTGCAGTGCATTTCTGGCTAGACAGCAGCTATGACAGGCATGCAGGAAAGAGAACAATAACAGGCAAAGTCAGATGAATCATGAATCTTTCTCGTCTCTGGGCTCAAAATGTGTTGCATGCCGCGCTCTGTACTTCGGACCGAGCTGTCAAATTGCTTTGGGAATACCTCAGACGCCCAAGAAGGATTCCTGCCCGGCCCCCTGACATCACTCTCATAACAGGAACATTTTCTTGCATCAGAAAGCGAACAAACGGCAACTGGGTGTGAGCAAGTCTGACTGAATGTAGGGGACTACTTAGGGGGAAAACAAAAAGGAGATTGCTAAGTTTTGTTGATCAGACAGTGCATTTGGTATGTATGTGCTATATTTTCTAGTATGACACATTTTGCAACCTATCAAGGCAAGCGCGGTCTGCATTGCTCATACTGCTTGTTTTTATGAAATATATAATTATATTGAAAATAGCCCAGAGAGGAAAGATTCTCAGGACAGTTCCAACACTCACATTGGTCTGTTGGAAATTTGGAAGATGCTGACTTTTTTCCCCCCAGAAAGGAAGCAAATTGTGGTTTTCATTGGTGGAGGGTAGGCTATAACTGGAAAGATTGATTCTCCCCGAACAAGACAGAAGTTTTCTTTCACAACACTGGGAATAGAATGGGTGTAGGCTTTTTTTTTTTAAAGCAGGACAAATCCAGTGTCTCTCTGCTACACTGTACCATGTCTCCAGATAGACGCCTACACTTCAAGAGGAAGGATGTTAGGATGGGCCTTATCTCCCCATGTTTCCTCTGCTCCCGGACAGTGAATGTTTGTGATGACTATCATCGGAATTTCAAATGATGCCACATGTACGGTACATCAAAATTGTACCGTACAACAGTCACATTTCACACATATACACATTTGAGTTTGCAGTAATGCCAACGTTGTGCACGTACTTGTACTTGGTACAGTGGAGCTTTGAACTGTATGCTAACATCATTCTAACATGCTGTAATGTTTAGAATGTTAGTCATCTTAATTTAGCATGTTAATATTGTTAGCAGGCTAACTATTGCTAAGAAGCAATACCAAAGCACAACAGCGGCTGATGGGAATATTATACATTTTGAAGATCCATCCAATACGTTTACTTTTGGTGGTCCAACCCACTGATCAACATCCATAGCTAAAGAGGACATGACCTGGTTTAAGCCTAGCTGCCTATAGACATTCTCACTACAGAACACAGGATCATATGGACTCAGTCACAACAGGGGGTCAACTGTAAAACACACAGCAGCTGCATGCCAAAACACCAAACCGGAGCCTCTAAGCGCATGCCCATAAAATCTGTCTCTCTCAACCAATCACAGCCAGGCCCCAATTTTTTCAAAATCTGCTTTGCCCCAGTTCTACAGAAACATCCCCACCGACCACAGAGTTTAGGCATAACAAGGAACACACAGTCAAACTTTCACCATCTGCTTTGAGTTAGAGGAGGGTGCCGACCAGTTGGATTCTTGAGAAGGAATGTAAAGGCAGCGTGGAGACTGTGTGTGTGTGTGCGTGTGTGTGTGTGTGTGTGTGTGTGTGTGTGTGTGTGTGTGTGTGTGTGTGTGTGTGTGTGTGTGTGTGTGTGTGTAGGTTTCTTACCTCTGCTGAATCATCTTTTAACAGGGACGGGTTGAAGAAAAGGACTTCATTCTTGTCCTGTTGTCACAAAAAAACGAAACAGAGATTACGTTATGTCAAGAGAGGAGCAGGAAGTGTGTGTCCGTGTGTGAGGGGTGGCGTAGTGGGAAGTGACGGGACATGAGTAAGACGCTCCGAAAAGAAAAACTTGGATGGAGATGGAGAGAAGGAGGTAACAGGGAGGGAGGGAGGGAGGGAGGGAGGCGGAGGGAGGAAAAAAATAAAAAGGGAAAATAGTTTGGGAGAAAGTCTAAAGAAAGGATGACAACAAAATATGAGAGTAAACAAGTATGTTGACACTATTTCTGTAGTAATTTAACATGAATATCCAGTCAAGCTACAGTTCTGAATGGAACAGCTAGCTGAAGTCATTGAGGTCTGCTGTCGGCTTTTCTTTTCTCATTTTATTGTATTTGGGGCACTTACGCAAGCAGTTGTTTAAGTGGATGGCTGATTTTTAAATGAGAATGAATATAAATGTAGGCTATAGGTGCATATTGTGTATAATTGATATGTTCTAGGGCTAGACTTTTTTTTTATTCAATAAACTCAAACTCAACTCAAACATCATGATCTGTCCATGGTGGGAGAATAACACCATTGTTCCCTTTAATTAGTGCTGTGATGTAATTGGCATATTTCTAAACCGTGAGAGCCCCATTCCTCACCAACATTACAACGGCCCTCTACGGCGCTTAGAGCAAGCCATCGTGGGAATAATACCATGTGAAGCAGCAGCCTCAAAATGCCTAAAAAGTGTAATGTCAACACAAGTACCACATAAACTCTCTACTTCCGTTTTGGCTAGTTTAAAAAAAAAAGTGCCATGTTCTTGGGGGAAAAGGCAATCTTTCATAAAAAGTGTGATGCTGTGTAAACAGAGAGGGTGAGAGCGAGGCAGATGGAGATGTGTGTGTGTGGGTAAGTGTGCTAAAGAGTCATCATCAAACCCACGCTTTGTTTTTCAGCCTGGTTCTGTGCTTTGCAGTGAGTGAACATATGGATAATGTAGCCTACATTCCCCAGGCAGGGCATTACAGAGGCCTCCAAAAGAGCTTTATATTACACTCACTGTGAGTGGAATTCAGATATTGATTAAAAGCTGACCTGCTCTACCAACTGAGCCTGAAAGTTAACTTAATTTTCCAATTAAAAGGCGTGACAGCAGGCTTTACAAACCGTTGCCATGATGGCACGCGATCATCAGCTGCTGACTGCCAAAGCCCACGGAACTCTTGCCATATTTGAATCCTTGACAACTGGAGTGATAACGGGGCTGTGTAATCATACCTCCTGTGTGAGCAGTGAAACACTGATGGAGAATGGTTTAACATCATAAATGATTTAACCAGGAACAAGTGGCTCAGTATCATTAGAAAAGTAAACCTTTCATTTGATTTGAGCTTGTTACAGATTAGAAAGAGACAATATAACATTTTATGTCACAAAGATCCTGGCCAAAATAATCACGATTCACGATATTATCCCAGTATTCATCAGCCATTTTAAGAGTAATTTGAAGATCAAATATTAGGGTTTTGGAATGACTAGAAAAAATGCAGCGCCCCCTTGAGGCAAATACAAAATCAATCAGGAAATCAATATTGGACTGTGTGTGTGGCAAGCTAGGCAGCTTACTGAAGCCACACTGAAGAAAATATTCATGATTAACCCACTAATGGAAATTCACCACGATCAACAACATATCATGGTTGCTGTATACAAATCTTATATTGTCAAATTCCTATTGTAGATATATTGGTGCATGCTGGTCGATAAGTAGAAGGAAATTGCAGCAGAAAAGAATGCCAAGGATACTTAAAAGGTTATTTAAAACCATTGTCTTTATTAAGTAGTTTGCCCACCATTGAACAGTCAAGTTTATTTTTCATGGACTCTAATACAAGTATTTCTGAAGGTTTTAAAAGGTTTTTCTTGTTGTTTTTTTGTCCTGTTAATTTTTGGTGGTACAATAAACATCAAGATTAAGCCCGATTAAAGCTGTGATTAACTGCTCTCAGACAACAATACAGTGGCAGCAACTCCTCTCAAATATGCTCCACACACATCATGGTACAGTAAAAGTTCTGTATTGAACTATGAGCCAAATAATTCAAGATTTGGATTTGCCAACTCAATATACAGTCAAGTGCGAAAGTTTGTGAACCCCTTGAGCCTTTTGGAATTTTATTTATTTTAACCATTATTAATTCATTTTTATCAATACCAGTATTTTTTATATGAAATAACAGATGTTTGTTTATCAATTCAACATTTTTATTTTCCAGAAATCAATTGTTAAAACAGATAAAACAAATTATTTGACGAATGTTGTATGTGCAAAAGTTTGTGAACCCTGAGCTGAATTGCTTAAATCGAGCAAGGTAAACACAATCAGGTTGGCCAAATTGGTTGATGAAATAGACCAATGTAATGAGAGATCTTTAGGAAAGAAATTGGGCGGCACTAGATAAAACAGAGATAAAACCAGGTCAGTTTAGGCTCACCAAAGTGAACCCATACAGGTCAGACATGCTAAAAGGGAAACAAATCTCAGAGGATCTCAGGAATAGAGTTTTGATGTTACACATTTGTCTGGGGACAGTTATAAATTCATAAAAAAAAATTTGAGCTCAATCGGTCCACCGTGAGGCAAATCATCTACAAATGGAGAGCTTTAAGAGTGACTTAACATCTGCCTAGAAGTGGACTTCCTTCAAAAATATCCTCAAGCGCCACAAGAAAAGTGATTTTTCAGGTAAAAGCCAACCCAAACATTACACCTGGAGATTTGCAGACAATTTGAAACCACCATTATTCACTTGGGAGAAGGTTCTCTAGGTGGTAGGCAGAATTGCGTTTTTGCCCAAACATGGCGGTTTTGGTTATGACCAAACAGTTCAATTTTTGACTAATCTGTCCACAGAATAAGACTTCAGGTATCTCCAGGTGCTCTCTGGCAAAGTTGTGACAAGCAGTTTTGTTCTTTTTTGAGAGCAGAGGCTTCTTCAGCAACCATCCCATGAAAGCCATGTTGACTGAGTTTTCTTCTTATTGTGGAACCATGCACATCTGTCCCAGATGCTGCAAGAGAGGTCTGCAAATCACCAGATGTAATGTTTGGGTTGGCTTTTAACTGAAAAATCACTTATCTTGTGGCGCTTGTGGATATTTTTGAAGGAAGTCCACTTCTAGGCAGATGTTCAGTCACTCTTAAAGCTCTTCATTTGTAGATGATTTGCCTCACGGTGGACCGATGGAGCTCAAACTTTTTTTAAAATAATTTATAGCTGTCCCCAGACAAATGTGCAGCATCACAACTCTATTCCTGAGATCCTCTGAGATTGTTTCCCCTTTTAGCATGTCTGACCTGTATGGGTTCACTTTGGTGAGCCTAAACTGACCTGGTTTTATCTCTGTTTTATCTAGTGCCGCCCAATTTCTTCCCTAAAGATCTCTCACTACATTGGTCCATTTCATGACTCAATTTGGCCCATCTGATTGTGTTTACCTGCTCCATTTAAGCAATGCAGCTCAGGGTTCACAAACTTTTGCACATACAACATTCGTCAAATAATTTGTTTTATCTGTTTTAACAATTGATTTCTGGAAAAGAAAAATGTTGAATTGATAAACAAACATCTGTTATTTCATATAAAAAATACTGGTATTGATAAAAATGAATTAATGATGGTTACAATAAATAAAATTCCAAAATGTTCAAGGGGTTCACAAACTTTCGCACTTGACTGTACGCCACGACTGAGTACCGACATCTTATAATACTCTGAACAATCCCATGAGGGTCCTACAAGTTGCTGTTTTCCAGAACAACAAAGGCAAACCCTTGTTTTTTAAAGACTGAAATAATGTGCTCTTTCAGCTAATCTCATAAAAGGCCAATTACTGAAAGCCGGGACCTACATTGTGCTCTCATTTACAGTGTACCTGCTGTCATATGTTGAAACTCGGAGGGAGAGCCCACAGCTACACACAAGACACTGCTCTACTTGCCAAAAATAAACCTGAAATTACAGTAGAGCCAGAAATGGGACACGCCGAGAGAGCACATGTCAAAATATAGGTTGTTGAAAATACAGTATGTCCTCAGAGTAAAACGAAGAGCTGGTTTCTGAGATCGTTTCTTGAGATCTGAGTGTTTGTTTACATGAAAATGCAGTGTTGTTGTTGTGTGTGTGTGTGTGTGTGTGTGTGTGTGTGTGTGTGTATATCTTGTCTGTTTACAAGTTCAAACGGCGGGCGCAGCAGCAGCAGTCCTGTTGCTACACACCGGATTCTCCTGTAATTTCCGATTATCCAATCATGGCAATTTTGATAATTACACGTATTTCTTCTCCACAGTCAGAGAAACGACATACAGAGCGGAGCAGGCAAATCCAGACTGGGATTTCACTCAGAGCAAATGCAGTAAGTAAGCTATAGACACTAAATATACTCTATTCATATCCTACAGGAGAGGGCATTAGACATCAACAGGGTCAGAAACACAATAATATAACGTCATTCTCCGAGTGAAATTTTGTAAAATAATGTATTCATTCTTTTATAAACAAGTGCAGTTGTTGAGGACTTTTGATTATACCCACAATGATTCCAAATGTCATTAAAAACCAGCATCTGCAACTTTAACATTTTTGAAGAAACTGGAAATTGTTTTCTGTGTTTCAGCATCTTTTTTCTTTTAAATCTTACTGAACAAACCCGTTTCCAACATGACACGAGAGAAAATACATGACTCATCAAATCTACATAGTGACCGTTGCCATGTTATTTAAATAAGAATGAGCTTTGATGCACTGAATATATTTCCCTCTCCTTCTTTTGACCGGTTTTCGCTTTGATTTATGCCTTGATGTTGGACCATGATTGAAGGCCGTACAAGCCAGGCATTGACTCAAACCAACAGTCATAAACTCAGTTATCCGCTTTTTGCAAATTACACAATATAAAAATGGCTTAAAAGTACACTTTATAGTTGCCAAACCTACAGCAATTTGAAGTTGACGAACATCCAAGCCCTCACATGTCTGAGAATTTATCTTTCTTGTCGACGCCTACATTTACTCCTGTCGGTCTTACTTGACGCTGAACAGACCAGAAAGTTAAGCCCACACTAAAATTTGAATGTTCTCAAATGAAATTGATATAACAATAAAATCAGAACTGTGACAAATTCAAATAGAATTCCCTTGTCTTATGTAAAAACTAAACGACTAAGCACAATGCACGATTACTCAAAGCTTTGCCTGGTTCCTGTACACTTGCTGTGTAAGGTTCCCAATAATGTCCTTGGCAGCGTAAAATCCTTTCCTCCAGATGACTGCAAATTAATTGTTTGGCTCATCCCTCTGAACAATGAATATGATTATAGCCAGGGGTTGTTACAAACTAGCCATTTTTGCTGAAACGTGTAATGGCTTTACTACATTGCCAACTACAAAAACGTTGCGTCGGTTCAAGCAACTATTTATTATCCCTACACGGATACAGCTGGAAACTAGAAATGTCCAATTCTATTCAGTTGGAATACATGGTTTCACAAATAGTGTTGCATAAAGAGCAAGAGGCACCTGTCTCCCCACTCCCAAGGTAAACATGACGACAAAGTGAGAACCCGAGCTCAGCTATTGTGTTGCACCTATGTGTGTAGGAGTTTTAGTGGAAGGGAAAAAAGAGAGAGATAGAGAGAGAGAGATATAAAGCCCCAGGAGAAAAAACGCAGTGTAAACATGAAAACAAAATGCTGGCCTCTATGGAGTTTGTCTTTTTTTTCTGAGTTGGTTTCTGTCATTGTCAGCTTCCTGACATCCCACAGGTTATAATGCACACAGGCGTGGCATGGACAAATAGCTTTGAAGGCCAGACACACCCTTCACTCAGACTAAAGATCATCTATCTAGCTAAACAGGAGTGTTAAACCTGATAATGAACAGTCAGAGTAGGGACTGTATATAAACTATTCTAAACTATTTTATAATCTTCCCTTTTGTCTTGGGTAAGGCATTTCGGGTGCTAGATAGTGAACTGTAATCTCCAGCAGACCGAAGAAAAGTCTGGAAAAGAGTTTCATTTCAAGGAAGTGCTCAGCTCACAGTGGAGAAATGTACTATAAGCCAGGTAGTGGTCATGGCGACGCAGTGACAGACAGCCCCATTAAAGCGATAGCAGCTTTTGAAATATTCAGAGACTACAGGTGAAGTCACTGAAGGGTCAGATAGAGCCTGGTCTGAATATTTATAGTCGTCACCATCCTCCAATCAGCAACACTGCAGGAGGGGGAAAATCCATTAATTTTCTTATGTACGTCTCCATTATTCTCTTTAGCCAGCGGGGCAGTGACCACTGTGTGGGACCATTTATCTTTAGGAGACAGATTTACACATTCAGAGCAAATTCCAGATATAAAACGGACACAAGAAGGGTCATAATCCAGCTATTGTCAATTTTGTCTTTTAAATGTCATATAAAGGAGAGTGAATATTGGACTAATCTGCAACACAACTCCAAATAAAGTGTACATAAGAAACTGCTATGAAGAAGGCTGTAACAACAATGCAAGTCTGGCACAAACTTCATCTCAAAAAGCCAGGGAAATACAGGTTATGATATAATCTTTAAAAAAAAAACTGTCTTGCTCCACTGCAGCGCTCAAGAGCAGTCATCAATAAAGGTAGGGCAGCATCTCTCAAATCAACAGAACTGGTTTTCCTTGAGCAACAGTAGTCAAAAATGCAAGTTTTTGTGACATGCTTTGGAAAAAAAAGTGAATGTATGAGATGTTTAAAGAGAATTTCAATGAAAGGTTCAAATTCCTCTCCAATGAATTTGTATGATACATAAATCCTAATCCGTATGAACTATCCATACAAATCTTGTCATGGTTTGCTTCTAAACACCACAGCACACGGCCAACAGGTGTTATAAAAATATCTGTGACTAGCTTACGGGATAAGACTATATAAGCAAATCTATGTGTCACTTCTGTGGATTTGAACATGACCATGAACGCAAAAAGGGTGTTGGCTGTTCGATTCACGTCGAAACTGGTTCCAGCAACTATACTTCCTACTATACTGTATATATTAATCAGAGATCACAAGAACATATTCATTAACATGTCCAAACAGACACCCAGCTGCTAAATCTAGCCGGGAGGAGAGAAGAGGAGTAGAGGAACAAACGGAGGGGGGAATATACACCAGTCCAAAAGCTATAGATGTATAAATGAAGTAGATACAGACTTGAAGAAGAGAGCCAACAAGAGGGTACAAGAGCCCTTATATACCCCATGGTGAAGATCAAAAACATGGCCAACTGCACATGCTGCGACTTTCTTGAAAGAGGGTTTAACCAGAGATAAGATCTAGAAAGGGAGTAGAGACATTACCCTGATTCCTGCCACTGATATTGGCAACATGTGATGTCATCCTTCAACCTGTGTATTAGAATCTGCCTTTATATCCCGAAGTGCATATTAAGTCAATTATAACATATTATGTCAATTATAACGCAAATGTTACTGAGGAAATGAATTCAGTGACCTCAATAACTTCCGTCTTGCTCTCTGATACTTTAAACCACAGAGGACACGACACGTTTTTGTTGGTTTTCTCCACCCTCATGGTCTAAATGACCACATTGTATGTACACAATGTGGGCCGGGTGACATCATTCCTACTATCGTGTTAGTATGGAGCCTATCTGCCTATCCCTACACTACAATAGGCTTCTGTCAAGAGATAAGAATGCAGCGTGGGTATATATCCTCTCCATCTCTACTACTGCTACTTCCTCTGTGGCTCGTTTGCATCACGTCTCGCTCGGCGATAAAACCAAGCCGATGTTTGCATGTGGAATGGGAGAAGGACAGGAGATACAGCGTGTCTGTGAAGTTCAGCAGATATGTATCAGAGAGACGAGAGAGAGAGAGAGCCAGCTGGATGAAAAGAGACATGAAATCAAGTCCTTTTGAAAAGCTATGATATGAGAGCTGAGTCAAAAACATTGAGGTTGTTTTTTTAAAAGGGCATACAGAGCATACCAAAGTGCCTGGCTCATCTGTGTCAAAACAAATGTTTGTGTTTGGTTGACTGAACTTATTTTTGTCACCCTCTAAGGATGAACTCATTTAGTTAAGTAGCTGTGCATCGGGCTCTGGTGCGGCTTTATGACCCACTTGCTATACATTCTCCCTTTGCTTAGACAAATCAAGACTGGAAATGTAGCAATATATCCACAGTCGAGGTATTGAACGTTTTCTTGACATGAAATCTCGAGTCCTCTAGGACCGCGACCGAGTCAAGACCAAGACCTTTAAAAAAAAACAGTCTTAAGTACTACAACACTAAGTGGCTGCACACGTCCCCTATGTGAAGACCACTCATGAATTATAAAGAAGAGATGCAAACTAATGTATACATTGTTGGCTCTTTGAAAAAAGGTAGTATGATGTTTATTGTGGCCTCTTAAACATCATACACAATAAGGTTTTACTTTATGTCAGTGACTGGCTTTCATATGTCAAAAACGGAAGGCTCTTTAAACAGAACAACAGAAGTGGTTCGACCTGATTCCATTACGACCTCTATTCTTTTCACAATACTCTGAAGAAAAGACACCGCAGGGAGTTTTCAGGAGGGTATTGAAGGTCATTCTTTGTACTAAACTGGAACACAGGTTAGCCATTCTCCCAGATGCTATAAGGAATGGTCGTCTTTTTTCAATAAATTACTTATATTTCTATGGCATTTTGAAATATAATTGCACGCAAGAATCTTCCTCTAAATCTACAACTTGTAATTTGTTTGCACTTCTGCACAATATAAACAAGATACAACATGCTAATGAGTTAGCTTCGGAAGTGTATTTTTCAATTTTTTTTTTTTGTGTATCATGGTTTTATGCTTATCCCTAACCCTAAACTAATCACTTTCGAAACACACACAAGAGCAGTATATCAACCCTCTCATCTAACTCTCGGAAAAAAAAGCCAAAGTGAGTTTTGACCAACATTTTTTTTACGAATAAGCTACATAGCCTTTCATGATGTCTTGTAACTTATCAGGGTCAGCGTGGTGGACACGAGCAGGTAAAGTCAGGCTAATCCCAAACATGGGACAAAGCTTAGCTGGCTGTGTGTGTGTGGTGGGGAAGGGGACACACACACACACACACACACAAACACAAACACACACACACAAACACAAACACACACACAGTCTACGGCACCTACTGTATTCAAATTTTCCAACACTTCTGCCAAACCTATCCTGCATTTGACTATCTTAGAGAAAAAAAAAAATTTCCTCCAGCATCTCATTGCAAAAATGGACGATACAAGCACAAGTTAACTTTCTATTGCCAACTTATTTTTAGCAAATAAAAAAGCTTAACTCTAAAAACACTACTTCACCCTACAATCAGTAACATTGTGTTCAGGCCGCAGCAACAAGCAAGGTGAAGCCAATCCGATCCCAATTACAAACTTGTGACCTGAACCCATACGTCTAATCACATTAGTATGACCATTATTCACAGCGGTCTAGCATGCTGCAATGGAGAATCACATCAACAGAGTTCCTGTGTGTGTGTGACTATCTTGGCTGTAGTTCTGGACACCAAACATGCCTCTAACTCTTTTATATACAGTCATGAGAATATACATGAGACTCAAGTCCCCTTCTGAAGATCACTAGTAATCACACAGATGACTGATTAGCCACACATTCTTCTCATTCCTCAGAAAGCTCAAACAAACTTCCCTTCCCCTTGCTGCTGGTCAGAATTCAAGTTCAACCTATTCATGTTAGGAACGACGTTATGAAAAGTGGGATCATTTTTGCTGTAGTCTCTGCTGTGGAAGTTGAACTGATCAGGAAGCACAGACCTGCAGCATGCAACCAATTATTAACAAACAGAGACCAGATTGAACACATTGAGACAGCAACAGAGGAGTTTTTCCTTCTATAAAAACAGCCCCCTGCATATGTTCAGCTTTGTTCAAAACGACCAAGTCAAAATTAACTGCTTCCATACACAATCATGAAAACATCATCACTTCACCTCCTTTATAGCAACACACATTTTTCAATTTCTATTTTTAAAGAGGTCAGAAAACAGTAGGATGCCTCTACAAGGGTCAATATAGCTTTGGTTGGAATACTGTACTATTTTGTTGTGTAAGAAAAGGCAATGATCGATAATAAACAAGCATGGGTTTTTCCAATGTGGAAAAAAATGCTCTGGTACCACAACTAAAGGATTTGATGCTTTATATATATTGTTTAATATCTCATAGTGTGTAGGCAAAATATATTTGGGTTCTGAACTGTTCATTCAACTATTTCAACAGGTGATCTAGGGGCCTTGGGAAATAGCCATTTAAATGTTTTTCTCTATGATTGGTGATTTTAATATACAAAACAGTGTCAATAAGACCTTTTAACATACTTTTGAAATATTAGACTAACTTAGAAAACAGAAATACAAACAAACAAAATACTAATAAATCATAGTATGAAGAAGCTCCCCTGACTATGTATTTCTCATAAAGAAAAACTGCCTCAAAGCTCAGTGTACATCAGCTGATTGTGACCCACATTGATTTGGCACGAGAACACCTGTAGAGTTATGACACTCGCACAAGAAGGCCAGGCTATGATGAAACATTCATGTCTGCAGGTAACTCAACACCACCTGTGTTCTGCCTCCCAAACAATGGACATCTGAGTTCAATGCTCGGTCGGGACATAGACAGGAGGCACTGGAAGCTTAAAATCACTACAGGTAGGTAGGCTACTGGGTGGGCTTCTGTTACAAAAGGGCTGTGGTCTAGTCCTACAATAACTTTGCTAGAAGCTAAAAACAACCGCACGTGGATCGCAGTAAGATATATTTCAAGGAATGACGCTGTGTGAGCATGTGCAAGATTATGAAACCAGATCCATTTTGGATAACATGTTGTTATGAAGCAGTGACTGGTTTATTGACTGAGGTTGCAAAAATGTGAGCCATGATTAGAGTAAAGGGTGGGTCTACTTTGACTTCTGTCTCCATAGTGAGGACACAGCAGTTAAACAGTGGGGGAAAATAACGCACTTTAGTTTTCCTAATTTTTAACTTTACATTAATGAAACAAGTAGCCTAGAAGTGTATTAACAGGGAATACCCTAATGTAAACAGTACCGGAGAACCACACACTTTTGAGATACCCAAGCCTCCCTCCTTTCCACCCACCCGCACATGTCAATCACAACCCCGCAACTGTCACACACACAAAAAGCAAAACACAAGCGCACACATTGTCCAACAACAGCAGAACTGTCACCGCCATGTTATAATGTAACAGGTCAGTTAAAGGGGGGGAAACATGTGAACAAAACCAACTGTTGTCTTTTCGAGCTTTTCTTTCTCTCTTACCGTTGGACGGAAAAAGCGCACAGCAGCAGTTTGAGCGACGATCAGCTCCAGATAATCCGATATGTTCTTCTCAGTAAGAATGGAAATTACCGAACAGTTCAGCTCACAAACTCGCCTCTTTCATTAAAAGCACGGTGGAGGTTATGTTAGTGTTAACCCGAGCTACTTAACCTGCTTCGCGACGTAGCACACACACACATAGGTGAAACCGCACTAATCCTCATTTGAACGCTCCTCCCACTCAGCTGGGCCCACGTCCACGGCACGGGTGGAGAGTTTCATGTGTGTTTTCGTCATTTTCTATTCCCCATAGAGTCCCCTTATGACAAATAAACATGTGAGAGAGTACCATGCGTGTGTAAAAGAAAGTGGGATAAGGTATAGACTTTTATTTTTTTAAATACAATTTTCAAAGATCCCCATATCCAAAAACCTTTTTATTTGGATGAGAATTGCAGAATTGTATTGCCGTTTCTCAAGATCAACATATTATACATGATTTTATTCAGGACACATATTAAGGACCGTTTAATTGTATTATACATTACATTATGTAACTTTTATCAGGAAGACTTCAAAATAATGCGATTAGATCATAGCCTACAGATTTAGATATTTGCGATATGTCGCCACCTGTTGGACAAAAATAGTGTGACACTGACAGGATCAAATAACAGCTGCGTGACTGTTTAAATTCTTCATCTTATATAAGACGCTTTTTCTCTGCAAATGAGTCTTCTTTTCTTTTCTATTCTATTTTAGAAATTAAGATGTGATACTTCTCTTTGATCAGCTTCTCTTATTCCCATGTCGTTGCGGTTGTTGCTGATCCAGATTGGAATTTTCCTCTCCAGGCTACAAAGACGACCAAGTCTGTAGCGACATCTAGTGGAATTTAAGTGGAATTGCAATTTTCCCTCAAGTCGTGCTCCAAGCAGCCTAGTCCAGTCTATCCAGATCAAGCATTAATGCAGATGACTAGAGATTCAGATCTTTTGAATCAAAGTCGAAGTAGCAATATATACATACATTAGGCCTATATAAAAAGTGTAAGTATAGTGTGTCAAAAGTAAATTCACTATGTTACCAGTGCAGAACTGGTAGCATCCAAATGTAGCCTACCAAAATTACAAGCAGCCTACACCGTTATGGAGAATAGCTCATTTTAGAATAATGAACATTGTATGTTTAATGCATTATGACTATGCATTAATGGTGTTTTAATGTTGCAGCTGACAAGGTGGATCTAATTTCATCTGATTCAATGATACTTTAAAGTATTCCCTCAAAATAGCCTACCATCCCATAACAAACCAACCATATTTTTAAATATCCCCAAAAAATTCATATCTGCTTTTGTTTGAAAATATTTAGCCATTAGCTCGCTAAAAGGGATGCTTGCTTCGACCGTGTTGCCTACATTCCCACACGCAAAAGTGTGTGTGTGTGTGTGTGTGTGTGTGTGTGTGTGTGTGTGTGTGTGTGTGTGTGTGTGTGTGTGTGTGTGTGTGTGTGTGTGTGTGTGTGTGTGTGTGTGTGTGTGTGTGTGTGTGTGTGTGTGTGTGTGTGTGTGTGTGTGTGTGTGTGTGTGTGTGTGTGTGTGTGTGTGTGTGTGTTGCCTGTTGCCTGTTTGGGGTCCTGTGACCGTGAGTGGCACCACCTCCATCCACCGCAGTGGGCAGGACACACCGACTGAGCCCTCCGGTGGACGGGACAGTAACCCGTGTTTTTAACGACCGATGATCCAGCGGCGTTTCTAACACGGGATCTCTTGTGTCATATTTTATTTATTTGGAACTTCTTCTACATTGATTTTAAATCCCAAATGGCCGAAGCCCGGCGTGGAGAGGAGGAGGAGGGGGAGCGCAGAGAGCCGCGGGACGTCCGGAACAGAAGCCAGACAACAGGTAGTTTGTTTGGGAAAGCACCGGGCTGGCGGTACACCTGAACCGTATAACGGGGATTTGGATGTGAATTTTTTTTGAGCATATCTGCTTGATTCGAGACTTGATGCTTTTTTTG
Organism: Ammodytes marinus; assembly: GCF_949987685.1. Lineage (NCBI taxonomy): Eukaryota > Metazoa > Chordata > Actinopteri > Uranoscopiformes > Ammodytidae > Ammodytes > Ammodytes marinus. The sequence continues at coordinate 6,433,684 of NC_137235.1, read as the reverse complement.
TGTGTGTGATTTACAGTGAAGTGAGTTTAATGATCATTTTTGAGAGCACACCTAGCAGTGATTTTGCAAGTCATTTTACATAACCGAGCTGTAACGTTTTATGAATGGGTGTATGTTTCACCATTCCAGACAGCCATTGTTTTCCATTCGTTTATGTAGGAGATGAAAATAAATAAGCACACTATTGCATTTAGTTTTGTCAAGTTAAATTACAAAGTGTGTGTGTGTGTGTGTGTTCAGATGGAAATGTACTACAATTAGATGCTCATGCTCTGCACAAATTCATTTGAAAATACATACAACTTGAGTTAATGCAGGAAACATGTAAAATGTACATGATTTGTGGGTAAGATGATAAAACATCCACAAACCATTATGGCCCTTAAACTTCTCAGCATTCTTTTTCTTGTTATCAGTAGCTGTTGAAACCTGACCATGCATGTCTGTATGTATAAAACATGAGATTGATCTTCTGACTGACATGCTGTGACTGTGCTGCATTGATCAACTTGCTGACCTGTGGTGTCTTAAAGCCGTGCTGTGATTCCTCTGGTTACTCCTTCAGTTGCTATGAGACACAAAACTTTTACAGCAGTAGTCGTGAGCCTGCTTTGTCCCCGGGGTTGAAGTTCTCTCAAACGCTTTAGTTCAAAAAGCATTTATTCAATAGAATAGTCAATAGAAAAGACAGTTTTAGTGACTGAATTATTGACATTTCAGTGACACTTGAGGGAATTGAAACCCGCCTTGGTACAGTAACCTCACTTGCCTTTACAGTCAACCACCTTGACCCACAAACCTTGATAGCAACACGTGTCACCCGTCACTGAAAAGGAAACCCTTGGACATTTTTAAAAGATTTTATATTGTCAATATTAAGCCTGTGATCTAATTTAACCAACATTGGCTTTCAATTTCACTCAGCTGCCTAACATGCAAGTTTAGAAACTGTTTCAGTCTTAGTGAGAATTCCCCCTGTATCATCCTTTTCTTTGTTCCTTGTTTCTCTTAGCAACACCTGGCGTTGAAACACACTTATTTCTCGAGTTCCTTTGTGCCCTGCCCTGCGTAGCTATCTGTATCAGCTCATACTAACCCCCTCCACCCCCCAACCACACCCTCAACCCACCAGCTGTCCGGATGGGATTTTCTCTGGGCGGTCAGACTGCTGTGTCATGGACACAATGTACTTGATGTGTTTTTTTTTCCATCCTTTTTAGAATAATGTTTTTATATGATATGACCAATCATGATTGGTTTTCCACATCATCTACCTTTTTTCAGGTAGTTTCCACTGTGAATCACTTGTCTGCATTGTCACCACCTAATCATCTCTGACGAAAGGTTCCACATCAGCTGCCAGAGTTGTGTTAGTCAACATGATCATAGGCTTGCCTTTTCAAGTGAGGGCAAATCTGTTTCGTACAATCGTCTGTTAACAGCCGCAGAAATGTTGCGTTTGTCTCTGCATGTTGAGTGTATTACTGAGTCAGCAAACGTACTTGATGTTTGGAAATTACACTTTAAAGCTATAGTGCGTAACTTTTTTCAAATAACAGAAAGCTGGTTACATTGAAGGAATTTCTAGATGAGTTGACGCAAAGGTGATTTAGCCTATCAGCTCCACAAAACTCTCTCTGTATTTCTCAATATGGCAGCGTTTACAAACTGGTGTCACCTCCCGACACTGGCGCAGGAGCTCAAGAAGCGCCCACAACATGTTTCAGTTGTTGATTCTACTGCTAAGAATCACCTTGCATTCAGCAGAAGATCCAAAATCCAAAAAGGAAAGTGATCACTGAGGGCTTTCCTCAAGTAGATGCGCCGACAGTGTCGTTGTAATTACTCAGAATTCCTTATGGAGGCGACAGAAGTTACGCACTATAGATTCAAGCCAACATTAGAGAAAGACTGAAGCTTAAACCCTTTATCAATCTCCACCTGCCTGTGGTATCATTAGTATGGGGTTCTCTCAGTGGTGTATTATCACACTCGGAGGCAGTTTGTTTTTCTTTGCTTGCCTTTGTTGCCACCAGCTCCACCAGCTGCTGTGTGACTGCTGTTGAGTGCTGAGTAATGTCAGCATGTGTTCGAGTGAGAGTGCGGCTGTGACGGGGGGAGTCTTTCCTGCTGACTTCAGCAACCCTCTCTCTCTCCTGTTTGTGTTTGTCTTTTAAAGGTGTCGCTGGCCCAAAAATACCAAGGGATATGCTGTAGGTCGATTAAAAAAATATTAGTGTTCATTGTCAAGTAATAATCTGAATGCTTTTAAAAGGATCCTATTGATCGACATTTCTCAATAACTAATTGGATGGAATACCATTAGGTTTCATATAGACATTCACGTTCCTCAGAGGATGTACACTGATCTGTTTGGTGATCTTCTGACTTTTCTTGTTGCCCCTGCAGCTGGCTGACATTTTTATTTTAGGTTGAAATGACAAATGCTGGATGGATTCACGTTTATCACCCACGTGAAATGTTGGTGTTGCAGTCATAATGATAGTCACATAAAAAGACAGAAACACATAAAACACAGAACTACACACACACACAGAACAAACTAAGAAAACTGCTGTATATTAGATAATAATGAATATAATAAAATGAAGTAGACTAACATTTAAGGAAATATATCACTATTAAAATTGCACAAAGATTAACTGTTACAAGTTTGGTGATCAAGTGACATTTAGTCTAACGCCAAGAACGGGTCAAATTTCTGACAACTGACTAAATTCCCATCAGCCTCAGCTGTGCTTTATATTAGATGGTAACTTGGCCTGTTGGCAAGCTATCATGCTAAACTGAAGTCTTGTTTGTGTGGAAGCTAAAGGCCAAGGCTGGCTGTGTACAATGATACACTGCATCACTGTATCTTTTTAATTGGATATGTTGGATGTATGCTTTGTCTATTTCTGTTCTGTCTTTTTGATGATTGACTGATATATGTTTCCAGTTTATTTATTTATTCAATTAAGTATTGTTATTTTACAGAACCTGCATGTTCAGTCTTCTCCATTGATTCTGTTGCATTCTCTCCAGTCATTTGAGCTGTAATAACCAGGATGAAAGATGTTAAGTTTGATCAGTCTATTAATAGGTTACATTACATTCTCAGACAAACAAATAGGCTGTGACTTTATGACTTATTTTAAAGTGAAAATCAAGGCTTTTTAGGATAAGGTGAATTATTCAAATACTTTAAGACAAATGAAATGTGTGATTACCACTGTTGCCCTTTACCTTGTAGGCATAAAGACAGTGTTGTGACATGTGGCACAACCAACCTCCGCTTCCTGATTGACCACATTCCAGTTTGTCTGATCAGTAAACACAGGAGAGCTGAGATACTGCAGGGCCCTCCCTCTCCATTCTGTTGTCAGTGGGTGTGTGACTAGAATTCGCTTCAAGTTCTTTCATTACACCGAGTCACTCACTCACTCGGATGGACCAGGATTGTGGAAATATTCCTTTGATGCTTTTGATTTGATATTTATTCCATTTAATTCACAGGTAAGGGGCACCTTTGCATAGACAAATCACAGGGGACACGCTCTTTAGAAAGGAAACAGCATGATGCTTGCAGAAGTGAAACTAGTTTTATAAGTGACAAGTGTGCTGCTGTATCATGACATGTACTGTATAGCAGAATGGATATTTACAAGTAAATCGTAATGTGTGTGGGAAATAAGAGAGCTTAACAATGGGTCTGTCTAAAAAGTGTGCTAAAAAAGTTTCTTAAACTGTCATTCTTCTCATGCTGTTAAAGTGTAACTTAAAGCAGCAGCACCGAGGTGAGGCACTAACAGATAACAAGTATCAGGCATGACAGGTGGATTTGACTGCCAGCCAGGTCACGGTTTTGCCCCGGAGGCATTAGCAACAATACTGGCTTCAAAGGTTCTCTTTGTTTTCTCAACCTTCTCAGGAAGAGTTTACTCTCAAATATACTGACTTTTAGCCAATTGTATCTCTTATTCCCAACTTTTGGGAGCCACACGGCCTTATTGCCATAAAATCACAAACACAACACAGCATCTGTAGATGATAATGCTTCCATTTTTAGGACTTCTATGTAAAGCATTTCATAAAGATGTTTAGTGTAGGTATGTCCAGGTATAACGAGAAGCAAAATCTGTTTTGTGTTTATGTTTCCCTGTGTAGGCCTCCAGTTACAGTCTGTATACAGTGGATTACGTGTCTAACTAGTCAATCAAACTAACATGCATCAGGTTGTTGTAATCGCCACGTCTTTGTTAATGTTAATGTGGAAGCATTGACACGTTCCTTGGAACTAACTGGTTGATCGAGATTAAATTGCTCTTCCTGCGGGTAAGGGTTAGGTTCTTGTATTTCAAGTTCATGAAGTCCAGTGTGTAAGTAGACTCAAATAGTCTTCAAAACAAATGGTTTCATTTTACTTGAAGGGAGACTATGAAGATTCTTTCATATGATTGAATTCCTAAGCAGTAAAATGCAGCAGTGCTCAAATTCCTACCCAAACTTTTTATTATTAAACTATTTTATATTGGTGTGTTACTGAAATAATTGATTCAGTTGGCTGACTGTATGTCTCTCTGCTTTCCCTCTGCAGAGCACCCTGAAAGAACCAAGCCAGATCATTTACATTCTAGGTATGTAATTTTTCTTTAAACCTAGATTTTCTTTTTTAACATTACTACTTCAGTTGCGGATCCACTTACACATGTTACGTTTCACCCAAACTGTATCTGCTGGGAAATGGGGGCACTATCCCTTTAACGGTCAGATCTGCTGACGGGTGAGCTTGTGAATGGACCAAAACAATGCACTGATCCATTCTCACCGACTGACAGACAGAAGGGTCAATGTGGGGACAAATATGTTGTGCTAGAAATCTGGGAAGTGCTTTTATGGATAACACAAGATGTGTTTTGGCCTTGAGAGACCTGTGTTTACAGCTCAGTTAATGAATTGAATAAACCACGTGGTATGGGCACTAGGGCAAGCATTGTTGGTCTTCCCCCCCCCAGATAGTTTACATCACCTAGGTCCTTAATGAGCAGGAGTTTATGATGAGACTGCCTCCACTGTCAAGGGAATTTACCGTGGCTTTACAAAGGAGACTGTTTGGCAGTGAAAATAGAGGCGCAACAGTTTAATCTCTGCTCTTTCAAACATGTTATAACGTGATTAGACTTAATAATTAGAGACTATTTTTATCTTTGAGAGGAAAACAGCCTGAGGATATCAAACTGTGTCAAACTTGTCCGTCTCCCGTGTGTTGAGTAGTAAGTGTAGTCCCTTGTTTACTAGGAAGTGGTACCATTTACTGGGCAAAGTGTTTATGTAGGCTAGTAAGGTAGGTGGATTTCAGCATCTGCATATATGTTATTCTTCTCTTAAGTGACTCTGAAAGTCAGCATCCTTTGTAATACTTGAGGTATGTATAAATCTATTGGGATATTTCATCTTTCTTTTAATATGAAAACATATTTTTGCCTTGAATAAACAATGCTTTGTCACAGAGATAAATTAGCAGATATTTTCATTAGACTGCAGATTTAAGCAATGTAATGCACTGCATCATATTATCAATCTTAGATCTCATTTACAGAAGCGTTTTTTTAATAACTTTTCCTCTTGTTTTTTTTCTGTTTTGTTTTGTATAATTGTCTTTCAGTTTCTTTTTTATAAATTATCTTTTTAATTATCATTTTTATTTTGGCACCAACAGTAACGCATGAGTAGAGGATAGTATGTAGTTAAGAGATTTCTTTGAACCATTGTGTCACCTGAAAGGTATAAACGCACCCTTGTCTTGTATAAGCACCACACTTTGTTGTAATAATAATATTAATAATATGGGCTTCCTGTTCTGTTCTCTTTTCAGCCAAGGAGCTTTGTCATCCATACGAGCTGCTATCAAACGAAGTAAGTGTTCCAAACCTGAGCTACAGTGACATTTGTATATTGCTAATTATTCATTGCTAGTGTTATTAAACTTTATGTCAAAACTTTCATTTGTAACGTAACTTAATTAAATGAAATTTAATGTTTAAAACATTTTTAGGATAAAGAAACTTTTATCCCTCTGATATTTAGGAACACTTTTATATCATGTTTGACAAAAGGAGGTAATGATATCTTAATGTTTCTATCCATAATTAAAATAACATTAATATGATATTTTTTCCTTCAGCAAGAACAAACTCCCAGTGTGACCATACCAGAGACAGAAGGTAATATACACACAAACATCTTACTTGGTTGCTTCTCATTGATGCCAATTGCAATAGGCTACTGTTGCTTTACAAATAACCCTTATACGATCACTGTACTTTGCCAGATGGGCTAAACAAAAATAAACCAAGTCATCAACAACAAATAAATCATCTGATATTACATGTATTTTTCTGATCTGTATGGTTTGTATTTCAGGCGACCAGAGATAACCATCGTCTCAGCAGAACCTTTGGCCCAAAACAACTGGTTCTCCGGAACATCTGTAGTTTTCCCTTCTCTACCACCTGTTTCCCAGGTACTGTATAGGCCTTGTCTGACTCAAACTGTTTGATTTCACTTGGTTGTTGTTTTTTTTTCATAATTGAACAATGCTTGGTTCTTGGTTCTCCTGATTAGGTGATTTCTGGCAACGTTTCTTTGTCGTCCAAAAATATTTCTTCTTAATCAAGAGATTAACCTTCAGTGCATCTTAGGCCCTTTTTGGTACATTTTGGTTTTTCATTTCACAACTGCTGAGGCTGTGTTCATGCAAATGGCTTCATATTTGGTCAAGGCTAATGTTTTCTGACCAATTTATGAATTTTATCCTCAATTCATTAATTAACACTATAATGCACTGTATATTAATTTTCCTCACACTCAGCCTCCTTGGCCAAATAAGCGCCTCATTGACTCCCATTCAAACGACATTTTTTGACCCTTCTGCCAATAGCTGATAGAAACCAGATTTTTTTTGTTTTGTTTTATTTCCTTGCACTAATGTCTTGAAAATTTAAATTTTTTGTGTTTTTTTTTTAATTGCATCGGTTTTCTCTCATATACCATTGGTTTTAATTACAGGCTGAGATTTAATATTGCTCTCCTCTGCTACTAGCCACTGCAGGCCACATTAATAAATTGTTTCAGCTAAAATGCTCTCTCTGTATTCTTAGTGATGGCATAGTATAGTATAGATGTGTTTTTCGACAAATAAGTGTGTGTGCGTGTCTGTGTGTGTATCCAAACACGGATACTCAAATTCACATAGAGAAAAACAGTTCAGTGTAAATCCATAAAAACTGCATGTGTTGATCCCATGGTCAATTGAGGTTAAATACATGAATTTGGTAATATTAGACATTCATCCTGTTCTTATACCTTGAAATTTTACATTTTTACTATTTTACAGCTGATGCGTGAATTTCATCCTTATAGGCCTGAAGAGCAAAGATACCCCTAGTGGAAACGAGGGAACTGTGATTCATTTTGTATTGTTATCAGTTGTAAAGGCTATAGGCAGGACTTAATTCATAAAACATCTGAAAAAATCATAAAAATATAAAATTTCAAGTTATAAGAGCAGGATGAATGTGTAATATTACCATATTCACAAACTTATCCTCAATTAACCATGGGATCGAAACATGCTGTTTTCATGGATTTACATTGAGCTGTATTTCTATCTGTTATTTGATACACACACAGGCACACATATTCACAAATACATATTTGTTGAAATACACATATACACTACTCTATGCTATTATGAAGAACCCAGACAGGGCATGTTATCTCAAATAATGTATTCATGTGGCCTGCAGTGGCCTAAGTAGCAAGGGAGTGCAAATTTACATTTTAGCCTGTAGTTGAAACACTGGCATATGTGTGAAATTAGCAACAACTAGTAAAAAACACAAAGAATGGAAAATGTCAAGACATTAGTACAAGGAACCAAAAGAATTATAAAAAAATCAGTTTCTCTCATCTTTTGGCAGCAGGGTCAAAAAGTGTGGTTTTAATAGAATTCTGTGTGCCGTACAATGGCCCTTAATGGAGGGCACATTTTAAATCTTAAATAGCAAAAAGAATAGAAATGCATTCAATTCAATATTATTGTTAATTCTTGACATCTATCACACTCTTCTAATCCCACTCAAAAAAATCCAATTCAGACTAATTATTTAGCTTTTTATTGATATTTTGTGTTTTTCCATTAAAAAAAACGAGTGACTTTTTCTAAAACAACTGGAATTTAAAGGGTTAAAATCCTTAAAATAAAGATGAATATGGTTTGTATGGTGAGGTCTCGAGTTGAAAAAGAAAGTTATAAAAAAAAATTGGTGGAAAAATACATTCATGTTATTTTTATCTACATATCAATCCAAAGTGACATCTTAAGCGCCGAAGGAGGCTGAGTGTGAGTCTTTTTTTAAATCTTAGATATAAAAAAATATAAAAATGCATTCAAATCAATTTCATTGCACATTTTTTACATCTATCACACTCTTATAATCCCCCTCAAAAAAATCCAATTCAGACTAATTATTTAGCTTTTAATTGATATTTTGTGTTTTTCCATTAAAAAAAACAAGTGACTTTTTCTAAAACAACTGGAATTTAAAGGGTTAAAATCCTTAAAATAAAGATGAATATGGTTTGTATGGTGAGGACTCGAGTTGAAAAAGAAAGTTATAAAAAAAAATTGGTGGAAAAATACATTCATGTTATTTTTATCTACATATCAATCCAAAGTGACATCTTAAGCGCCGAAGGAGGCTGAGTGTGAGTCTTTTTTTAAATCTTAGATATAAAAAAATATAAAAATGCATTCAAATCAATTTCATTGCACATTTTTAACATCTATCACACTCTTATAATCCCCCTCAAAAAAATCCAATTCAGACTAATTATTTAGCTTTTAATTGATATTTTGTGTTTTTCCATTAAAAAAAACGAGTGACTTTTTCTAAAACAACTGGAATTTAAAGGGTTAAAATCCTTAAAATAAAGATGAATATGGTTTGTATGGTGAGGACTCGAGTTGAAAAAGAAAGTTATAAAAAAAAATTGGTGGAAAAATACATTCATGTTATTTTTATTTACATATCAATCCAAAGTGACATCTTAAGCGCCGAAGGAGGCAGAGTGTGATTTTTTTTAAGGATGCACTGAAGGTTAAAAAAATAAAAAATACAAATTCAGCACAAAAATGTAACTACTAGTCGTGAGTGCCAAACAGAGCTGCAGCCAGAATTTGAGCAGACACCAAATGTAATGTGAAGGTCTAAATATTGTTTCAAAGCTTTTTTTTTTTACATTGCCTTGATGTAATAAGGAGTTGATGTTCTCCACCAAATCTTAAACATTTTGAGGTCATAACCACAGTATCTTCAATAGTAGTTCAATCCTGTAAGTAAATGGTCAATGATAAAATAATGTGCATGTGCAAGTGTGTGAAAAACTCTTTTTTTCATGACTTAGCCCCCACCGTCCTATGACCAGGTGATTCACGAGAAGAACCAGGAAGAGCACGTTGTCAAGCCCACTGCGGCCCCACGCCAGACCACCTGCACCTCCACCAACGCCACACAGACAGACCCTGTGAGGGAGGACACCTCACAATCTGCTCCAAAGGCAGCAGCCAAAAGACCTGCTGGTGAGCCAAATGGAAAAGACATTGGTTCCTAGTTTTGAATTGCAATCTATTTAAAGGTGCTACGAGGAACTTTTAAATATTTATTAAACTGTCTCATTTTTCCTCTGGTGGACATAAATTGTGTAACAGCTGACGAGACCAACAGTGCAGAGAAGGCTATTTTTCTATAGTTTTTCTTAACGTCTTTGTCATGGGTACGCTCACCCAGGAACTACAGCTTTTGTCCAGAAGGGGTGCAGAAATAAACACAAACTGAAAGTTCCTTGGAGCACTTTTTAATTTCTACATGTAATGATATTCATGATGATCTTATATCCTTCCAGGTAAAAAGCCACAGAAACCACCAAGACCACGTTTGCCGAAACCCGTCGACAGAGAACCAGTCGCTCAACACACCAGATCTGTCACTGTGCACTGGGACATTCCTATAAATCATCCTTCTGCCCCTGCTGCTGAAGCTACTCATCCTTCTTCAACAGGCTCGGAACACAGTCGACGGCCTGTTCCACTTCCACGTACGAAACCCAGAAAACAGGCAAATTCAGAAGGAGTTCAAACTTTGGTCAAGTTCAGTGAGAATTGTGACGACATTCCCTTTGATCCTGAGGAGGAGGTCTCCCCAAACAAGTATTTAAAGGAGTTATTGGAGGTCTTGAGTCCAGATTACGAGTGTGAGGAGAACGGTCATATCGTTGACCAATCAGACGAGGCCTTACTAGGTGAAGATGCTGGTGGCGAGATGAGCACCAACCACAGCCAACGAAATATCCTGGCCAGGATCCAATCCTTCGAGCGCCAGACTAGCACCGAGGGGGGAAATGTGGTTGAACCAGCCAAACCAGAACCTCGATCCAGGAAGGCGGCCATTGCACCTCCAGTTGCTGCAAAACCGTCTGTGGCTATGAAACCTCTCTTTAACCACAGTATAGACAAATTCAATCAAAATGTCTCCTCCACAAACATTTACCAAACCCCAACACCGGCTCCTAGACCTCAGCCGCCTAAGCAGCCCGCGGGATTCTCTATAAAGGAGGAACTAGAGACGATACACAGCAAGATGGCCATCAACCCCAACAGATCCCGTCCTGCTGTATTGACCAGAGCCAGCAGAATCTATGAAGAGGAATCTTCAGTTACAGTTCCCCCTTCACCTCCCACGAAGCCATCTAAAGAACCTCTGAAACCCAACCTAAATATAAACAACCACAACTCAGCCTCCATGTACAGCGAGAATGAGTATGTGAAAAGTCCATCAAGTAAGTAGCATTTTATTTGAATTGTTCAATGGTGTTGATATCGTGTAAAGACTTGAAGCAGTAGTGGATGATGCCATCTTTAGAAACTTGATTCTTGTCCGTGAAGGCCACCGTAGCTTCTGTAAATTCTCCAAACAAGAGGGATAGCAATGTAGCTTTGCAATCTATAACTTCACCACTAGATGAAGCAAAAATACACTCATTACACACCTATTACGCACCTTCACAAAGTCTTACAATAGCTTACTGTGTCTGACCAAGAGTGAAATACCCAACTGGCATTGAATTAACCAACCAAGTGTTTCTTTGTACAGATCCTACTCCGGTCAAGCCTCAGCGTAATGTGGACAGTGATGGAGGCTTTGTACCCAGACCAGTTGTAGCGCGGAGACCAACCACTATCAGGGTCCCAAGCAAAACTGATTCATGTGAGTCCATCTCCTATCGCTTTAACATGAAAATAAAAGTAAATTGTTACATTTTAGTGTTGTATACTATTGACATTTTATATCTGAGTATCTTTCTTTATAAAACTTTCTTTGCATATTCTTGTCACAATGGAGCAAATGTCTTTAAATATGTCGTGGTAAAGACGGATCTCTTTTTCAGTTTCGGAGAACTTTCAGGACAGTCCCCCTCCCCTCCCTTCTCAGAAGCCTGTAGGCCACCTGAATGCCTCGGTCAACCATAACCAAAGCCAGACTCCAACCCTCCCATCCCAGGTAATATCTGCATAACACAGATAACTAATTAAAAAGTTTTGGGAAATGAGTGTATTTATTTTTATACGCTATGACTCTCTCAGGTGTATCTAATCTGTCAGCTGTGCACCATACCTGCTTCATTTCCTGTTCTTTCCAAACCAACAATGAGACAATTGTAGCCCCGCCGTGAACACAATGTTGAGATGCAGCTAGCCGTGACTCAATGCTACATGCTCTAAGCCTGGTTTCTATGGTTTCCGGTGCTGTAGGCTGTGCGTTTGTTTTAGTGCTAATAAAAAATGCACAACTGAATTCTTCTACAGGAGTCTTTCCAGCCTGTGCCAGAGCCATCACTACCACCTCGGTGAGTAAAGGAGGAAAAAAACATCTTAAAAAATTGAAAGAAATTTGAATATTTGAATGATGGTTCACTTTGTATAGATGCTACTTTTCTCAATGTATGATGATGTTGCACCTCAGGAAGCTGAATAGGAGCATAACCCTCCCACCTCGCCCGCCTCCGGCCAAAACAGGCCCGGCAAGACCCCCTCCGCCCAGCCTTCAGGGCGCGGGTCGATCCCAATCCGTATCATGGGAAACTTCGCCAAAACCCCAGACACACAAGCCCCAGAGGAAAGGACCCGTGTTACCTCCCAGGCCCAACCCAGGCCACCGTCTCTACAACAAATATACTGTGAGAGCGAACTCTTAAGATAAGACAAGATAGCCTTTATTGTCATTGTACAGTCACCTATACAACAAAATTGGGAGTGCCAATTGAAGGTGCATTACACGTAAAAAATCATGTCTGCAAACCACTTGATGGGCCTCTGTTTAATTTTTTTGCTTTCTTTTACCAGCTTCAACTTTCTCATGGGATTGCTGACGTCGACTACAATGGGAGTAATACAGGAGAACTATCATTTCAGGTGTCTAAAATAGTTCTGCCGGCGTACATGATGCCTTTTACATAGAAGTGCGATACTAATTCTTTACAAGAATTCCTCTAAAAACAGCTGGATCTATAGAATAACCTGTTGCGGGCCCCTTTTTTTAATAGAAAAATGAAGTGCTTGTGCTGCTTGACGAGGTTGACCGCAATACGTTTGAGTGTCAGGTTGGAGACACCACAGGGAGAGTCCACAAGTCTCGTATGAAGGTCATAACTCCTCTGGCGTCCGTCTCACACACGTCCCCACCACAGGTAACTTATACTTGAGACACACCTGCCTCCTTTGTGCTCAGTGGGCTCTGGTGCATTAACCCTTTAAGTGTCTTTGTTCTCTTCACCATAGGGTGCCGGTCCAACTGGTTATGGGCTGAAGGTGCAGGCCATACATGACTTCAATCCAGGTGACACATGAGTTTTTTTAATTTCATTTTTAATTTAAACAAAATAACCGCTTAATAAACTGCCTGAGATTAGACAATAACATACTGTATATTTCCATACCGTCAAACTATTCTTTAATGCATGTTTTTTAAATATACTGGTTGGCTGAACATAATCAAAATAAGTCTAACTGATTCATCTGAAATCATTTTGTTGATTTAGATTTGGAAGTTGTGATGCCCTAAACAGCTGTTGTGTTTTTGTTGTGCACATGTAGCGGGTCCAGGAGAGCTGGCTCTGAGAGCAGGAGATGTTGTGACCATGGTGGAGCAGGTGGACAGCGATTGGTACACAGGCACCTGCAGGGGATCTTCTGGTTTCTTTCCCGTCGATTATGTCAAAGTACTGGTAAGTTTCAGTCATTGACATCCGTTCTTGCAAAGCAAATATCAACACCTCCTTGGCAATCAAGGCTCACAATGTGTAGACATGTAGGCTACTATGCTGTATTCTGTTTGATTTTCTTGCTTTATTCTTGATACGCTGTTGTTTTAGCAACTTTATTTTTATTGCTATCTTATCTGTATTCTTATTTGTGTATCTTGGTGTGAGTTCTTCTCACTCAGCTATAGTAAATTAGGTCAAA